>NC_042984.1:11126914-11444414 GCF_901001165.1 Salmo trutta | reverse complement strand
ACCATCTCCCGCCCGGATACGCACCAAGTTATACGCGCTCCGGAGATCCAATTTTGTGAAGAAGCGTGCTCCGTGGAATGACTCCGTCGCCGTAGCAACGAGAGGTAGCGGGTAACTGTACCCCACCGTGATCGAATTTAGACCTCTAGTCAATGCACGGATGCAAACCCTCCTCCTTTCTTCTTCACAAAAAAGAAACTCGCGGAGGCGGGGGACATGGAGGGCCGAATGTACCCCTGCCTCAGAGATTCAGAGACATATGTTTCCATAGCCACCGTCTCCTCCTGGGACAGGGGATACGCGTGACTCCGGGGGCGGTACGGCGTCTACCTGGAGGTTTATCACACAATCCCCTCGTCGATGAGGTGGTAATTTAGTCGCCCTCTTCTTACAGAAGGCGATAGCCAAATTGGCATACTCGGGAGGAATGTGCACTGTGGGGACTTGGTCTGGACTCTCCACCGTCGTTGCACCGATGGAAACTCCCACACACTTGCCTGAGCACTCCTCTGACCAACCCTTTAGAGCCCTCTGTTGCCACGAAATAGTAGGGTTGTGAAAGGCCAACCAAGGGATCCCCAGCACCACTGGAAACGCAGGAGAATCAATGAGGAAAAAACAAATGTTCTCCTCATGATCCCCCCGCGTAACCATGTCCAGTGGCGCCGTGGACTCCCTGACCACCCCCGACCCTAGTGGTTTGCTGTCTAAGGAGTGCACCTGAAAGGGTTTATCCAGCGGAAACTGGGGGATCCCTAACCTCTGTGCGAAACCACGATCCATGAAATTCCCTGCTGCACCTGAATCGACTAGCGCCTTATGCTGGGAATGAGGGAAAAACTCACGGAAAGAAATTAAAACAAACATGTGACCAACAGGGGGCTCTGGGTGAGCCTGGTGCTGACTCACCTGAGGTATCTAAACAGTGCCCTGCCTGCCATCTCGACTCCCAGACGAGCCCCTCCAACACCGGTCGGTAGTGTGCCCTCTCCGACCACTTCCAGTGTGGGAGGAGGCTCCTCCTCCGGTCGCCCTCCATGGGGTTTGGAGCAGAGGTGCTGGGGGGTGGAACCAACAGGACCCCGTCCGAACGCCCGTGGGTAGCCAGCAAGTTATCCAGCCTGATGGACATGTCCATTAGCTGGTCCAGGGTGAGGGTAGCGTCTCCACAGGCTAGCTCCCTGCGGACGTCCTCATGTAGGCCACACCGATAGTGGTCTATCAAGGCCCTGTCGTTCCACCCCGAGCCGGCGGCCAAGATCTGGAACTCCAGCGCGAAGTCTTGAGCGCTCCTCGTCTCCTGCCGCAGAAGGAACAGACGCTCACCTCAACCCAATTGAGATGGTTTGGGATGAGTCGGGCCGCAGAGTGAAGGAAAAGCAGCCAACAAGTGCTCAGCATATGTGGGAACTCCTTCAAGACTGTTGGAAAAGATTTCCCGGTGAAGCTGGTTGAGAGAATGCCAAGAGCGTGCAAAGCTGTCATCAAGGCAAAGGATGGTTATATATTTTGATTTGTTTAACACTTTTTGGGTTACTACATGATTCCATTTGTGTTATTTCATAGTTTTGATGCCTTCACTATTATTCTCCAATGTAGAAAATAGTAAAAATAAAGAAAGACCCTTGAATGGGTAGGTGTTCTAAAACTTTTGACCGGTAGTGTATATATATGACATATGCAGTGATAATGAATAGTAGTAATACAGAATATAATACAATATAATTGCAATGCAGTGGGAATGAATACTACACTGTTAGAAAAAAGGGTTCCAAAAGGGTTCTTCGGCTGTCCCCATAGGAGAACCCTTTTTGGTTCCAGGTAGAACCCTTATTGGTTCCTGGTAGAACCCTTTTGGAACCATCTGTGGAAAGGTTTCTACATAGAACCCAAAAGGGTTCTACCTGGAACCAAAACGGTTCTACCTGGAACCAAAAAGTGTTCTTCAAAGGGTTTTCCTATGGGTACAGCCGAAGAACCCTTTTATGTTTTAGATAGCACCTTTTTTGCAAGGATGTAATGAATATCAGGCAACGTTGTTATCAATGGACAATGAATGACTCACCCGTCATCTATTGATTTCATAGAAAGTACAGGCATGTGTGGGTGACTGTCTCGCTGCAGTCTGCACATTCAACCTGGAACGTTTCAAATCTAGTGCATTTTCTTTTTCACAGGGAGTGTACCTACTACTATATCATCATGCATTATTCATGTGTTCCTGAGTTCAGCAAAAATACATCTGTTTCCCTCTTTTTCCCCCTCTCTCTCTGTCTCTCTGTCTTGCTCTCTCTCTGTCTCTCTCTCTTTCTGTCTCCAATGTGCTGCAGTGAGTCTGAATCTCAGACTGAATAGTGAGCAGACAACAGGCTGAGATTATCCCAGGGAAGAGAGAAGCTCCTGAGAAGACTCTTGGGAAGCATTAAGTGTGTGTGTGTGTGTGTGTGTGTGTGTGTGTGTGTGTGTGTGTGTGTGTGTGTGTGTGTGTGTGTGTGTGTGTGTTTGTGTGAGGGTCCTGGGAAGATTTCAACTGACTTTAAATCATGCATTATGGTGTGTGTAATTTAATACAAAAGTAATAGCTATAGATTTTCCAAACAGACCAGTAAAATCAACACAATATATTGTTGCCATTGATTAGTACTACCTCCCGACACCTTCCATGTCATTATCTCTAGAGACCACTCACATGTAATTAACATACTTAAACAGACACTGTTGTCATAAACCAGAAATCAAACCGTGGCATGCATAAAACTGAGCTGAACCAAACCAAGCTGTACTGAGCTGGCCTGCATAAAACTGAGCCGAACCAAACCAAGCTGTACTGATCTGGTCTGCATAAAACTGAGCCGAGCCAAACCAAGCTGTACTAAGCTTGTCTGCATACGCATCCACCATACTTGCTGGAGCCGTGCTGAAAATAACATATCCAAGGCAGTACAGTTTGTTTTGGGTCGGCACAATGTCTGAATAGTGTCTAGCCTCGAGGGAACTAGAAAGAAAGAGTATTGTTCTTTACCTGTAGTTCGCACCAGGCCACCTCCACCCAGGTCTCAGTGTCCAGGCCTTTGTAAACGGTCTTAAAGGCTCCCCTCCCCAGCTCAATGTCAAACTTCAGAAACCTCCCCCCTGGCGAGGTGGCCACGGCCTTCATCTCTGCCTCCTCCTCCTGCTCCCTGTCCCTCTCCTTCCCCGTCTGGGCAGGGGCGGAGGAGGGGGCGTCCTTGGCCCCGGGGTCCTGGGTGGTGCTGGGGCTGGATGGGTTATGGTGAGCGGTGTCGTGTCCTAGGGCTGCGGAAGCTGAAGCGGCGGTAGGGGCCTGGGCCCCGATGAGAGTGAAGACTGAATCCAGGTGGGGGGCGGAGTGGGAGACCTCTGGGGGGTCCGCCGCCACCTCGTCCTCCTCCTCGCAGATCTCCACACTCTTCCTGAAGAAACGCTTCTCTCTCCTCAGCCTCGGCCCATGACCTCTTGACCCTGAAGCCACCACGGTCGCAGCCGGGGATGAGGGTGTGGAGAGAGACATAGGTCTAAACGGAGGTATCTCCTCTTCCTTAACATCTCTGTCCTCCATCTCTCCTCGCCCTCCTCTGCTTCCGCCTCCTCTTGGTCCTTCTCCTGTATCCCTACCCTCGGCGGCTCTCCTCTCCTGGGCCTGGGAGGAGGGGAAGTCAGAGGGGGTACTTTGCGTCCTTCCCCTCCTGCCATCCTCCTGCTCCGTCTCCTCCTCTCGCGCTCCATCAGGTTTATCTGAGGAGTCCTCTGTCCCCGTGGGTTCTCCAGGGTCCGTCGCCATGGGGATGCCCCTCCTGCTCCCCGTCCTCTCCTCCTCCTCCGACCCTCTGGTTCTCGTTCAGTCCCCGTCTCTCCTCTCTTTCTGTGGTCCTCTTCTTACCCACCTTCTAGGTTCTCTGGCTGCTGTTCTTCCAGTGTTGCTGGTGACTACGGGGCTGGGCCCTGCCACTAGAGGCTCCCTTCCTCCTCTCTCCTTTCTTTAGAGTCTTTACAGAGGCATAAAGAGGATGAGCAGCACAGTGCTTCTTATCTCCACTCCGTCCTAGCTTTCTGTCCTTACTTTCCTTCTCTCCATCTCCTACAGTGCATACCCTTTCCTGTGCACCTTACCAAGGGGACTAAACTCAATAGGCACCTCAATAAAGCCTCACCTCAGCCAATCTTACTATATACACACGCTGAGGCAGGGGACAGTGTTTACTGTCTCTGGGAAAGAGAGGTAAGCTAAGGGAAGCTAGGGCCTCTTCCTCCTCTTCTAGATAATTCTCTCCTTCAAAGTCTTAAGGTGAATCTCCTCAGGTAAATCCTGTGAAGAAAACAAACAAACACATTAGTATTCAGCAGGCTAGTATAGCGAGATGCTAATAACTTTCCACTGTTCAAGTCATATTCAAATCATTCATTTCCAAGAACACCAGTTTCAGTTTGATGTTTGAGATTGTTTTTGTTTGATGTTCTGGGTTTGATGGTGAGGTCAGTGGGTGACTGCACAGAGGGAGGATCTGAGAATAATCAAAGTTCTCAGCTTTATCCTGGGACTATATTCCTTTTCACAGTCAGTCCTGTCTGTCAAAGAATGCCTGCTCACAATGTGTAAAATCCTATCAAATCAAATAGTTCTTATCAATGGAGAAATGTTCATACACTCCTCAGAGGAATGGTTTCCTCATTTTGAATGTAACTCATTCCTAATAGGACACTTTAAACACTGCCTGGCTAGTACCAATTTATGGTGTTACTCCCAGGCATTTCCCCAGTGTCTGTTCCATCTCAAGTGTTGATTGCCGTCTAAAAAAGGGAATATTCTGCAATGGGTTTTCTATTTCTGCAGTCTGTGCCGTAGCTAGTAGCAAACTTGTATCTTCTAAATTGCTACAATCCTTAATTTGCCAGCAAGCCGATACCGACTGCTTCTTTCAGTTTCAACCCTCATAAGTCTGCTGAAGAAATTCTCCAGTAATAGGATGCTGGCTAACGCAGATGGCATGTTCCACGTTTCCAGTGTTTTTGGGTTAATTCTGAAGAGTGTCAGGTGATTCATTCATTTTGGATTGGGTGGCTTAAGAACAGGCCCTGCCAGAACAGGCCATGTTAGAACAGGCCATGCTACAAGCTCCCCATGTATGGTGAGACTTGAGATAATGTAGGCCTACTCTGAGGAAAGGAACCATTAAAATCTGTTAATCAAAAACCCTGATGTCACAAGGTGTGGCTCAAGGAAGCAGGAGAGGTAGAGTCAAGCGCAGGAGACAGATAATTCCGTGAATACTTCTTTAATATATCCACACGAAAAAAATACAAGCACGGTCGGGCAGGGCGTATAAATAAAACGCACCACCCTCTCCAAACATAACGCAGGGACGCAGCCCAATATAAACTCTGCGTAAAACACTGGCAGAGGAAAAACACAGACCCTCACTTCCAAACATGAGCCCTGACAAAAACAATCCCGCACAAAACACAAACCTATCTAGCTAGCCTAAATACCTCCCCACACTAACAACTAATACAAAACAGGTGCGTGCCTATCCTAGACCTAACTAACAGAACGTGAAACAGAGGATCGGTGGCAGCTAGTAGGCCGGCGACGACGACCGCCGAGCGCTGCCCGGGCGAGGAGGGGCGCCACCTTCTGTAGGTGTCGTGACATCTGATGACAGCCTAATCTTTGTTATGGGCCGGTTCAACTAAGCAACGTTTTCTACAGCCCAGCACCCCTAAAAAGTGTTGTGCATTTAACTTCATAGACTAGTTAAACTAAGGAATCTGTCATAGAATAATATATTGCATAGTTTTGCTTTGAGTTTGTCATCAACCAGAATTTAGTGAGTGTGTTGCAATTTTAGTTGTGTTTGGTGTAGACCAATGGTGGAGACCATTAGTCAATACAACGGTGCTAAATCCTGTTCTGATTATTAAAAATGGATGATTCAGTACTATGGACCATTCATTCCTTCATTATTCATTCATGAGCAGAGGGATGCTCTTAGCGATCTGTCAACTCTTAGCGATATCTGTCAACTCGTACTTGTAGCTACTCTATTACACAGTAACAGCCTTTTCGTCTTGGTAAGCAACTCCAGTGTAGATTTGGCCTTGTGTTTTAGGTTATTGTCCTGCTGAAAGGTTATTGTCCTGCTGTATCTGTTGGAAAGCAGACTGAACTATTTTGCTTGTACTTAGCTCTTTTCCGTTTCTTTTTATAAATAAAAAAACTCCCTAGTCCTTGCTGATGACAAGCATACCCATAACGTGATGCAGCCACCACCATGCTTGAAATAATGAAGACTGGTACTCTGTGATTTGTTGTATTGGATTTGCCCCAAACATAAAGCTTTGTATTCAGGACATAAAGTTAATTTCTTTGCCACATTCTTTGCAGTTTTACTTTAGTGTATTATTCCAAACAGGATGCATGTTTTGGAATATTTGTATTCTGAACAGGCTTCCTTATATTTACTCTATCAATTAGGTTAGTATTGTGGAGTAACTACAATGTTGTTGATCCATCCTCAGTTTTCTATCACAGCCATTAATCTCTGTAACTTTTTTAAAGTCACCATTGGCCTCATGGCGTAATCCTTGAGCGGTTTCATTCCTCTCCGGCAACTGAGTTAGGAAGGATGCCTGTATCTTTGTCGTGACAGAGTGTATTAATACACCATCAAAAAGCTCAATTCATAACCTCACCATGCTCAAAGGGATATTCAATGTCTGCTTTTTTTACCCATCTACCAATAGGTGCCCTTCTTTGCGAGGCATTGGAAAACGTCCCTGGTCTTTGTGGTTAAATCTGTGTTTGAAATTCACTACTCGACTGAGGGAACTTACAGATAATTGTATGTGTGGTGTACAGAGATGAGGTAGTCATTAAAAAAAAATCATTTTAAACACTTATTGCACACAGTGTGAGTCCATGCAACTTATTATGTGACTTAAGTACATTTTTACTCCTGACCATATTTAGGCTTGCCATAACAAAGGAGATGAATACTTTGTTAATACATTTCAGCTTTTCATTTTTTATTAATTTGTACACATTTCGAAGAACATAATTCCACTTTGACATTGTGGGGTATTGTGTGAAGGCCAGTGAAACAAAATCTAAATTTAATCAATTTTAAATTCAGGCTGTAACACAACAAAATGAGGAAAAAGTCAAAAGGTGTGAATACATTCTGAAGGCACTGTACATTACTACTTAGACCCATACAGTACAGTAATACATGCTCCTCCATCTGTAGCCTACATTAAGGCTATAGTCTGTTTACAGCATGAGGATTGAGACAAAGATGAAAGTTAGACACTATAACTATTAAGAGCACAAACTCTATTCTGTCTGTAGATACATGTCATAGGAATACTGTAGGTCTAGCTGCTGTCTAGTCAGGTAGCTACAGTAATATTATTCCAAACCTCTCAATTGACTTATACCTCTTTCACATTACAGTGCTAACCTGAACTTTTCTCTTTGTTCTTTCCTGTCCTTTGTCCTTATTAATTGATGTGACCACAAACAAGGGAAAGCAACCAGAGTGGAGACAAACATATTATATAGGACAGACATTAGCCTGGTCCCAGATCTGTTTGTGCTATCTTGCCAACTCCTATGGTCATTGAAAATTCATTGGACAAGACACCACAAAAAGATCTGGGACCAGACAGTGGGGAATGGGGACAGACATTATATAAGTGAGTCTGTGGATGAGACAGACATGGGTCGATAGGTAAGGCCTCAGCAGGAAATAGGTGACACGGGGGAATATCTCCTTTAAATAAGAGCTTATTCCCCAGTGTCCCCAGGGCAAGGAGTTCCCATGGAACAGAGTTATCACAGTGCATCAAACACATTCACACTGACACAGCCCATCCCTCTCTCCCTCACAGTCACTGACTCTCTCCTACACACACATTTACAGACACGCAAGCACACACACACACAGACACAGGCATGTATACATGCACACGCATAAACACACACACACACACACACACACACACACACACACAGACATGTATACATGCACACGCATAAACACACACACACACACACAGACACACACACACACACACAGACACAGACACAGGCATGTATACATGCACACGCATACACAAACACACACATATGCACATACACACACAGATGTGCGTACACATGCACACGCACGCACACACACACACACACACACACACACACACACACACTGGCATGCACACACACAGGCATGCACACACACACACACACACACACACACACACACACACACACACACACACACACACACACACACACACACTGCCTATAGGAAGTTTACACACCCTTGAACTGTTTTCACATGTTGTTGTGTTACATAGTGGGATTGAAATAGATTTAATTAAAAATTTAATACAAATTTAATAACTAAAATATAGTCGTTGCATAAGTATTCAAGCCCTTTGTTTAGGCAAGCCTAAATTAGTTCAGAAGTAAAAATTGGTTTAACAAATCACATAAGTTATATGGACTCACTCTGTGTGAAATAAAAGGGCTTGACATGATTTCTGAATGACTAACCCTTCCTCTGTCCCCCATACATTCAACATCTGTAAGACCCCTCAGTCAAGTATCGAATTTCAAGCACAGATTCAACTACAAAGACCAGGGAGCTTATCGAAAGCCTCATGAAGAACGGCAGTGATTGGTAGATGGGTAAGAATAACAAATCAGACATTGAATATATCTTTAAGCATGGTCAAGATAATAATTATGCTGTGGATGATGTATTAAACCACCCAGACACATCAAAGATGCAGTCGTGCTTCTGAACTGAGCAGCAGGACAGGAAGGAAACTGCTTAGGGATGTCACCATGAGGCCATTGGTGATTTTAAAACGGTTACAAAGTTCAATGGCTGAGATGGGAGAAAACTGAGGATGGATCAACAACATTGTAGTGACTCCACAATAACGACCTAAATGACAGAGTGAAAAGAATAATACAAATATTCCTAAACATGCATATGTATGCATCAAGGCACGAAAGTAATACTGCAAAAAAACACAGCAAAGGAATACACTTTTTGGCCTGAATGCAAAGCCTTATGTTTGGGCCAAATTCAACACAAAACATCACAGCGTAACTGCTTCCTTATTTTCAAGCTTGGTGGTGGCTGCATCCTGGTATGGGTATGCTTGACATCGGCAAAAACTGGTGAGATTTTCTGGATGAAAAGAAACGGGATGGAGCTAAGCTTAGGAAAAATTCTAGAGGAAAACCTGCTTCAATCTGCTTTATACCAGGAATTCACCATTCAGCAGGACAATAGCTTACAACACAAAGCCAAATATACACTGCAGTTACTTACCAAGAACACAGAGAATGTTCCTGATTGGCCTAGTTACAGTTTTGACTTAAACCTGCTTGAAAATCTATGGCAAGAATTGAACATTTCTGTCTAGCCAAGATCCCCAACCCCTTGACAGAGCTTGTAGAATTTCGAAAAGAATAATGGGCAAATATTGCACAATCCAGGTGTGCAAAGATCTTATAGATTTTCCCAAGAAGACTCATAGCTGTAATCTGAGGCTGGCACTAAGGCAGCATTGAATGAGCTGTATTCCACCATAAGAAAACAAGAAAACGCTCACCCAGAGGCGGCGCTCCAAGTAGCCGGGGACTTTAATAAAGGGAAACTTAAATCCGTTTACCAAATTTCTATTAGCATGTTAAATGTGCAACCAGAGGGGAAAAAACTCTGGACCATCTTTACTCCACACACAGAGATGCACACAAAGCTCTCCCTCACCCTCCATTTGGCAAATCTGACCATAATTCTATCCTCCTGATTCCTGCTTACAAGCAAAAATTAAAGCAGGAAGCACCAGTGACTCGATCAATAGAACAGTGGTCAGATGAAGTAGATGCTAAGCTACAGGACTGTTTTGCTAGCACAGACTGAAATATGTTCCGGGATTCCTCCGATGGCATTGAGGAGTACACCACATCAGTCATTGGCTTCATCAATAAGTGCATCGATGACGTCGTCCCCACAGTGACCGTACGTACATACCCCAACCAGAAGCCATGGATTACAGGCAACATCCGCACTGAGCTAAAGGCTAGAGCTGCTGCTTTCAAGGAGCGGGACTCTAACCCGGAAGCTTATAAGAAATCCCGCTATGCCCTCTTACAAACCATCAAACATACAAAGCATCAATACAGGACTAAGATCGAATCGTACTACACCGGCTCTGACGCTCGTCGGATGTGGCAGGGCCTGCAAACCGTTACAGACTACAATGGGAAGAACAGGCAAGAGCTGCCCAGTGACACGAGCCTACCAGACGCGCTAAACTACTTCTATACTCGCTTCGAGGCAAATAACACTGAAACATGCATGAGAGCACCAGCTGTTCCGGGAAGACTGTGATCACGCTCTCTGCAGCCGATGTGAGTAAGACCTTTAAACAGGTCACCATTCGCAAGGCCGCAGGGCTAGACGGATTAACAGGACGTGTACTGCGAGCATGCGCTGACCAACTGGCAAGTGTCTTCACTGACATTTTCAACCTCTCCCTTTCTGGGTCTGTAATACCAACATGTTTTAAGCAGACCACCATAGTGCCTGTGCCCAAGAACACTAAGGTAACCTAGCTAAATGACTACCGACCTGTAGCACTCACGTCTGTAGCCATGAAGTGCTGGTCATGGCTCACATCAACACCCTTATCCCAGAAACCCTAGACCCACTCCAATTTGCATACCGCCCCAACAGATCCACAGATGATGCAATCTCTATTACACTCCACACTGCCCTTTCCCACCTGGACAAAGGACCCTGGAACTAAACACCTCCCTCTGCAACTGGATCCTGGACATCCTGACGGGCCGCCTCCAGGTGGTAAGGGTAGTCCCCTCCTGTACTCCCTGTTCACTCATGACTGCACGACCAGGCACGACTCCGACACCATCATTCAATTTGCCGATGACACAACAGTGGTAGGCATGATCACCGACAACGACGAGACTGCCTATAGGGAGGAGGTCAGAGACCTGGCCGTGTGGTGCCAGGACAACAACCTCTCACTCAGCGTGATCAAGACAAAGGAGATGATTGTGGACTACAGGAAAAAGAGGACCGAGCACGCCCCCATTGTCATCGACTGGGCTGCAGTGGAATAGGTTGAGAGCTTCAAGTTCCTTGGTGTCCACATCACCAACAAACTAACATGGTCCAAGCACACCAAGACAGTTGTGAAGAGGGCACAACAAAACCTATTCCCCCTCAGGAGACTGAAAAGATTTGGCATGGGTCCTCAGATCCTCAAAAGGTTCTACAGCTGCACCATCGAGAGCATCCTGACTGGTTGCATCACTGCCTGGTATGGTAACTGCTTGGTCTCCGACCGCAGAGTCTACAGAGGGTAGTGCGAACGGCCCAGTACATCACTGGGGCCAAGCTTCCTATACCAGGCGGTGTCAGAGGAAGGCCCTAAGACTCCTGAACATCTAATCAAATGGCTACCTAGGCTATTTTCATTGCCCTCCCTTTTACACCGTTGCTACTCTCTGTTGCTGTCATCTATCACTTTAAGAACTCTACCTACATGTACATATTACCTCTAACTCACCGGTGCCCCTGCACATTGACTCTGTACCGTTAACCCCCTGTATATAGTCTCGCTATTGTTATTTTACTGCTGCTCTTTAACTTCTCTAGGGTAGGGGGCAGTATTTTGACGTCCGGATGAAAGGCGTGCCCGTAGTAAACTGCCTGCTACTCAGGCTCAGAAGGTAGGATATGTTTATTTAGTAGATTTGGATAGAAAACACTCTGAAGGTTCTAAAACTGTTTGAATGATGTCTGTGAGTATAACAGAACTCATATGGCAGGCAAAAACCTGAGAAAAATCCAACCAGGAAGTGTGGAAATCTGAGGTTTGTAGTTTTTCAAGTGATTGCCTACACAGTATACAGTGACTTAGAGTTCATTTTGCACTTCCTAAGGCTTCCACTAGATGTCAACAGTCTTTAGAACCTTGTTTCATGCATCTACTGTTACTGGGGAGAGAATAAGAGCTGACTCAACAAGTGGACTGCCTGAGGCCAATGAGGTGTTTACTGCGCGGTCACGCAGGTGCGCCGTTCCTTATTTTTCCTCTGTAATGAATATGCTATTGTCCGGTTGGAATATTATCGAATATTTATGATAAAAAGACCCTAAGGATTGATTGTAAAAATCGTTTGACATGTTTCTACGAATGGTAATGGAACTTTTTGACTTTTCGTCTAGGGTTTTGCGCTCGCGCATTGTGCCTTTGGAATAGTGATCTGAATGCGCGAACAAAATGGAGGTATTTGGACATAAATATGGAGTTTATCCAACAAAACAAACATTTCTTGTGGAAGTGGGAGTCCTGGGAGTGCATTCCAACAAAGATCAGCAAAGGTAAGTGAAGATTTATAATACTATTTCTGAGTTTTGTTGACTCCAGACTTGGCGGGTAACTGTATAGCTTATTTTGATGGCTGAGCTCTGTACTCAGAATATTGAACAATGTGCTTTCGCCGTAAAGCTATTTTGAAATCTGACACAGCGGTTGCATTAAGGAGAAGTGTATCTATAATTCTTTCAATAACTGTTGTAAATTTTATCAACGTTTATGATGAGTATTTCTGTAAATTGATGTGTTCATTCACCGGACGTTTTGGAGGCAAAACATTTTCTGAACATCACGGGCCAATGTAAAATGGGGTTTTTGGATATAAATATGAACTTTATCGAACAAAACATACATGTATTGTGTAACATTGATGAAGATCGTCAAAGGTTAGTGATTAATTTTTTCTGTATTTCTGTTTTTTGTGATGCCTCTCCTTGCTTGGAAAATGGCTGTGTGGTTTTTCTTGTCTCAGCGCTGTCCTAACATAATCTAATGTTATGCTTTCGCCCTAAACCCTTTTTGAAATCGGACAATGTGGTTGGATTAACGAGAAGTGTATGGGATATAATAGTTGTATGTTTGAGAAATTTGAATTATGAGATTTTTGTTGTTTTGAATTTGCTGCCCTGCTATTTCACTGGCTGTTGAATAGTGTGTCCCGCGGGTGGACGCTAGCGTCCCACATACCCCAGAGAGGTTAATTACTTGTTACTTTTATTTCTTATCCGTATTTTTTTAGGGTAAGTTCTACACCTGTTGTATTCGGCGCATGTGACTAATACCATTTGATTTAATCACTGCCAAAGGTGTTTCTAACATGTATTGACTCAGGGGAGTGAATACTTACCTAATCAAGGTTTACTAGGGTTTTATTTTTCATTAATCTTTCAGAAATGAAAAAATAAATAAATAAATAAAAGAGAATTAATCCCAATTTGTAACATAATAAAATGTGAAGAAATCCAAGGGGGGTGTAGACTTTTCTTTAGGCACTGTATAAAAAAAATAACAAATCCTGACACCAGGGAAATTACCTCCCAAGTTGGCAGCAAATATGATAAATATCAGTGGTCATAAGAGATAAGTATAACAAACAAAATACTGTTTAGATAAAGCCTGGTTTTGAGGCTTTGTATTGTGTGTCCCAAATGGCAACATATTTCATAAATAGTGCACTACTTTTTACCAGGGCCCTGCTCAACAGTAGTGCACTATATAGGGAATAGGGTGCATAGGTCTCTGGTCAAAGTAGTGCACTATATAGGGAATAGGGTGCATAGGTCTCTGGTCAAAGTAGTGCACTATATAGGGAATAGGGTGCATAGGTCTCTGGTCAAAAGTAGTGCACTATATAGGGAATAGGTTGCATATGTTTCGGTCTAAAGTAGTGCACTATATAGGGAATAGGGTGCATAGGTCTCTGGTCTAAAGTAGTGCACTATATAGGGAATAGGGTGCATAGGTCTCTGGTCAAAAGTAGTGCACTATATAGGGAATAGGTTGCATATGTTTCGGTCTAAAGTAGTGCACTATATAGGGAATAGGGTGCATAGGTCTCTGGTCTAAAGTAGTGCACTATATAGGGAATATGTTGCCATTTGGATCGTAGACCTGTGTTTTTGTGTGAAGGCACATGTTCACAATCACATCATGTCACTGCTGGTCTGAATCTCATCCATTCAGCCTTGCAGTAATGGAGTTACATCAAGTAGGCCTACATGTAATGAGGTGTGAACATCCAGCTGTGTTCTTCCTCCCTGTCCCTCCAGGCCCTTTATGGACCATATAGGTGTGTACACTTGGCATGCAGCCTAATATCATTTTTTTTTTATGCACAGCTAAAATCATCATGACTCTTTCAGTTGATTATTACGAAATTTTTACAATTTGCCTATTACTGCTCAGTTCCATTTAACCCCAAACTCCTCTATGAAACTGGAACTCAAAGTAGAATTTTTTTACAGTCTACTGCAAACATGACAAACTAGCTACAGTAAAATGTATCACGTGGTAACCCCATACTTCTCTAATGAAACATGAACTCAAAGTTTGAAAACGTAGTTAATGTACAGGCTAATGCAAGCATGGGAAACTAAATTCCATCACACAATTTAGGCTACCACAGTCTCCATCGCATAGTACACCATGGACATGGGACACAGAGGGACACAGAGGGACACAGAGGGACACAGAGGGACATGGGACACAGAGGGACACAGAGGGACATGGGACACAGAGGGACACAGAGGGACACAGAGGGACATGGGACACAGAGGGACACAGAGGGACACAGAGGGTCACAGAGGGACATGGGACACAGAGGGTCACAGAGGGACATGGGACACAGAGGGTCACAGAGGGACACAGAGGGACATGGGACACAGAGGGACACAGAGGGACATGGGACACAGAGGGTCACAGAGGGACATGGGACACAGAGGGACACAGAGGGACACAGAGGGACACAGAGGGACATGGGACACAGAGGGACACAGAGGGACATGGGACACAGAGGGACACAGAGGGACACAGAGGGACACAGAGGGACATGGGACACAGAGGGTCACAGAGGGACATGGGACACAGAGGGACATGGGACACAGAGGGTCACAGAGGGACATGGGACACAGAGGGACACAGAGGGACACCATGGACATGGGACACAGAGGGACACAGAGGGACACAGAGGGACACAGAGGGACACAGAGGGTCCCTCTGTACCACAGAGTCGCTGCACTGCAAACATAACAAACACTGTGCTCCCTCTTTCCCTCTCTCCCTTCTTTTTCATCCCTCCCTTCATGGGCATGCACACATTAATCCCCTGGGACTGAACAACTTCTGGTGATTTAGTCAGGCAGACAAAGGAGGAGCCAGGGGAATGGGGTGCGTGCCAGTGTGTGTTTGTGTGTCACTGTGTGCGAGGTCGTGCATGTGTGTGTTGATGGGGGGTGAGGAGGGGGATGCAATGTTTGTGTGTCTACTGTGTGTGTGTGTGTGTGTGTGTGTGTGTGTGTGTGTGTGTGTGTGTGTGTGTGTGTGTGTGTGTGTGTGTGTGTGTGTGTGTGTGTGTGTGTGTGTGTGGACAGAAAGGGATTGAGAGTGGAGAGAGGGGACATCAAGGTTTCAAATTGAAAGAAAGAGAGAGAGAGAGAGAGAGAGAGAGAGAGCGAGAGGGAGAGAGAGAGAGAGAGCACGAGAGAGGGAGATTTAGAGAGAAGAGCGGCAGGTGAGCATTGGGTCAGTAACCAAAAAGTTGCTGGTTCAAATCCATGAACCGACTTAGTGAAAAATCTGTTGATATGCATTTGAGCAAGGCACTTAACCCTGGACCAGAGCGACTGTAAATGTGCAGAGAAAGAAGCAATGGGGCTGGCTGGTTTGAAGGGGTGGGAAAAATGTTGTGTGAAAGAGAACAAGAGAGAAATGAAGAGAGGGGGGGTACAGACAAAAAAGGGGGTTGTGGGGGATTCTCCCTGATTAAATATGCCAGTGTTTGTGTGAATGAAAGCAGTGACTATAGCTACATTTCTGCTTGAACAAAAACAACTAGTGTTTGCACAGGGATGAATAGGACAGAGAACATGAGAAAAAGAGAGGAATGAGAGTGGATGGATTGTGGGTAGAGGAAAATGACGGAGATATTTGATTCCATTAGCATAGTAATATTTCTATAGGCTGAGTGGCTGGTTGTGTTTGAATACCCATACTAGTGTATTAAATAGTATGCGAGAAAAAAAAGTTTTATAGTATGTGAAATTTGGAGAAATAGTACTCCGAATGCGCCATCCAATGCACTATTGCGTTGACTCCCACCAGTCGTTCATTTTGGTACAGCGAATCAATTTATCTCATTATCAGATGTTGTCAAACACGTCAGAAAAGACGAGTGAATTCTACTAGATCAAACGCCGAAATGAGTATGCAGTTTAAATGTGTAGTGTGCTAGTATTGGTATTCAGACATGGCCACTGACTGTGACTAGGAGCATAAGGAGCAGAAGCTCGGGGGGTTTTGCCCTGTGGCGTATTGCTCCGTCCAGAGCACAGCAGTTTGGTCATAGAAATAAAATCACTGCTCAAATCGCCGCCAATACACTCATTATGACATCATTGACTTAAATAGTGATCTATTTGTGTTTGGTTCCCCGGTGCCACGCTGCCCGATCGACCCACACTACTGGTGGGTTCAAATCCTTCAGGGGGGCGGGGAGCCTTGGCGTGTCTGTGACCCGGGACAACACCCTGTTGTTCTCTGCAAACATCAAAGCAGTGAACCGCTCTACAATATCAGTAGAGTACGACCTTTCCTCACACAGGAAGTGGTGAGGCACTTATCATCTCTTGTCTGGACTACTGCAACTCTCTGTTGGCTGGGCTCCCCGTTGCTGCCATCAAACCCCTGCAATTTATCCAGAATACCTCAATCCGTCTGGTGTTCAACCTCCCCAAGTTCTCCCATGTCACCCCGCTCCTCCGCACAGTCCACTGGCTTCCAGTCTAAGCTCGCATCATCTTCAAGGTGCTTTCCTACAAAGCTGCAAGGGGAAATGCCCCTCCCTACCTTCAGGCTATGCTCAAACCCTACATCCCAACCCAAGCACTCCGTTCTGCCACCTCTGGTCTCTTGGCCCTCCCACCCCTATGGGAGGGAAGCTCCCACTCAGCCCAGTCAAAGCTCTTCTCTGTCCTGGCACCCCAATGGTGGAACAAGCTTCACCTAACATCAGAACAGTGGAGTCCCTGCCTAACTTCCAAAAACTTCTGAAACCCTACCTCTTCAAATAGTATCTTAAATAACCCCACGAGGACTGGGGGGGAGGGACATGGATGAAGGGGGGATATGGAGGAACGCGGGTAGGAACGGGGAACGAGGGCGAGGACCTGCCACGGGTGAGGACAGGAGAAGGGGACAGGGGAGGAAGGACTCTCATAAGCCCGTTAAAGGCCTGCTCGTTAGCTCCTGCTGATTAATCCTGTGAGCACAGGACCGAAACCGACCGCCAGGGAGGTGTGTGTGTGTATGAATGTGTGTGTATGAATGAATGTGTGTGTATGAATGAATGTGTGTGTATGAATGTGTTTGTGTATGTATGAATGTGTGTGTATGAATGTGTGTGTATGAATGAATGTGTGTGTATGAATGTGTTTGTGTGTGTATGAATGTGTGTGTATGAATGTGTGTGTATGAATGAATGTGTGTGTATGAATGTGTTTGTGTGTGTATGAATGTGTGTGTATGAATGTGTGTGTATGAATGAATGTGTGTGTATGAATGTGTTTGTGTGTGTGTGAATGTGTGTGTATGAATGTGTGTGTATGAATGAATGTGTGTGTATGAATGAATGTGTGTGTATGAATGTGTTTGTGTGTGTGTATGTGTTGGAAGAAAGAAAAGTTTGAATAAAAGAGTGGCTGCTACACTGCCCTCTGCCTGGCAACACACCTAAATAAGGCCATTCAAAGGATTGTAGACATCTGAGCCTGATGAAGTCCTTCAGGTCAAAACGTTGCACAATAAAACTGTGGGAGCATTTGTACAGTGGCAGGTATCTATCATTCAGACATCAGTGGCAGGTATCTATCATTCAATCATCAGTGGCAGGTATCTATCATTCAGACATCAGTGGCAGGTATCTATCATTCAATCATCAGTGGCAGGTATCTATCATTCAATCATCAGTGGTAGGTATCTATCATTCAATCATCAGTGGTAGGTATCTATCATTCAATCATCAGTGGCAGGTATCTATCATTCAATCATCAGTGGCAGGTATCTATCATTCAATCATCAGTGGCAGGTATCTATCATTCAATCATCAGTGGTAGGTATCTATCATTCAATCATCAGTGGTAGGTATCTATCATTCAGACATCAGTGGCAGGTATCTATCATTCAATCATCAGTGGCAGGTATCTATCATTCAGACATCAGTGGCAGGTATCTATCATTCAATCATCAGTGGCAGGTATCTATCATTCAATCATCAGTGGTAGGTATCTATCATTCAATCATCAGTGGTAGGTATCTATCATTCAGACATCAGTGGCAGGTATCTATCATTCAATCATCAGTGGCGGGTATCTATCATTCAGACATCAGTGGCAGGTATCTATCATTCAGACATCAGTGGCAGGTATCTATCATTCAGACATCAGTGGCAGGTATCTATCGTTCAGACATCAGTGGCAGGTATCTATCGTTCAGACATCAGTGGCGGGTATCTATCGTTCAGACATCAGTGGCAGGTATCTATCATTCAATCATCAGTGGCAGGTATCTATCATTCAATCATCAGTGGCAGGTATCTATCATTCAATCATCAGTGGCAGGTATCTATCATTCAGACATCAGTGGCAGGTATCTATCGTTCAGACATCAGTGGCAGGTATCTATCATTCAGACATCAGTGGCAGGTATCTATCATTCAGACATCAGTGGCAGGTATCTATCATTCAGACATCAGTGGCAGGTATCTATCATTCAGACATCAGTGGCAGGTATCTATCGTTCAGACATCAGTGGCAGGTATCTATCATTCAGACATCAGTGGCAGGTATCTATCGTTCAGACATCAGTGGCAGGTATCTATCGTTCAGACATCAGTGGCAGGTATCTATCATTCAATCATCAGTGGCAGGTATCTATCGTTCAGACATCAGTGGCAGGTATCTATCATTCAATCATCAGTGGCAGGTATCTATCATTCAGACATCAGTGGCGGGTATCTATCATTCAGACATCAGTGGCAGGTATCTATCATTCAGACATCAGTGGCAGGTATCTATCATTCAGACATCAGTGGCAGGTATCCATCATTCAGACATCTGAGTTTACATTTCACTCTCAGAAGGATGAATAGTGATACAGTACTTTGATGACGAGATGAAAGCATGTGTCCTATTGGTCAAAGTATCAAGTACCAGTCATTTTGTATTCAATCAAAGGCTACTGGCCAAATCCTAACTTGATAGGCATACCCGTAACTGAAACTGTCCTGGTGTCAAAGCATGATTAATGTAAGGGTAGGGTAGCCTTCCACAAGCTTCCCACAATAAGTTGGGTGAATTTTGGCCCATTCCTCCTGACAGAGCTGGTGTAACTGAGTCAGGTTTGTAGGCCTACTTGCTCGCACACGCTTTTTCCGTTCTGCCAACAAATTTTCTATGGGATTGAGGTCAGGGCTTTGTGATGGTCACTCAAATACCTTGACTTTGTTGTCCTTAAGCCATTTTGCCACAACTTTGGAAGAATGCTTATGGCCATTGTCCATTTGGAAGACCCATTTGCGACCAAGCTTTAACTTCCTGACTGATGTCTTCAGATGTTGCTTCAATATATCCACATAATTTTCCTCCCTCATGATGCCATCTATTTTGTGAAGTGCACCAGTCCCTCCTGCAGCAAAGCACCCCCACAACATGATGCTGCCACCCCCATGCTTCACGGTTGGGATGGTGTTCTTCGGCTTGCAAGCCTCCCCCTTTTTCCTCCAAACATAACAATGGTCATTATGGCCAAACAGTTCTATTTTTGTTTCATCAAACCAGAGGACATTTCTCCAAAAAGTACGATCTTTGTCCCAATGTGCAGATGCAAACCGTAGTCTGGCTTTTTTTATGGCGGTTTTGGAGCAGTGGCTTCTTCCTTGCTGAGCGGCCTTTCAGGTTATGTCGATATTGGACTCGTTTTACATTTACATTTACATTTTACTCTGGATATAAATACTTTTGTACCTGTTGTCTCCAGCATCTTCACAAGGTCCTTTGCTGTTGTTCTGGGATTGATTAGCTTTTTTCGCACCAAAGTACATTCATCTCTAGGAGACAGAATGCGTCTCCTTCCTGAGCATTATGACGGCTGAGTGGTCCCATGGTGTTTATACTTGCGTACTATTGTTTGTACAGATGAACGTGGTACCTTCAGGCGTTTGGAAATTGCACCCAAGGATGAACCTGACTTGTGGAGGTCTACAATTTTTTTTCTTAGGTCTTGGCTGATTTCTTTTGATTTTCCCATGATGTCATGCAAAGAGGCACTGAGTTTGAAGGTAGGCCTTGAAATACATCCACAGGTACACCTCCAATTGACTCAAATTATGTCAATTAGCCTATCAGAAGCTTCTAAAGCCATGACATAATTTTCTGGAATTTTCTAAGCTGTTTAAAGGCACAGTCAACTTACTGTATGTAAACTTCTGACCCACTGGAATTGTGATACAGTGAATTATAAGTGAAATAATATGTCTGTAAACAATTGTTGGAAAAATTACTTGTGTCATGCACAAAGTAGATGTCCTAACCGACTTGCCAAAACTATAGTTTGTTAACAATACATTTGTGGAGTGGTTGAAAAACAAGTTTTAATGACTCCAACCTAAGTGTAAGTAAACTTCCGACTTCAACTGTATATCAACGCCCAAAACACTCAGCTTCAGCTAACAGGTACAGACTTGAGCAACATACCAGGAAGAGGAATATTTTGTATTTGGATAGAAGCTGAATGAAAATGTGCATTTGTACACAGACATCAGACCGCCCAACAACAACAACACCGTTTACAATAAGAATCTATTTTGAGAAGAGATGATCAAAGACATAAAATGCCTTATCTAACTTTGAAAAGAGAGAAGTTAAACTTCCTTCCTCTCCTCTAATCATAGTCACCATCACAGTATCTGACTCTTTGATACTGTTTCTCCTGTCCTGCATTTAGACAGAGACTTGGAACTGCCATACAACACTCAAACACACAGTGATTGTTCTCTTCCCATTGGAGGAACCCAAGGCTTAGGAACACAACAACTACTATTGTCCAATCCAGGTCAAGCATGTGACACTGAGGGCAGTGTAGGTAGCAAGCACACAGAGGACCGTTAGATCCCTCAGAGAGAGAGGGGGGGGGGAGACTGAGATCCCTCAGAGAGAGGGGGGGAGACTGAGATCCCTCAGAGAGAGGGGGGGACTGATATCCCTCAGAGAGAGAGGGGGGGGGACTGAGATCTCTCAGAGAGAGAGAGGGGGGAGACTGAGATCTCTCAGAGAGAGGGGGGAGACTGAGATCCCTCAGAGAGAGAGGGGGGGGGACTGAGATCCCTCAGAGAGAGAGGGGGGGAGACTGAGATCTCTCAGAGAGAGGGGGGGACTGAGATCTCTCAGAGAGAGGGGGGAGACTGAGATCCCTCAGAGAGAGAGGGGGGGACTGAGATCCCTCAGAGAGAGAGGGGGTGAGACTGAGATCCCTCAGAGAGAGAGGGGGGGACTGAGATCCCTCAGAGAGAGAGGGGGGGAGACTGAGATCTCTCCGAGAGAGGGGGGGGAGACTGAGATCTCTCAGAGAGAGAGGGGCGGAGACTGAGATCTCTCAGAGAGGGGGGAGACTGAGATCCCTCAGAGAGAGAGGGGGAAGACTGAGATCCCTCAGAGAGAGGGGGGAGACTGAGATCCCTCAGAGAGAGGGGTGGGAGACTGAGATCCCTCAGAGAGAGAGGGGGGAGACTGAGATCTCTCAGAGAGAGGGGGGGAATGAGATCTCTCAGAGAGAGGGGGGAGACTGAGATCCCTCAGAGAGAGAGGGGGGGACTGAGATCCCTCAGAGAGAGAGGGGGTGAGACTGAGATCCCTCAGAGAGAGGGGGGGACTGAGATCCCTCAGAGAGAGAGGGGGGGAGACTGAGATCTCTCAGAGAGAGAGGGGGGGAGACTGAGATCTCTCAGAGAGAGGGGGGAGACTGAGATCTCTCAGAGAGAGGGGGGAGACTGAGATCCCTCAGAGAGAGAGGGGCGGAGACTGAGATCTCTCAGAGAGGGGGGAGACTGAGATCCCTCAGAGAGAGAGGGGGGAAGACTGAGATCCCTCAGAGAGAGGGGGGGAGACTGAGATCCCTCAGAGAGAGGGGGGGAGACTGAGATCCCTCAGAGAGAGGGGTGGGAGACTGAGATCCCTCAGAGAGAGCGGGGAAGAGAGAGAGAGAGAGAGAGAGAGGGGGGGGGGGGGGGAGAGGAGAGATATCGAGTGAGATCACTCAGAGAGAGAGAGGGGGGAAGAGAACGAGAGAGAGAGTGTGAGAGGAAGGAGTATTATCTAACCGTCTATTATTCTGCTGTCCCTTTTCAACTCCCCCTCTCTTCTCTTCTCCACTCCCCCTCTCTTCTCTTCTCCTGTCCCCTTCTCTTCTCCTCTCTCCTGTCCTCCCCTCTCTGCTCTCTTCTCCTCTCCTGTCCCCTCTCCTCTCCTGTCTCCTTCTCTTCTCCCCCTCTCTTTTCCTCTCTCCCATCCTCCCTTCTGTTCTCCTCTCTCCTGTTCCCTCCCACCCCTCCCCCTCCTCTCCTCTTTACTTATTTCTCCTGTCCCCTCCTTTCTTCTGTCCCTTGTCCTGTCCTTCCCTCCCCTCTCCCACTCAACAGTCTATCTAATCCAGGTGAGAGGGCCTTAATCAGCGGATGTCTCTGTGATAAGTCAGGATTACAACATGTTACTAAAGTGTCTTAGGTCTACTACTGAGATGGCGCTCCGATCCCAATGGATGGATTTAGCTGTTTTAATATAACATACTACTGAGCTGATCACCTCTGACTTGAAATCATTTAGTAATAGGAGTTACACATGTTACTGAAGGGACCTATGCCTACTACTGGAGTGGAGCTATCATCTACTCAAGCTCCCATCTCTTTGGATGAATGAGCACTTTTATTACTATAACTAGGCCAACTACGCATGCTACTAAAGTGGTTTACTATTCCTGGAGCCCTCGCCCATGGTGGATGGAGCCCTCGCCCATGGTGGATGGAGCCCTCGCCCATGGTGGATGGAGCCCTCGCCCATGGTGGATGGAGCCCTCGCCCCATGGTGGATGGAGCCCTCGCCCATGGTGGATGGAGCCCTCGCCCATGGTGGATGGAGCCCTCGCCCCATGGTGGATGGAGCCCTCGCCCATGGTGGATGGAGCCCTCGCCCATGGTGGATGGAGCCCTCGCCCCATGGTGGATGGAGCCCTCGCCCATGGTGGATGGAGTCCTCGCCCCATGGTGGATGGAGCCCTCGCCCATGGTGGATGGAGCCCTCGCCCATGGTGGATGGAGCCCTCGCCCATGGTGGATGGAGCCCTCGCCCATGGTGGATGGAGCCCTCGCCCCATGGTGGATGGAGCCCTCGCCCATGGTGGATGGAGCCCTCGCCCATGGTGGATGGAGCCCTCGCCCATGGTGGATGGAGCCCTCGCCCATGGTGGATGGAGCCCTCGCCCCATGGTGGATGGAGCCCTCGCCCCATGGTGGATGGAGCCCTCGCCCCATGGTGGATGGAGCCCTCGCCCCATGGTGGATGGAGCCCTCGCCCCATGGTGGATGGAGCCCTCGCCCCATGGTGGATGGAGCCCTCGCCCATGGTGGATGGAGCCCTCGCCCATGGTGGATGGAGCCCTCGCCCCATGGTGGATGGAGCCCTCGCCCCATGGTGGATGGAGCCCTCGCCCATGGTGGATGGAGCCCTCGCCCCATGGTGGATGGAGCCCTCGCCCATGGTGGATGGAGCCCTCGCCCCATGGTGGATGGAGCCCTCGCCCCATGGTGGATGGAGCCCTCGCCCATGGTGGATGGAGCCCTCGCCCCATGGTGGATGGAGCCCTCGCCCCATGGTGGATGGAGCCCTCGTCCCATGGTGGATGGAGCCCTCGCCCCATGGTGGATGGAGCCCTCGCCCCATGGTGGATGGAGCCCTCGCCCCATGGTGGATGGACAGGCCTGCTGTTTTAGGTCTAGGCCACTACATATCATACTACTGATCAAATTGGATTAACAGAATGGCCAAAGCCTCTCAGACCATGGCACATATTTTATTTCTATGCTACTGAGTGTCACCTCTGAACCAAACTGTTTCATAGTTTATATTAGAAGAGTGATTTATTATAAGCTGTACTCTTCATGGTTTTCAGTGACTGGGTTCAGGGGGTTAACGTATGAAGTCCTCAGCATTTTTTATCAAGAAGGAATTGTCTGATCATGACTACAGTACATCACTGTTATAGACCATGGCTGAATCAAAAATGGCACCATATCCCCTATATGGTGCATTACTTTTAACCAGGGCCCTATTGGCTCCGTTCAATGTAGTGCACTATATAGGGAATAGGGTGCCATTTCAGACGCCACCCATCTGCTATTACTCCCAGTGGGGTGATCCAATAAAACATGACAACCAGTACTTTGACGCTCTCTTCTAACAAACTTTTTTTTAAACAAAAAATATGTATTTTTAATAATCACTATGTATATATATATACAACATTTAATAATAATAAAAGAGGAAGACACATCATGTTGATTGATTCTAATTTGACCTTAAAATAAAAGCAAAACGCAATTAATGATGGTGTTTGTAGGCTATAGCCTGATATTGTTGACAATAAACACAGCACGGCCGAGCGCCGGTCCTCTTCCATTTCACTGGCTGCTGGAGCAGACTGTAGACGCCGTGCAGGATCAGTGTTGTCACCTAGCGCGCAAGGGTTGGCTATCATTCATGATTGACACGTCAGATTGAAATCCCACAAAAATCATACATGGATACGCTACGTTATAATAAGACAACATATTTGTTGTTTCAGCAGGGGAAGCTAAACTAACGTAACAAGCAATTGCCAAATAATACATTTGATGGCATTTTCCATGGAGCAGGCGCACGGGCGCGAATAACAGGCTATCCCGCACTACAGACATCTGACATAACGTAAACAATGTAACCTAGGAAATAATATATGAATATTGAAGCCTGCCCTGTGCTGGGATTAAATAAGAACATGTGAGGCAAGACATTACCGGGTAGAAACATTTAACTCCCCAATTAGCCATCATGGTAGCGTACAATAACAGATGGCAACACCTAAGCTACCCTGCTGAACAGAAATAGGGATCCATTCCGGCTGTCGACCACTGTTGGAAATTCGTTACAATTGAAACAATGTAGCAAGAAAACTGCACTTACCTAAATGTCTCGTTGACGTCCGTTCTGATTATTTTAGACAAACTGGTAAACCAGACAGCTAGCAAGCTAGCTAACCAAGCCCTATAATTTATATTCCGTTATGTAGCTACACAAATTATTTCAAACGTTACTCAAGCGACCTTTAAATTGCACTTCATTGGCTATAATTGTTTTAATAACATCAATATTCTATCAAATTATGCGAGATACGACTCATTTTCAAATGATATCCTTTTTTAAATGTAAGCTTCACCATTAGTGCGTGTCGGTAAATCCAAGTTTGAAAATCCCAACTAGAGTCGAGTCTTTCTAAATATATACTAGAGCAGGCTGGAAGTCTAACGGTACGTGCCACACAGATGATGCTTGCCTTTCGTTGGTCTGATCTCTGATGTACAGATTTCCCCGTCAACCGTCGATGTGGCGACATAAATGCATATACACTTATACACGCAGATACCTTCAGACGTTAATTTATGTACATCATTTACAAGCTAGGAGTCACACGGCCATCTGTGTACAAGGTGTAACTGCAGGCGCTTGCGAGAGGCTCTGACGTGCGCCCGGGAGCGCTGCTGAACAGGCCCACAAGAGGGCGGCATTTCCATTTGAATGAAATACTGCATTACACAGTAGTAAGTCCCATTACATTGTTGTCATGATTATGTCATTATCTGCTGTACATGGCATTTGAGTTCTTCTTCTTACAATTAGATTGGGCATGCTAGACATGTCTGTAATTGCACAAAACCAAAATCTATGACTTGTCATTTGTGAAATTGATGTTTAGCCGTCATTTTCCATTTCTTATGCATCGGCTCAAAGTCAAGGACAGAGTTTAGCATATCATTTTCATAATGCCCAAAAAGCATATAAATGCAATAATGATCAAATCTCTATTCCACAAAACATGACAGAGAAAGAGGGGAAGGAGATCTTCAGTGAAAGGGGGGGGGGGGGGGGGCATTTCCCTCCATTCTGCCGACCACTCACACAAGTACAGAATGAACTGAATAACCCCGTCTTTTGGCGCCCCCTAACGGGTTTAACAGATTACTGCTGCCTGACCACGGTGCAGGACACTGCTCCCTATTCTTCATCGAGCATGCAGATGAGGGCATTATGCACGACTTCCCACAGATCTGGGGCTGCATGTAACAAGACTGAGTAGGCGTGCTGATCTAGGATCAGTTTTGCTTTTAAGAGAATTAATGGACAGGAAGGAACCAAGGGCTGCATGTAACAAGACTGAGTAGGCGTGCTGATCTAGGATCAGTATGTCTCAAGAGCATCAGTGCTGATCTAGGATCAGTATGTCTCAAGAGCATCAGTGCTGACCTAGGGCCCATTCTGCCTTTTATATCACAATGTCTTCTGTACATTGAGTTGACATCAGCTTTTTCAATCATTCACATTGTCATTACATCAACCCATAAAGCAGATTACAGTAATCAGATGACCAAATACATACTTCGCATGCAGTCATACTCCACAAAGGATAGCCTATACAATTTACTCATGGTAGTATTTGGTCCTAGACGATTTGTGCTCTTGCGAACTCCATTGCTCATTGTCAAGCCATGGCATGATAGCACACACAGACTGGCAATCAGGCTGAACCACACCACACACAGAGATTAATAGATTTGAATATTTTACAAAATAGTGTAAGTCACAAAAATGAATAGTAGAATTCTATAGTACACTTGGTCTCAAAGCACTTATTCCTGGACCAAAACATTCTGCGAAGTTTGCTTTTAGTGTATTGAAAATGTAACAAGTGGTAAATATTTAATCAAATAACCAGAGAACAAAATATGCAAGATACCTATCAAATTGAAAAAAATGTAATAAAGTGATACAATATCCAAATAAACAACAATAAGGACAAGGCCTGAGATACACAGGTAAAAGCATGGATAGTGTTGTTATCCAACAGTACAATCATGTTTATTTTAGGCACTGAAGTCCACTCTAGTGTGAAATCAAACCATGAAAATAGCCTACGAGGTATAATAAGTATCTTTAGGATTCTAGACTAGGTTAGTTCTATTTCCAGTTAAATAGTTCATAATTAAACATTAGCAAATGTTGACAGAATGTATTTGGGTAAACTTGCTGTGCAGCAATCAATGTTCTCTCTAAGAAAATGTTGTTTGGTCCTTTGCATGGGGTGATATAAGTTTCCTTTACCAATTAGTCTTTCAGATAGATGACACAGACACAGGAACCTCGGTATAAAAGTCTTTAGTAATAAACTGCAATTGCAGACAGAGTTTCACATAGAGAATAGCTCAATAGTAAAGACCTGTGACGCGAAACAAGAGACAACACTCTTTATACAACCTACCGTCAATCATATCTTAACATTGTTGCATTGGATTAGATACAAAGTATCTAAGATGAGAAAAACATGTCTAGACTGTGGTTTCTCTCTCTACTATCTCGGCCTTGAGGCTGGGTGACTATCAGCAGCTGCAGACCATTCTCAGCCTGAGAACTAAAGCAGGACATCTCCATTTACCCAGTACCTTCCCATCACTGCACATTGCAAGCATACAAAAGGTTATCACATATATACAGTAATCGTGGCATTGGTGTAGCCCACACCCAGGGTAACCCTCAACTAAAAGGTGGAGGTTAGTAGCACTTTAACCTGGTCCCAGATCTGTTTGTGCTTCTGGCAACTCCATTGCACCTTGTCAAGCCAAATGTTTGACATGACGAGTTGGCATGATGGAACAGACAGACACTCAGGCTAGCACAACTAGATTGAAATCTACAATTTAATATATTAAAACTATGCATACAAAATATATATTAATGCATTTTAATCTTAATTTATCACAACATACAATATCCTTCCTAGAACAGCCAGCAATAACATGTTACTAGTGAAGTACTAGTGTAGCTATGAACCCTAATTGTATTTTGTTTGCGATTTCCGTTCATATAGGCAGCATTATCCGCCCTCTTCCTGTGCATTTACAGGGTTTTACAGACATTACTTCTTTCATTTATTCTATCCAGCATCGTTTTTCTTCTTCCCTTATCTGTGCATCAAACATCTGGTCTCTGAAATGTTCATGTCCTCCTACGTGGTCATCCCCAGGAACGTTAAGCCTCAAATACTTAAATTCCTAGTTCAAATGTCAAGTCCAAACAGTTGCTTCAACAAGTTAGCATATCAACCATCAGGCCAGCTTGCCTGTTGTGCTACCAGCATTGTTACAGTGAGGCAGTCCACTTAAGAGAAGATGTCCTTTGCAGCACGTGTTACTTGACAAAAAAACTAAAAGTGAAGAAAAAAAATGAAGTATTGTTACGAGTCTTGACCTCCCTGTAGTTACATGATATTGTAACAGATCATCATTCATCCAACTGTAGTCGTGCAATACCAATACCATACTCAAGTCTCATGAGGGACAGACTGGCCATAGGGCCATCTTAAGCCCATTAAGCGGGCTTGTCTAAATGACCATTTGGATATTAATGGGTGCCGAGAGATACAAAAAAGGTCCGGTGTGATAGAAATGCAGGGGGAAATTTATGGTCCCAGTCCGTCTACAAGTTTCATTAATGAGAAGGAATGTGAGGAAGCCTGTAAATCGAGGCTAGTCAAAATGTCATCGTCAAAGCTTCTGCTGCTACAGTTTCTCCAGATAGATCTGTGCTGCTCATCCTTAGAACCAGAGGCCTTCGCTCTCAAAGGGTGCTAGTCCTTAGAAACGGGTTGCGTGCCAACTCTCCACCCTTCTCCCAAAGTGTGCAGTTGTCTTGCACACTCCCAGTATTTAAAAGCATTGGATCCATGTAGGGCATAAGCATCATCTGAGAAGAGTGGAGGAAGGGAGTGATACAAGCAGAGAGTGTTTAACCCTCTGAAGGGGAACGGAGGGGGACACAGCCGTCCATTTCCAGAGACTCAGGCCAGCCTTCGTACTTGTTACTGTTCTTACTGTTCTTCATACGCTGGGGGGGAGAGAGAGAGACAGGCAGAGAGAGGGCATGAACATTAGGCTTTACAGAACAAACACACTGACAGAACCATAGATATAACACAGTGTAGCTATAATATGGACAGGGTTACGAGCAGAACAGTGAGTGAACAGATGCTTCATCACGCGTAATCACACAGATCACGTATCCTTATCTCATGCACACGTATATGTACAAGCACATCCAATTATAAATGACAACTACGCAGGATAGCCATTTTGCTTGGCGCTCTTGCGTTGTTGTATGGTATAAATTCTATATATTTTAGGCTTTAAGTACAGGTAGTCTACCTGTTCGAATGGACTCTTGTTCTCGATGCCCTTGGCTCCTACAAACACCCAGCTGTCTCTGAAGGTGAGCTCCTTCACTGCTGTGCTACCCAGCTCCTCAAACAGACGACGAGCCTCATCATTTAACCTGACACGGGTGTTAGGAGAGGGAGACAGACAGTTACAGTAAAGTAGGCTAGCTAGATGAATGTCCATTTTGAGTTTGGGAAACCCTGCCATACAGTACAATATACCATTTTTATATAGTTTAACACCAAACATAATTTTCACTTAATGTTTACAATGGTAAGAAATAGACTGGTAGATTTACAAGTCGTCAATATGTTCAATTTGGTTTCGTTAAGCATTTTACAAGATTGTGGTGACTGTAAAACAAGCCCTTTCGTGCTGTGTGTGCGAGTCATGTGCCATGAAGCGTAATATTATAACCACGCAGCGCTGAAAGCATTGCACGGGACTGGGGCTCACTGGGTAATGTCCATGCTAGACTCTTACTTTGTGGCAGGATCATCAAAGGAAGCTACAAACACAAGTGTTCCCTCATGTAAAGGCAGGAGGTACTTCAGCAGGTCAGTAACATCTGAGAATGGAAGACAGACGGGTAGGATGAGCCTATTAAAGTACCTGTATTTAACTGAACAATATGTAGAGGGGCGTTAATCCACTTTTAACCTCTTGTACAGTGAAAATATTGTAGATAATTATGTATAAAATAAACTCATTCAAATATAACGAACACGTGTCAAATGACAGCAGGACATCAGGATAAAGGGGTTTAATCCTCTTACCTCCTGCCCACATATCAAATGATTTTGTGTCCAAGAGCTCTCCAGATACCCCTGATGAGCAGAAACATGAATTCATTTAAAGTTAGCAATCTGTGCAACAGTCAAGTCAAAATCACAACTGCACAAATGAACTTGAAACATAACTATGAACAATTTGGCAGAGATTGTTCTAATTACCATTTACTAAAGCAACGTTTAGTCCTCTACCGACATTGTTGTTGACACTGCTGACAAGGCTGAGGAGAGAAAAGGAAAGGTTGGAGGAACCGTAAGTACCAACACTTTACCTGGGTTAGTTAACGTACTCACTAGGAACACCAGCATTTCACTACACCCGCAATAACATCTGCTAAATATGTGTATGTGACCATTAACATTTCATAACTTACTGGTTAAATTTAAGACGATCATAAACTCATTGTAGGCAGTAGATGAAAGATGAGATTAGAGCTACTAAACTTTCAGGAAACTAACCCCTAAAGAGTTGATCTATACATTGTTACACACCGACAATGAAGGAGCCACCAGACAGACAGAATGACAGACAGAAGGACGCTACAGACAAAACCACTCCTTCGGTCATTTTTGGCAAGATGGCCCAAACAGATCTGGGATCAGGCTAATGAAAGAAAGAAAAAAAGACAAATACTTGCATTCAGCTCTTCAGACAAACTTCAGGGTTAAGATGAGAAGATGACAGAAAGAGAAATAAAAGGAAACAGAGGCAAGCTGGAGAGTGAGATGGTTGGCGGTGATGTTGAATCATTGGTGTAAGAAGTGTGATGGCACCGATGATGTACAATAATTCTCACATCTTATCCTCCAGGCAGATTTTGGGTCCAACGACGTTGGCGGCTCCAGAGACGACGCGGAAAGCCAGATGTTTCTGAGGACAGGGAGCCGACAGTCCACACTTGTACCTGCGTGGTTTGGGCTCTGGAAGAGGAGAGGACACACAAATTAGCACATTAGAATGAAAGCGTACCCAAGCTGGGAATATGGTGCTCAACTGAGGGACATCGATTAGCACTGTCCCACTGACATTGAAATGTTCAGGTTCCAAAAGGATGACTTTTTGTGATTGGCACTGTAAATAATGGTCTTAACTTTTCACATACCAGTGGTTGGCTCTTCGTTTGTCCCTGTAGAAAAGATAGATACGAGTTAATGTTGATCTATCCGGTTTTCTCCTATCACAGCCATCAAACTAACTGTTTTAGTCACCATTGGCCGCTGTGAAATCCCTGAGCGGTTTCCTTCCTCTCCGGCAACTGAATTAGGAAGGAAGCCTGTAACTCTGTAGTGACAGGGTGTACTGATACCCAATCCAAGAGGGTAATTCATAACCTCACCACTCTCAGAGATATTCAACATCCGCTTTTTAAAAATTATAAATAAATCTACCAGTTTGTAGAGCTACCATTGGATAACCTCCCTCGTCTTTGTGGTTGAATCTGTGTTTGGAATTCACTGCTAGATAAGATAGTTATTAAGAAATTCATGCAACTTATTAAGCATATTTTTACTCCTGAACTTATTTAGCCTTGCCATAACAAAGGGGTTAAATACCTGACTCAAAACATCCGTTTTCTATTTGTAATTAATTTATAAAAATGTCAAAAGACAATTCCACTTTGACATTATGGGGTATTGTGTGTCGGCCAGTGACAAAAAAAAATCTAAATTTACTCCATTTTAAACTCAGGCTGTAACAACAACATGTGGAAAATGTCAAGGGGGTGAATACTAACGGCACTAAGTGTGGTGATAACATCGTATTCCAAATCAAATGTTAGTCACATGTGCCGAATACAACAGGTGTAGTAGACCTTACAGTGAAATGCTTACTTACAAGCCCTTAACCATTGCATTGTGACGTCCCTGGCAATTCCCAGCCCTAGTCTATTAAAAACTGTCAGAAGTAGGCATTGGTCTGAAGCCGAAAAAGGAAATTCACATGTGCTCCACAATGTCTACACCAAGTTTTTTTTAGCACACAGCTACTGTAGTAGGTCAGAGCTATTTTTGGTCTATTGTACTTCAAACAATGTCTATGCAGGTTGCTTAGGATTCAAACCTTCTCAAACAGCCTAATTCATACTCTTCAGTGTCCTATTAAAAGTGTACACACACAATTATCTTTCAAAACATTAGGAACTTATTCCTAATATTGAGTTTCACTCCCTTTTGCCCTAAGAACAGACTCAATTTGTCGTGGCATGAACTCTACAAGGTGTTGAAAGCAGTCCAGATGCTTCCCACAGTTGTGGCAAGTTTTCTGGTAGTGCATCTCCACACCGAATATCTCATTCCATCTCATCCCACAGATGCTCAATTGGATTGATGTTGGTGGAACCCCTCCTGGACAATCCTAGCCTTGTGGAACGGGGCATTATCCTGCTGAAACATCTATTAGCAGATGGATATACTGCTGCCATGAAGGGATGCACCTGATTGGCAATGAATTCAAAATAATACCCCACACGATCATCACCAGCCTACAACGTTGACACTCGGCCTGATGTATGCATTTACTGTGGTTCTCTCCATACCCTAGTGCTCTCATAAGCATGAAAAAGCAGGAACTGAGATTCATCAGATAAGGCAAAGGTCAGGCAAGCAATAATGTAGGCTTTGTTCAACCTTGGTGCACCCACCCCCCACGGCTACTTTTTTTACTTGGATGGCAACTTCAGGTTCTCAGGAACATATGGAATTACTCATTTTAGATGAGCAATACCCATTGCATGCATTATACATTAGCAGAGTGACAGTTTCCCATTGTTTGGTGTTGACTATGAACTTTATTTAGCTAGCTGTGCTTTGTTTGTGGAAGAATGTGGGATCGCTATATTGTCAACTAGGGCTGACCTCATTAACCAACTGATCGGTTGATAGGCTGTTGGTCGACCAAGATTTTTTGTAAAGCAGTCGCAAATGTTTTTTTCTTATGGCACGAGAGACCCGTCTGATTTGCGCCTGTCTCAGTGGACTAATCCACTGAGGCCGCAGGGAGGCCATGGTCCAAAAAAAAGGTGAGTGTTGCATGGATGCACAACGCACGTCTCTTTCGTCTAAAATGACATACCCAAAACTAACTGCCTGTAGCAAGGATATGCATATTCTTGGTACCATTTGAAAGGAAACACTTGGAAGTTTGTGGAAATGTGAAAGGAATGTAGGAGACCACATTAGATCTGGTAAAACAAAGAAAAAGCCAACCGTTTTTTGTACCGTCATCTTTGAAATGCAAGAGAAAGGCCATAATGTATTATTCCAGACCATGTGCAATATAGATTTGCCACTAGATGGCAGCAGTGTATGTGCAAAGTTTTAGACTGATCCAATGAACCATTGCATTTCTGTTCAAAATGTATCAAGACTGCCCAAATGTGCCCAATTTGATTATTAATAGCTTTATGTTCAAAACTGTGCACTCTCAAACAATAGCATTGTATTATTTCACTGTAATAGCAACTGTAAATTGAACAGTGCAGTTAGATGAACAAGAATGTAAGCTTTCTGCCAATATGAGATATGTCTACATCCTGGGAAATGGTCTTGTTACTTACAACCTTATGCTAATCGCATTAGCCTATTTTAGCGCAACTGTCCTGCAGGGGACCCACCGATCCCAAATTAATTTTAAGGTCCTTGTCCTGTTGCATTTACCACATGTGGACTCCAATCAAGTTGTAGAAACACCACCAAGACGATCAATGGAAACAGGATGCACCTGAACTCAATTTAAGTCTTATGTAAATAAGGTATGTTTGTTTTTTTGTATACATTCAAATTTTTTTTTAAAACAACTGTTTTTGCTTTGTCATTATGGGGTAGTGTGTAGATTGATGAGAAAAAATATATAATTTTATCAATTTTAGAATAAGTCTGTAAAGTAACAAAATCTAGAAAAAGTCAAAGGGTCTTAATATTTTCCAAAGGCACTGTACTATTGTGGGGGCTAGACGTCAGACAGTAAGGTTGTCTTAGTCTTACCACTGAAGAAGTGTTTGACCACCAAGTTGCTGTCCCCTCCAAGTATGGAGCTGGCTAACACCCAGGTGAGGCCCACCAATAGCAGCACAGCAACAGCTCGCAGAGGCCCTGGCACACAGACACATCCCATTAGAATAGGCTCTTTCTCAGCAAAAATACATTAGATACAACTAAAAAGACCGATGGACACACTCCTACCTGCCAATCTCATGATTTATTTTCTTCAGAAGCTAAGGCAGACAGACCGGCAAGTAGTCCTATAGAAAACAATGAGAATAATATAGTCGTGTTAGAACGAACATGGGCTTTCCTGGTCATTTCGTGGCAGTTTCACTGAAGCAACAATGTTTGAAACATTAAAAGGATACTTTTGAGCAAATTACAGGAATCTCTATCAATGATACAATGTGGCAAGCAAGATAGCTCATTCGAGGTGCATTCGACAAGACAAAGGCAAAAAGTGGAAAGAAGGCGCCCACTGCAAGGAGAGCAAAAAGGAAACACCCACTGTTATTTATTCCAAGGCAAACTCATCTAGATTTTCTTCGTGAAAATTCACCTTTCCCGGCAAGACAAACTTGGAAACCAAAAAATATGATTTGGGAGGCTTAGTTCACCGTCTGTAGTGTTTGTATCGTTCCAGTTACGACAAGCATGGAGAAATTATCTTAATTTCATCAAGCGTGCGATCTTGCTGATTAGTTTTGAGCGTTTCATTTTCGGTGACGTCAGCCTCAAGTCTGCGTGCATGCGTTTTTCCACTGTTATGCCGCGTTCAAAACAACTCGGAACTCGGAAAAATACGACTTCAAATCACAAAGTCAGTGATTTTCAGTTCGGAACGTCTGAGCTCCAGAAAAAGGCAGGAGTAACCGAGCTAGATTTTTTTCCGAGTTCCTAGTTGTTTTGAACGCACTGAAGTCGGAAGTCCGCGATTTCCGAGATCCCAGTTCCCAGTTGTTTTGAACGCGGCATTACTCCCATGTGTATACAGTACATACTGTAAATCATTGGTTACTCATTATGGTGCCTCCATGCGTCATACATTTTGTTCATGTTATGATGGGGGGATATCACCACCCAATTAACTACATAAACTATATTACGGAGACAGAATGGATTACAAAATTATATGGTAAACTGACTTATGAACAGCTCGAGCTCTAATATGGCAATATTATTCCATAGAATTGGGAATTAGAATACTAATAATTATTAGTAATTTAATAATGAATAATGTTATAATAGGATCTCTATCGATTATTCTCTCTGTTGTGTGGGCACGAGCAGATGCGCGGTTTCGGCATTAGTCAGATTCCGTCAAGATGGCCGCCTCCAGTGCAGTGATATCAATGTCCAAAATCATTAAACCCATTTGGGGTGGACGGTTGGCAACGACAGCAAAAGTAAGACAGAGTTTGTGATTCACAGTTATGCTGGTAAATAAACTACATACAACATGATTGAGAGAAATTGTGTTTCTGGACTAGAATAGAAGGTCATTTCTGGTTAGCTAGTTTGCTGGTTAGCATCAGCAAGAAGCGCATGTCACTGATAACCAATATCTCTCCCTTTGCTACTTTCTCATTTGACATTCATACGGTATACTGTATTGTTGCTTATCTCTAGAAAGACCCAAAGGGACTCATGTTGAGTTATCTAACGTCCTGTCCTGTTCTTCAGTTTTCTGAGGTGTTTGGAGCCACCGTGAGCAGTCGCAGAGAGAAGTCAACAGTAGTGAGTGCCATCTTGGAAACTGTATCAGATAGGCTGTCTGTGGTGGTTTGAGTATGCCTACTGTATCTAGATCTGGTGAATGTGCAGAGATTACAGTTACATGGAAACCAACCCGATGTGGAATTGCGTTGAATTCTACTTCAAGCAGAAATGAGCGTTAAATACAATCAAATGTTAGCTCACTTTAGGGTGGTAAGTCGCTCTGGATAAGAGCGTCTGCTAAATGACTTAAATGTAAATGTGGTCCTTTTGCAGGTAGGAATGTGAGACAATATAGTCACAGGAAAGTACAATTAAATCAACGTTTCAAAGCGCTGGTAGTGTGTTGAGATTTCTATCACCTCGTGCATGTGCACAATATGAAAATACATGCACGCCACGCATGCGTACTTGAGCTCCTGTAAAGTGTTTACATGCTTCAGGTGATAGAAATGTGAAAGCACTACCAGCACTTTGATAAGGTGATTTAATTATAATTTCCTGTGGATATATTGTCTCACATTCCTACTGCCTAAAGGACCAACTACACAGACAACCGTTAAAATATAATTTTATTCAATATTCTGGCTCGTAGAGCTTGTGTGAGGAAATTTTCCAAGCCAATGTATGGCATTAATCTAACTATGAACCAGACCTATCACAGTCTGATTGTCAGGCAAAGGTCACAGTAGCTAGCTGTCTGGCAGAGTGTGCAGAGATCACAGTAGCTAGCTGTCTGGCAGAGTGTGCAGAGATCACAGTAGCTAGCTGTCTGGCAGAGTGTGCAGAGATCACAGTAGCTAGCTGTCTGGCAGAGTGTGCAGAGATCACAGTAGCTAGCTGTCTGGCAGAGTGTGCAGAGATCACAGTAGCTAGGCCTCTTACTTAAGCAATAAGGCAGTTCTTATGCGCAACACGGAGTGCCTGGACACAGCCCTTAGCCCCATATACCACAAACCCCCGAGGTGCCCTATTACTAATATAAACTGGTTGGCAATGTAAAAATAAATGTTTTGTCATACCCGTGGTATACCACGACTGTCAGCCAATCAGCATTCAGGGCTCAAACCAACCAGTTTATAATGTGCACTTTAGGCACATGATGAGTTGCCAAGTACACTTGACTGTCAGAAATCACAAGGCTTGTTTGCTGTCAAGTATGTCTATTTGAGGCATGGTACTGGTGATGTAGCTAGCCTACCCAGGTATCTTACTGTGAGCAGCACAAGATTCACACTGCCACTCTGTCAGATTTAAACATTTCAGATGGAGCTCTAGACACTTCTGCTTGGTATTGATTACTGTTTGGTTGATTTGGTGTGACAAAACTGGCAACTGTTTGTTTTCTGGTGCTTTGCTAATCTCTCACTGTATTGTTCTGCTTTTCCGGCCGTTTCTACAACTAATAGGGACAAATCATTGTAAGTACCGCGTTGCATTGCATCACCGTACATCACATTCCCACGTTACACATCACACACAAAACGCCTTATTCACACCATTGGCACACAGCCATAGTTTGATTTGCTTTTGGTGCAGCCTAGTAACTCTGACAGAATAGGGTGCAAGGATAACAAAATAATTTATGCATTTCAGCCCCCTCCTGCGAAGTATGGTGGCAGACACACTGTAACTCTGATACCTGGAGATGGTATTGGACCAGAACTGCTCAATCACGTAAAGGAGCTCTTCAGGTCAGTCAAATATGCTTTATAACAGTCTATAACGTGTTTATAAGCTGTTATTTGCACCTCATCAACATCTTATAAACACATAGCCACTAATATGTCCCTGGTAGCTCTTAAGGTCTGCTAATTGTATTATAACTGGTCATAGCATTCATGGCTTATAAACACTTATAACAGTTCATTCATTTAACAGTTTATTTAATGGATACTTCAGGATTGTATCTACTTGTCCAGAGTCAGATGAACTCATGGATACAATTGGCTTTAGCGCAATGACTTGAAGTCTGTGGTATCTACTAGCAACTTCCTTCAAACTGCACGCAGAGGATTTTTCTTTTTATCCATGTGTTCATCTGACTCTGGCGAACAAAACTGAACAAAACTATAAACGCAACATGCAACAATTTCAAAGATTTTACTGAGTTAGAGTTCATCTAAAGGAATCAGTTAATTTAAATAAATGAATGAGGCCCTAATCTATGGATTTCACATGACTGGGAATACAGAGATGTATCTGTTGGTCACAGATACCTTTTTTTTTTTTAAATGTCGGGGCATGGATCACAAAACCATTCAGTATCTGGTGCGAAGTTGCTTGATATTGGCGGGAACTGAAACACGCTGTCGTATATGTTGATCCAGAGCATCCCAAACATGCTCAGTGGGTGACAAGTCTGGTGAGTATGCAGGCCATGGAAGAACTGGGAATTGTGTACAGATCCTTGTGTCATGGGGCTGTACATTATCATGCTGAAATATGACGTGGTAACGGCGGATGAATGGCACAACAATTGGCCTCGATAAAATGCAATTGTGTTTGTTGTCGGTAGCTTATGCCTGCCCATACCATAACCCCACTTCCACCATGGGGTACTCTGTTCACAACATTGACACCAGCAAACAGCTTAACCCACACAACACCAGACACGTTGTTTTCTATCTGCCTGGTACAGTTGACACAGGGGTTCAGCTGTGAAGAGCACACTTTTCCAGAATGCCAGTGGACATCGAAGGTGAGCATTTTCCCACTGAAGTTGGCTACGACACAGAATTACAGTCAGGTCAACACCCTGGTGAGGACAACGAGCACACAGATGCGCCTCCCTGAGACGGTTTCTGACTGTTTGTGCAGAAATGATTTAGTTGTGCAAACCCACAGTTTCATCAGCTGTCCGGGTGGCTGGTCTCAGACAATCCCGCAGGTGAAGAAGCCGGATATGGAGGTACTGGTCTGCAGTGGTTACACGTGGTCTGCGGTTGTGAGGCAGGTTGGATGTACTGCCAAATTCTCTAAAACAACGTTTGTGGCTTATGGTAGAGAAATGAACATTCAATTATCTGGCAACATCTCTGGTGGACATTCCTGCAGTCAGCATGACAATAGCACGCTCCTTCAACTTGAGACCTCTGTGACATTGTGTTGTGTGACAAAACTGCACATTTTAGTGGCCTTTTATTGTCCCCAGCATAAGGTGCACCTGTGTAATGATCATGCTGTTTAATCAGTTTCTTGATATGCCAGACCTATAAATTGGATGGATTTTCTTGGCAAATGAGAAATGCTCACTAACAGGGATGTAAACACAAATTGAGAGAAATAATCTTGTTGTGCATATGGAAAACGTCTGGGATATTTTATTTCAGCTCAAGAAACATCTGACCAACACTTTACATGTTGCGTTTATATTTTTGTTCAGTGTAGATAAAGGGCTTCATTGCCCAAATCCTGAAGTATCCCTTTAAATGTGTTGGAATGGTAGTGAGTGGCTACCTTGTTCCAAGTTCATAACAGGATATTCACAGCTTATAAACACATAGACATCAATATGTCTCATGCCCATAGTTGTACAGTACAACCAATGAGTTGAGGTAGAATGACTGAGTCGTTGGGTTTTCCTTCCCATATTGTGTTAATGTGCTCTATAGGTTCAGCTGTGTACCTGTGGACTTTGAGGTTGTGAACGTCAGCTCAGCTACCGAGGATGACGTCAACAACGCCATCACAGCTATCCGCCGTAACGGAGTGGCCCTCAAAGGTAGGAGAAACTGTAGAATCCATGGAAAAGCCTTGGAAGCTCTAACCCTGGCAATTTGACTGGTGAACTCATGGGTACATTTGCAATGGCTGCCAGTTCACCCATTTATGCCATCATTAACTTGAATGGGGAAGGCACTTTCTATGGGAGAAATACTGAAGTGATTTTGTACTAAAATTGTAGGCAGCTTCTAGTTATTTAATCCTGTTGTCCATTAACTGCAGCTGTGTCAGTCACTGCGTCATATGATAAGTTGTGTGTCTGTATTCTATAGCAGGGTTTCCCAAACTCGGTCCTAGCGACCCCCCTGGTGCACATTTTGGTTTTTGCTCCAGCACTACACAGCTGATTCAAATGATCAAAGCTTGACATTGAGTTGATTTTTTGAATCAGCTGTGTAGTGCTAGGGCTAAAACCACTAAACATACACCACTTAGGGTCCCCAGGACTGAGTTTGGGAAACACTGTTCTATAGAATGCCTATAAAACAGTCAACATGCTTATGTTTGTGTTTGTAGGTAACATTGAGACCCTCCACACCCTGCCTGCTTCCCACAAGTCCAGAAACAACCTCCTCCGGTAAGTAAAGGTGTCTATCCAATCGTTTATTTCAAAAAGACAGAGGACCTCTTCCTTGAGTGCTCTGTTGCTGCTAACGGGGCACCTATCTCTATCCCAAATGGTCCTCTGTAGCTTTCTCTGTCCAGCCCTGTCAGTTTACACTGTCTCCCCCATCTCTCTGTCCAGCCTTGTCAGCTTACACTGTCTCCCCCATCTCTCTGTCCAGTCCTGTCAGCTTACACTGTCTCCCCCATCTCTCTGTCCAGTCCTGTCAGCTTACACTGTCTCCCCCATCTCTCTGTCCAGTCCTGTCAGCTTACACTGTCTCCCCCATCTCTCTGTCCAGTCAGCTTACACTGTCTCCCCCATCTCTCTGTCCAGTCCTGTCAGCTTACGCTGTCTCCCCCATCTCTCTGTCCAGTCCTGTCAGCTTACACTGTCTCCCCCATCTTTCTGTCCAGTCCTGTCAGCTTACACCGTCTTTGTCTCTCTGTCCCACAGCACCAGTCTGGACCTGTATGCCAACGTCATGCACTGTAAATCCCTCCCTGGAGTTCAGACTCGCCACAACAACATTGACATCATGATCATCAGGGAGAACACTGAGGGAGAGTACAGCAGTCTGGAGCATGAGGTTAGACGCACACAGGCACACAGGCACACACACACCCTCAACTCATCCCTTCGTGTTTTTCTATTCACACTTTGCTGTAAATAACCTGCATGAACATCCCTCTCTCCTTCCCTTCGTCCTGTAGAGTGTATCAGGGGTGGTGGAGTGTCTCAAGATCATCACCCGGACTAACTCCCTGAGAATCGCTGAGTATGCCTTTAAATTGGCCCGGGAGAAAGGTCGCAAGAGGGTCACTGCAGTTCATAAGGCCAACATCATGTAAGTCATTTAGTCAGTGACGGCAGGTCATTTAGTCAGTGACGTCAGTCAGTCAGTCAGTGACGGCAGGTCATTTAGTCAGTCAGTGACGGCAGGTCATTTAGTCAGTGACGGCAGGTCATTTAGTCAATCAGTGACGGCAGGTCAGGTCAGTCAGTCAGTCAGTGACGGCAGGTCATTTAGTCAGTCAGTGACGGCAGGTCATTTAGTCAGTCAGTGACGGCAGGTCATTTAGTCAGTGACGGCAGGTCAGGTCAGTCAGTCAGTCAGTGACGTCAGGTCAGTCAGTCAGTCAGTGACGGCAGGTCATTTAGTCAGTCAGTGACGGCAGGTCAGTCAGTCAGTCAGTGACGGCAGGTCATTTAGTCAGTCAGTGACGTCAGGTCATTTAGTCAGTCAGTGACGTCAGGTCAGTCAGTCAGTCAGTGACGTCAGGTCAGTCAGTCAGTCAGTGACGTCAGGTCAGTCAGTCAGTCAGTGACGGCAGGTCAGTCAGTCAGTGAGGTGTCTATGTATTCCACTAGATGTGTGTTATAATGACTTACACTCTGAGTGCTTTGGGGCTACGGTCCAAATCTCTACCCTTTTCCCCAAAGTGTGCACTCGTTCACGCCGCCTCATAGATTTTTAAAGGAAACATTTGTGTAACAAATATGGTGGAAACTGACCCCGCCCCCTAGCCCATGCGTACGCTATTCCAATGCTTTGAAAAGCATGAGGTGAAGTGAACAAGTTAAGTGCACACTTCTAGAAGAAGGGTACAGTCAGAATGCAACCAATGTACAGTACCAGTCAAAAGTTTGGACACACCTACTCATTCAAGGGTTTTTCTTTATTTTTACTATTTTCTACATTGTAGAATAACAGTGAAGACCTCAACTATGAAATAACACATATGGAATCATGTAGTAACCAAAAAAGTGTTAAACAAATCAAAATATATTTTATATTTGAGATTCTTCAAATAACCATCCTTTGCCTTGATGGCAGCTTTGCACGCTCTTGGAATTCTCTCATCCAGCTTCATGAGGAATGCATTTTCAACAGTCTTGAAGGAGTTCCCACATATGCTGAGCACTTTTCCTTCAGTCTGCGATCCAACTCATCCTAAACCATCTCAGTTGGGTTGAGGTCGGGTGATTGTGGAGGCCAGGTCATCTGATGCAGCACTCCATCCCTCTCCTTCTTGGTCAAATAGCCCATACAGAGCCTGGAAGTGTGTTTTGGGTCATTGTCCTGTTGAACAACAAATGATAGTCCCACTAAGTGCAAACCAGATGGGATGGCGTATCGCCGCAGAATACTGTGGTAGCCATGCTGGTTAAGTGTGCCTTGAATTCTATATAAATCACTGACAGTGTCACCAGCAAAGCACCATCACACCTCCTCCTCCATGCTTCACGGTGGGAACCACACATGCGGAGATCATCCGTTTCACCTCTTCTGATCTTACAAAGATACGGCGGTTGGAACCAAAAAGCTCAAAATTGGACTCATCAGACCAAAGGACAGATTTCCACCGGTCTAATGTCCATTGCTCGTGTTTCTTGGCCCAAGCAAGTCTTCTTATTTGTGTCCTTTAGTAGCGGTTTCTTTGCAGCAATTCGACCATGAAGGCCTGATTTACGTAGTCTCCTCTGAACAGTTGATGTTGAGATGTGTCTGTTACTTGAACTCTGTGAACCATTTATTTGGGCTGCAATCTGAGGTCCTCATGAGAGCCAGTTTCATCATAGCGCTTGATGGTTTTTGCGACTGCACTTGAAGAAACTTTAAAGTTCTTGACATTTTCCGGATTGACTGACCTTCATGTTTAAAGTAATGAAGGACTGTCGTTTCTCTTTGCTTATTTGAGCTGTTCTTGCCATAATAATAGTGAAAATAAAGAAAAACCCTTGAATTAGTTGGTGTCCAAACTTTTGACTGGTACTGTATATATTTTTATTGGCCCATACACCTCTTCGGAGGACGTTTTTTGTTGTTGTTACTTTTACATGGTATTTTTTTTTTTTTTTTTACAAAGTAGTTACATAGCAAGATATAGTTTTTTCATATACATTACATTTGGATAGATAGTACTCAGACCAATCCGGTATACATTACTTATATTACAACCAAGGTGATGAACATCCTGTTTTCTCACCTTCACAGGAAGCTGGGAGATGGTCTGTTCCTGCAGTGCTGTCGAGAGGTGGCTGCTGGGTACCCTGACATTGCCTTCGACGCCATGATAGTAGACAACACCACCATGCAGGTATGAAAATCAATGCTCTCTTTATGATAGAGGCACACCAGTAAGTTTTAGCCTGGTCTCATATCTGTTTGCGCTGACTCGCCAACTCCTGCGGTCTTTGATATTGCCATGAGTTGGCACTTGGCGAGACAGCAGAAACAGATCTGGGACCAGGCAAAGAAGGTTCATATCCCTGCTTTTAAATATCTTTTAAGTCTGTTTTGTCTGTGTTACTACTGCTTATTGGTGTTGTTAACCTATCCCTCTCTCATTCCCTAGCTGGTGTCTAAGCCCCAGCAGTTTGACGTTATGGTGATGCCCAACCTGTATGGTAATGTGGTTAGCAACGTGTGTGCTGGCCTGGTGGGAGGACCAGGGCTGGTGCCAGGGGCCAACTATGGCCGTGACTATGCTGTCTTCGAAACGGTCAGTCCAGTGGGCACCTGTAGTGTCCACAACTCTGATAATATAATATTATGCTTCCACAGTGGTCTATTGAGATGCCCCAATAACAGACAATGTTTAGATCCCATTGGGATCGATGAATAATATAAAATGAATATTTCTGTTTTTTTTAAATATATAAATTAGCAAAAATTTATAAAAAACAGTTTTTTATTTGTTAATATGGGGTATTTTGTGTAGATTGATGAGAGGGAAAAACAATCATTCATTTTAAAATAAGGCTGTAACTTAACAAAATGTGGAAAAAGTAAAGTGGTCTGAATACTTTCCGAATGCACTGTATATCATTGATCTCGCAATATGTTCTTTCTCTATATGTCTCTCAGGCCACCAGGAACACAGGGAAGAGTATTGCTGACAGGAACATTGCTAACCCCACTGCCATGCTACTGGCCAGCTGCATGATGCTGGATCACCTCAAGTGAGTTCACCTTGCGTAGTCTAATGAAGGTGATGTTTCTAAACCATGACGATGTGTATGTACTGTATAATCTGAGCTGCGGTCGACTTGTTGGGCAGAACAGAGGGTATGAAAGTCATTGTCCTTCTGTGTGTCTCAGGCTCTACGATTATGCCACTATGATCAGGAATGCGGTCCTTACAACCATGAACGAGACTCAGGTAAGTCAAGTCCTCTCACCTCACTGCACACTTGTCACTATGCGCAATACACTGACCTGCTCAGTACTCTCACCTGACCTGCCCAGTACTCTCACCTGACCCTGCCCAGTACTCTCACCTGACCCTGCCCAGTACTCTCACCTGACCCTGCCCAGTACTCTAGCCTGACCCTGCCCAGTACTCTCACCTGACCCTGCCCAGTACTCTCACCTGACCCTGCCCAGTACTCTCGCCTGACCCTGCCCAGTACTCTCACCTGACCTGCCCAGTACTCTCACCTGACCTGCCCAGTACTCTCACCTGACCTGCCCAGTACTCTCGCCTGATATAACACCTGACTGCCTGCTCACCTCCTGAGAGACAGGTCTGGCCAGTTATCAATGGCGCACAGGCCAATAAAGAGCTACTCACATGTTTTTTTAATTCTGTTAATATAGCTTGGCATTTCTCAAATTCATCTTTGACACTCTCTCTAGTCCAACCTGTAATCAAACATATGCTTCTCTATAGAGTCTCTTCTAGTGTACAAAATGTTGCTAATGTACCTACTGATTTATTACCTGTGTAGAATGCCTCTGAGTTGTCTGCAGAGAGGAGCTACAGGAGGATGGCCATTTTAATGAGCCCTATAGCTCCTCCCACCAGCATCCTCTGGTGGGTGTGATGGATAGTAATTCTGAGGCCTGTACAGGGGAGAGTGATGTTGCAGAATATTCTGAAAGAAATGTGTAGAACAACAATTGTGTTATTTCTGTTATCAACATTGTGAAATATTTCACCTCTGAATGTTGACAGAAGCAGGCAATGTGATTGGTATTACAGTATTTTATTATTCTCTTGCAGTTGCACACAGCTGACATCGGGGGGCAGGGCACCACCTCTGAGGTGGTTCAGGCGATCATGAGAAACATCCAGAGCAAGGGGCCTCTCACCAGCGAGCTCTGAACATGCACTTCGACCACACACATCAAGTCAATGCTGCTGGATAACATACAAATACTTGGTGTGTCTCGTATATTTGAACAACTGTGTGCCATATGAGAGAGTGGGTGTGTGTTTGTGCATGTTTATTTCCATAGTAATGCTCCTCCGTTGAGCAGTTTAGTCTTGTCTGTAAACACACACACACACACACACACACACACACACACACACACACACGCGCACACACACACGCACACACCTTTCAGATGAGCAGAGTTATTCATCACTTTACATTTATACATTTTAGCAGACACTCTTATCCAGAGCAACTTATAGTGAGTGCATACATTTTTGTACTGGTCCCCTGTGGGACTCGAACCCAAAACCCTGGTGTTGCAAGTGTTATGCTCTACCAGCTGAGCCACACAGGACCATGTTATCTTCTCCTCTGCATGCCATTCATTCATTCATGTCTGTGTCTTTCAATGTTATTTCAATTTAACACCATTCTGTCTTTCCATAACCATTCTTTGGCTGTTTCAAGCACATTTAACATTTGAGTGTAAACAAAGGAAGTAGGAGGCTCAAACTGCATCTGTAATAACATGCTGTAGTGAAGTAGTAACAGCTAGGATCTGTTTCCTGGGTTTAACTGCAGCACTTTATAGCTACTCTGCTAGGCTCATCCTACATCCCAGGACATGATGGCCTAGACAGCAACACCTCCAGCTCCATTTAAACCTATTATATGTAGATAATGTGTTTGTGTGATTTATATTTCAGCGACTGTTTCTTAGGTATATCGGTTCACTGCAGACTTTTGTGAGACTTGAAACGGTTATACTGTCGACCTATTTTCCTAATTGCAATTTATCGTACAGTAGAAAAGAAATTGTGTAAACGGTTATGTTTCGTACGGTACTGCACAGTGGCAGTTCTAGACCATTTCAACTGGGGGGGCCAAGCTGGGGCCAGTTGTACTGTTAGAGGGGCCAGTTACATTAGACGTTATTGTTGTCATATCGTTTTCTTCACTGCATTGCAGGCATTAGGAGGCAAAATACCATGTTCATAATCATCATCGTTGCCACTGTCTAATAACGGAAGTAAAAAAAAAAACGATAGCAAAAACTTGTTATGTAAAAATTATTTCATACTCCACATTTAGGGGGGCCACAAGGGGGTCCAAAATTGTTGTCACAGGGGCACTCCCCCCCCCCCCCCCCCCCAGAACCACTAGTGGTACTGCAATGTTGCTGAAAGATTATAGACGGTTTTATGTTCTTCTCGCAGTCCAGCGCTTAGCTTTACGTCTACAGGTAGCCTGGCAGGTAGAAGCGCTGATTCAGAGGGGTTGGGATACATTTTCTGTTGAATGCATTGTTGCACAACTTACAAGGTAACCCCCTTTCTCTGCCTCAAATCAAAGTTTATTTGTCACGTGCGCCGAATACAACAGGTGTAGACCTTACAGTGAAATGCTTACTTACAGGCTCTAACCAATAGTGCAAAAAAGGTATTAGGTGAACAATAGGCAAGTAAAGAAAGTAAAAAGACAGGCTATAAAAGTAGCGAGGCTACATACAGACACCGCTTAGTCAGGCTGATTGAGGTAGTATGCACATGTAGATATGGTTAAAGTGACTATGCATATATATATATGATGAACAGAGAGTAGCAATAGCGTAAAAGAGGGGGTGCCGGGACACAATGCACAGAGCCCGGCTAGCCAATGTGCGGGAGCACTGGTTGGTCGGCCCAATTGCGGTAGTATGTACATGAATGTATAGTTAAAGTGACTATGCATATATGATAAACAGAGAGTAGCAGCAGCGTAAAAGGGGGGTGGGGGGCACTTTATCTGTGACTTTATCAGATTTATCTTTCCCACAGATACCAAAGTCTTATGATTTACCAATGTCCTTTTTGTGATCTTGAAATCAATTTAAGTACTCTTTAATTTGCCTTAAAGCTGCAATATGTCACTTTTTGGGCGACCTGACCAAATTCATGTGGAAATGTTATAAATGTAATTCTCGTTGAAAGCAAGTCTAAAAGCGGTAGGTCTGTTCTATGTGTGCTATTTCTATGCTTCCAGTTCTTAAGTTTTGTTTTTGCGTCTTTTACTTTCGGTTTTGTACACCAGCTGAAAATACTATATTTTTGTTTATGGAAAATATATTTCACAGCGGTTTAGATGGTACAATGATTCACTACACTATACTAATTAGGTGAACTATTCGAATTTTAGCAACCAGGAAATGGCGGAGCGATTTCTGTGTAGTGCATCTGTAAGGTTTTTTTGTTATACTGGTCTATAACTTCTCCTCTTTGTCTGTTACAGACTGTGTCTTTATATGAACAACTCAGAACTGTACCCTGAAATATAATATGTTGTTGTTATACTCTTTTATATATATTGTATTTCACTTGATCCAGTGGGGGGGGGGAATCATAATTGTAAACCAGAAGTGCATATATCTCTGTATTGTTTTAAAAAACAACCATTGTGTTTGTGCCACAAATACCTACACTGAGTGTACAAACCATTATTAAGAACACCTTCCTAATATTGAGTTGCACCCCCTTTTACCCTCAGGATGTCTCAATTTGTCAGGGCATGGACTCTACAAGTTTTCAAGTGTTCCACAGGTCTGTTGGCCCATGTTGATTCCAATGCTTCCCACAGTTATTTCAAGTTGGCTGGATATCCTTTGGGTAGTGGACCACTCTTGATACACATGGGAAACTGTTGAGCGTGAAAAACCCAGCAGCGTTACAGTTCTTGACACACCCAACCAGTGTGCCTGGCACCTACTACCATACCGTGTTCAACGGCATTTACATTTTTTGTATTCCCCATTCACCCTCAATGCCCCACATACACAATCTTTGTCTCAATTGTCTCAAGGCTTACAAATCCTTCTTTAACCTGTCTTATCCCCTTAATCTACAACGATTGAAGTGGATTTAACAGGTGACATCAGTAAGGGATCATAGACTGATCAAGTGAAAGCTATGTCATGGAAAGAGCTGGTGTTCTTAATGTTTTGTACACTCTGGGTATTTACCGTCTCTTAACTTAGTGGTTAAAATTTAGAGTAAACAGAGCACATTAAACTGCTAAATGAAATTGATTTTTTTTGGTTTCATATACTATAGCTGTGGCTGGATTAATGAAATTAGCATTGTTATTGATCAAATAAAAATGTATATCTTAGCCTACTTGTGTTACTTTGTTTTCAGGGGAAGTCAGGACCCAAAACATTGTGCAGCAGTTGGTAATAAATCAATTTCAGTGCAATACAAGTTGTAACAAAGGAACAATCTCGATATCAGAGCAGGCAAATTCAAGGATGCAACGCAAATGGCACCCTATTCCTTTTATAGTGCACTACCCTCTCAGAAACACAGAGTATCTGTTACCTGGAATGAAATAACCTTCAAATGCTTATTTAAAGAGCCGATCTGGGATTGGTACATCTATTTTTAAATGGTTATTTGGATTAAATATAAGTGTACCGTCATGCAGTATGGTTTTGTTTTATTTATTCTTATGGCCTATAATAAAGACATTTCATATATTATCAGTGAGAGGTGACGTGTCAATAGAGTCACGTTCCCATAATGCATCCCGCGGATTCAGTACACGTCATTATAGCGCACCGGTCTGAAAGTGGTTTTCTAGGAAGACGTGGCTGTAATTATTGGTGAAATCTCGAAATAACTAGTTCCACAATTCTTAGTCGTGTTAACACATTTTGATAAATCAACCATGATGACCAGAATAGCAGCGTTTTTTGCTCTTATATGCCTGTGCATGGGTAAGTAATTTCAGAGAAATACTTAACGTCAAGGAAATGTAGCTATTAGCTAGCTTGTTAGCATCAGTAGCTAACTAACTGATGAGAATTTGCTAGCGAGTTAACTATATCTTTACAAGTAATGTGTTCATGTTTTGCAATGTTTGATACCATAAATCTCTAATAAAGACGTTTTTGCTGTCTGTTGTTTAGGTGAGAGCTGTTCGGACCCTGTGATTACACCCTCTGCCTACACCACTTCTGATGCTGTCATCTCCTCTGAGTCCGTATTCATCGTGGAGCTCAGCCTGGCCTGTGCCAATGGAGCCCAGGTACTGTACTTATCAAACTCAAGTCTCTTTTATTTATATATATATAAAATTAATACAAATATCTTTGTCTTCCTTCAACAGAGTGTGGCTCTGTATGCTGATGTCAATGGAAGACAGTTCCCTGTGACTAGAGGCCAGGATGTTGGCAAGTACCAGGTAATAAATGGCTCTGGACATACAAACATACTGCTGTTTCCCTGACTAAAACAAATATGCTCAATGGAGAATCTCAGTTGAAAATGCTTAATAGTCCAGGACTAGGCTTAATCGGTGTCCAGGAAACCACCCCTATATGTCCAATACGCACTTATGAAGAGTAACTTGTGTGTTTAGCTATATGACATATGTTCTGTGTTTCTCAGGTGTCCTGGGTTTAGCTATATGACATATGTTCTGTGTTTCTCAGGTGTCCTGGGTTTAGCTATATGACATATGTTCTGTGTTTCTCAGGTGTCCTGCGTTTAGCTATATGACATATGTTCTGTGTTTATCAGGTGTCCTGGAGCATGCCCCACAAACAGGCCAGCTCTGGTACGTACCAGGTCAAGTTCTTTGATGAGGAGTCCTACAGCTCTCTACGCAAGGTAGGCCCTATAGTGTCTCACTCTCTCACACACACACACATAAGCAAGTGCTGTCTGCATAAGGTAGGTAGGTGCATTACCAGGGATTCCACTGGGATAATTTGGCGCCGGACAATGTGACAGGAACATTTTTATTTTACGTTTGAGAAATGTCCATATACATTGTGGGCTTAAGCATTAGGGTGTCCACCTATGGTGTTTAAAATCACATTTAGATTATTGTAATTCATCGTAACATAATAGAAATTAGCCTGTAAAGTTAAAATGTAGAACGATGTTCTTATACCAACGTGACAGATCTTATTGAAAAGCAAAACATTAGCCGTTGTCTTCATCCCTGCTATAAATTATAAATGAATATAAAAAAACATTTAGCCTAGAAGAACACATCACCTACACAGTAATAAAACACAACTTCAATATATATTTGTGTAATATAACCTGTCCTATAGGCTATTTGTATAATAACAAAGCTGTTTTCAAATACAATCTAGGCCTATTTATTTTAGCCTCGGCATGATCATTTTAATTAGGCCTAATAAATAACAAAACGCTTCTGTCTACGAACACCAGGGCCGGGGGGTCATGGCTAGAAGGGATCCAGCTTCTGTCAAATTAACGTCCGATTTGACTTTTCGTAGCAGGTTAGGAGAACTTATGCAGCGTAGTATGAGAATTAACGAGGCAGGTTAGGAGAATTAGGGAAAGGGTTAGGGTTAACTAAAATAAAAATCGACTTGATCTTAATTTCGCAAAAGCTGTATCCCCTCCAGCCATGACCGGCCTGCCCCACTGCCCATTCCTGCTGCGATTTAGCACCACAGCAGTGAACACTCGAGGCGGCCACAAAATTAAGAAAATATAAAACTGATGTTGGACAATCAAATTCGTTATGTAAATAGTGTATTCAGACCCCTTCCCTTTTTCCACGTTTTGTTACGTTACAGCCTTAATATAAAATGGATTAATTTCTTTTTTCCTCAATCTGCACACACTACCCCATAATGACAAAGCGAAAACAGGTTTAGAAATTTTCGCTAATTTATACAAATTTTAAACTATCACATTTAAGTATTTATTCATACCATTTACTCATTACTTTGTAGAAGCACTTTTGGCAGCGATTACAGCCTCGCGTCTTCTTGGGTATGACGCTACAAGCTTGGCATCTGTATTTGGGAAGTTTCTCCTATTCTTCTCTGCAGAGCCTCTGAAGCTCTGTAAGGTTGGATGGGGAGCGTTGCTGCACAGCTATTTTCAGGTCTCTCCTGACATGTTAGATCGGGTTCAAGTCCAGGCTCTGGCTGGGCCACTCAAGGACATTCAGAGACTTGTCCCCTCAAAGTGAGCTGTTGCTGTTGGAAAGTCAAAACTGTCCAACTCCTTGGAGCAGCTTGATGCACATCAGCCTTGTTACTTTGTCCTCAAGATGGTGCGAGGCCGTCTTAAATGTTTTAGAGAGATAATACCCTGTCCACGTGCACATGGGGAAACGGGGATAATCAACACATTCTTCGCCAATTTGGCCCAGTCCCTTTTATTAGGATCTCACGTCTTTTGTGTAAGTAGAAACATACCCAATACTAATTTCCAAGCAGCTTGAAGATTTATTAGCCTATGACATATTTGCCTTGGAAGTTGGAGCATATCTACTGGTGTTTTACATTAATTAATAACAAGCATTTTACAATGGATTTTTTTTATTTTCTCTCACGGACAATTTGTCCGGCAACACTTATTTATCGACTTTTCATATATTTTTTTTATAGGCCGAAAGCCGTCATTTACAGGCTAATGGAAACCCTGGTGCATTCATGCTTGTCTGTTTGTGCCCCTGTCATAGAAATACTGTAGCTTTTAGCCATATGAAAATGTTTGTCTCTTTTTATATTGTTTGTTTAATCCAGGCCCAGAGGAACAACGAGGATGTAGAATCCATCCAGCCCCTTTTCTCTGTCAATGTAGATCACAGGGTGAGTCTGAAGAGCATAACTAATGAATACCGATCACCACTTATGGATGTCTTCTACTCACAATACAATTTGAAAATGGGAAACTCCTAGTGTACCTCATTCTCATCTGAGATTCCTTCCTAACTGCGGCTTTGTCTTGTCTATTCTAGGGCGCGTGGAACGGCCCGTGGGTGCCTACTGAGGTTATGGCTGCTCTCATTGGCATCCTGGTGTATTACCTGGCCTTCAGTGCTAAGAGCACTATCCAGGCATAAAGGACATAAAGGACCACTGTTCTCTAAGAGCACCATCCAGGCATAAAGGACTACATGTCCCAAGGTTCTCTACAACTGGCTCTCTGAAAGATTTTTGAATGCTGGTGACTTTTCTAACAATCCAACCTGAGCATACCTTTGGCAGAACAACAATATGCCACCATCCATTTTGAGACAAGGAACTAGAACAATTTGTTTTGTAATTCTTTTTTATTTTCAACGCAGGCTGATTATTTTCCATCAATTCCTAGAAGAAGCCATTGTTTTGTCAACCAAAAATAAATAATGTATACCTCAATCGAACCCAATGTACCCCACTAACTGAATGCAGTAATTTTGTGTTCAAAAGTAAACCCAAGTTTTGAAAGTGTGTTTATAGACCAATGCTGACTTCCTTCCACAGCCTCATGCTTATTGCTTATCTACAGGTGGACTTAACCACTGAAAGACAAGAATATCTGTCCATCAGTTCATGGTCTTTCTTGTAAAGGACTTATGTATTGTGTGATATCTGTACTGATACTAAACACTCTAAAATAACTGGTTCTGTACGTACAGGGGTCTGAGTAGAAGTGCTGATCTAGCATTAGGTCCCCTCGGTCTTATTATGCTCTGAAAGGCAAACCTGATCCCAGATCAGCAATTATACGCTGAGACACTTTGTGAATACCAACCCTGGTGTGCAAGAGTCTAAAGCCCCTGCGAACTTTGTAGTGGCTGACTGATCTAAATGTAACTGTTGTTGCACTGGCTGGCTGATGAGGCCAAATATTTCAGGATTGGTGATTATTTGTTGCTCGGTGGTGAAATGAATAAATGGTTCGATTTTTATCCTTGTGTGTCTTTCTCCCAGTGTGTGTGAGGCATGTTCTACAGCACCCATAATGCAATACTGTCTATTGCAGTATGGGTACTGCAGTACATCATGCTACAGTCTGTGATGTGACATCAGCTGCTTCATACATTCATTACCATGGCTGGATTATAGACTGGGTATGCAGGATGCCCCCCTCTAATTTCGCTGGAATGTTTGTCACTTGGAATGAGGCATTACAAAATATGTAAAATTGTAGGTAGTGAGCTTCAAAATGCCAACATTGTCTGTCTTAACAGTCAAGGGGTGGGGGGGTGAGTTTGTGAAATTGGATGCCTGTTATACTGTATAGGTTTTCAGTTGAGACCTGTCATTTAGGGCAGGTGGGGCAGAGCCACCTGTTTTGAGCCCCACAATTTTAACAACAAAATATTTAGGGGCTTGCCTGTTATTTTGGCATTAATACATATCACATGTCAGTTTGCAAACAATGTAAAACATTTTTTTTTTATCATTGAGTTAATAAAGCTGCATACAAACATGGTCTTTTTTGTTTTCTGGAGTAAGGCAGCTCCAAAATGCAGGTCTTTCAGCCTAGCTAATTGCTTTCTGTGGTGGTGGGGCGAGTCAGCAAAAAATAGGGGCATTGCGCTGTGACTGGCTCAGTGTTCTGTCACTCATAGGGACACTACGTCATTGCCAAGTTTATGTCCTTATTAAGGGTAGACGTCCAACATGTCAGCCTTTTGGGTCCTGCCATAGAGTTATATTACAAGTGCCCTTCTAATAAGGCTCAAGGTCATTGGCCACAGATAAAATGACGTCAAATCACGTTATATGTACAGTAGCTTTGATTGGACTGATCATGTCATCATCTTACTTTTAAAGTCTTAGCTAGCAGTCATCATCATCAATCAAGTCGACAATCTACTGGCAAATCCTTTTTAATTCTTGTCATATGAAGAGAAATAAGAGAAATTATTGATAAAACGTATCGGTGCTCATCGGCCATTGGACATAAGGATTACACAACAAGTTGGAAATCACAAATTCAACAATAAGTCGTTGGAAAGAATCAGTGGCAAACTGCAAGCATTGCAAAGTAGCCTGCCATTCAATGGAGTGGCTGTGTGTTTTTTTCACAGAGTTCCCACAATAAATCCAGAGAACGCCAGACTTTGATGACACAGTTTGATGACAAAACCGCCACGCCACCTTCATGTTTAAGAGAGCACATCACAAGCCAAGGTGAGTCCAAGCTCTTCTATGCTGCTGCATAAATGATGTAATATGCCAGGGAGATATGTATACTGTAGCTAAGAAAGTAATACTAAGTGTATGTTGTGTAGTAAGCTGTTAGACAATTTTGACTTCACAGGCCCATCTAGCGGAAACCGCTCAGCTCTGCCTCCAGGACAAGATTCATCCCAATAAACAGCAGCCTGCTCTTGACTCGCCACTATGTTTCCAATGTACTCACAACATCCTTTCTACTTGAACTATGGAGATAAATTCTGAAAAAAACACAAGCTTAAAACCAGTTTTTCCCTAAGTAGATATCGTTATTAGCAACCATATTAACTATTTTCTTTTCTCTCTCCTTTCACATTTGTTTGTGTGGTATTATGTGGTAAACATATCCGTTAATCCCTGCATCACATGATGCCTACTGCTGTAAACAGTGTCACATACATGACTTTAAAGAGCCTGAGGCCTCTATCGAAACCCTGATGGTCCCCCAAGTGGATATATGCTCTATATAGTGACCCCTAGGGGTCCTGGTCAGAAGAAGTGCACTATGTAGGGAATAGGGTGCCCCCCCCCCCGTCCTTTTGCCATCAGAACAGCCTCAATTCGTTGGGGCATGGACTCTACGAGACGTCAAAAGCGTTCCACAGGGATGTTGGCACATGTTGACTCCAATGCTTCCCACAGTTGTGTCAAGTTGGCTGGATGTCCTTTGGGTGGCTGACCATTCTTGATACACACGGAAAGTGCAGTGTTGCAGTTCATGACACAAACAGGTGCGCCTGGCACCTACTACCATACCCTGTTCAAAAGGCACTTAAATATTTTGTCTTGCCCATTCACCTTCTGAATGGAACACATACACAATCCATGTCTCAAGGCTTAAAAATCTGTCTTTAACCTGTCTCCTCCCCTTCATCTACACTGATTGAAGTGGATTTAACAAGTGTTACAACCTGGCTCAATATTGTAACAAACAATGGGAAACCACACACTGAGTAAAGGAATAACAAAATGAATTTATTCCATAAATAAAGTAAACACTCAACAATAATCAGATGAGGCATAAAGGTCAGTAAATGAGTTGTCAACTACCAACGCCACAAAGAAACAAAGGTATGCATGGAGAGAGGAATCTCCTGTAGAATGGGGAAACAGTGGCTTTATGCCACAGCTGAGCTTTCACAGGTGTGCCCCATAGGCACTGATGACCCTACCAGCTCCGCCCACCTCTCCTACTCCGTCCACCAATCTCCTGCAGGAAGTAAGCATAGCAAAACCCAGTGGAAAGAGCAGGGAGGGGCCATGACGTCAATAATTTTTTATTTAACCTTTATTTTAACAGGGAAGACATATTGAGACCTAGGTCTCTTTTTCAAATGCGCCCTGTACATAAATATACATATTATAAAAATATATGTATTTACTCACATACAAAAGCAGATTTACCTAGTTCAGTTTATGAAGGAGGGCCTTGTAAACAAAAAGGGAGTAATGTAGAGATCTACTGGTCTTTAGCAAAGTCCACCGAACCTTTTGATACGAGATACAGTATCAAAACTGTCACCTGTAACAAAACGAAGGGCACTATGGTAGATGGCATCCAAAGGTTTAAGAGTAGTAGGTAATACAGTGTAAATCGTGTTACCTGAACTAAAGTACAGTCGTGGCCAAAAGTTTTGAGAATGACACAAATATGAATTTCACAAAGTCTGCTGCCTCAGTTTGCATGATGGCAATTTGCATATACTCCAGAATGTTATGAAGCATGATCAGATGAATTGCAATTAATTGCAAAGTCCCTCTTTGCCATGCAAATGAACTGAATCCCCAAAAAACATTTCCACTGCATTTCAGCCCTGCCACAAAAGGACCAGTTGACATCATGTCAGTGATTCTCTCGTTAACACAGGCGTGAGTGTTGACGAGGACAAGGCTGGAGATCACTCTGTCATGCTGATTGAGTTCGAATAACAGACTGGAAGCTTCAAAAGGAGGGTGGTGGTTGGAATCATTGTTCTTCCTCTATCAACCATGGTTACCTGCAAGGAAACACTTGCCGTCATCATTGCTTTGCACAAAAAGGGCTTCACAGGCATGGATATTGCTGCCAGTAACATTGCACCTAAATCAACCATTTATCGGATCATCAAGAACTTCAAGGAGAGCGGTTCAATTGTTGTGAAGAAGGCTTCAGGGCGCCCAAGAAAGTCCAGCAAGCGCCAGGACAGTCTCCTAATTTGATTCAGCTGCGGGATCGGGGCACCACCAGTACAGAGCTTGCTCAGGAATGGCAGCAGGCAGGTGTGAGTGCATCTGCACGCACAGTGAGGCGAAGACTTTTGGAGGATGGCCTGGTGTCAAGAAGGGCAGCAAAGAAGCCACTTCTCTCCAGGAAAAACTTCAGGGACAGACTGATATTCTGCAAAAGGTGCAGGGATTGGACTGCTGAGGACTGGGGTAAAGTCATTTTCTCTGATGAATCCCCTTTACGATTGTTTGGGGCATCCGGAAAAAAGCTTGTCCGGAGAAGACAAGGTGAGCTCTACCATCAGTCCTGTGTCATGCCAACAGTAAAGCCTCCTGAGACCATTCATGTGTGGGGTTGCTTCTCAGCCAAGGGAGTGTGCTCACTCACAATTTTCCCTAAGAACACAGCCATGAATAATGAATGGTACCAACACATCCTCCGAGAGCAACTTCTCCCAACCATCCAGGAACAGTTTGGTGACGAACAATGCCTTTTGCAGCATGATGGAGCACCTTGCCATAAGGCAAAAGTGATAACTAAGTGGCTCGGGGAACAAAACCTTGATATTTTGGGTCAGGAAACTCCCCAGACCTTAATCCCATTGAGAACTTGTGGTCAATCCTCAACAGGCGGGTGGACAAACAAAAACACACAAATTCTGACAAACTCCAAGCATTGATTATGCAAGAATGGGCTGCCATCAGTCAGAATGTGGCCCAGAAGTTAACTGACAGCATGCCAGGGTGGATTGCAGAGGTCTTGAAAAGAAGGGTCAACACTGAAAATATTGACTCTTTGCATCAACTTCATGTAATTGTCAATAAAAGCCTTTGACACTTATGAAATGCTTGTAATTATACTTCAGTATTCCATAGTAACATCCTGACAAAAATATCTAAAGACACTGAAGCAGCAAACTTTGTGGAAATTAATATTTGTGTCATTCTCAAAACTTTTGGTCACGACTGTAGATTATTCACTTATCACTGATCTTCACAAAATATTCCATAATGTCAATGTGAAAAGAAAAATTCTACAAATTAATACAAATGAAATAACTCAAATACACTGAGTGGACAAATCATTAATATAGAGTTTCATTCTACAAGCTGTTGAAAGTGTTCCAAAGGGATGCTGGGCCATGTTGACTCCAATGCTCCCCACAGTTGTGTCAAGTTGGCTGGATTTCGTTTGGGTGGTTGACCATTCTTGATACACACGGGAAACTGTTGAGCGTGAAAAACTCAGCAGCGTTGCAGTGCTTGACACAAACCAGTGCTCCTGACACCTACTACCATAGGCACATAAACATTCAAAGGCACATAAATATTTGACCTTGCCCATTCAATAATGAGCAAATATTGCACAATGCAGGTGTGCAAAGCTCTTATGAGACTTACCCAGGAAGACTCACAGCTGTAATCGCTGCCAAAGGAGTTTCTAACATGTATTGACACAGGGGGTGAATACTTATCTAATCAAGGTGAATTAGTGTTTATTTTTCAATAATCATAATTTTCTGGGGCATTTTACTTCTACAGTATTTTGTGTAGATTGTTGACAAAAAAATACAATGAAATCAATTTTAATCGCACTTTGTAACATAATAAAATGTGAAGAAATCCAAGGGGGGTGTAGACTTTTCTTTAGGCACTGTATATATATATATACACACACACACGCACACGCACACACACACACACACACACACAAATGGTTTCATTAAACGTTTTTTTCCCATCACCAATTAGCAGTACTCTCAACTGGACAGTGTGTGGCAGCTGTGTGCTGCATGTCTTTTGTTCACACCATTATAATGAAACAGTGTTGCTACACACTCTCTCCAGCTGAAAAACCATCACTTTATATCTATATATAGGTCCCTCTACGGGTTATCTAAGATTGTCACAGGAACCAATACATTTAAAGTTATATAATAGCAATACAATGCTGAACAAACATTTCACCCTAAGTTTTATCATTAAACTTTTGTGTGTTCTATGTTTTTCCATTCAGACTTTTCCTTAATTCATGACACATTGTGAATATTTCATATGCCTCTATGGCAGTGTCTGGCCTCTATACAGTAGCAGTGTCTGGTCTCTATACAGTAGCAGTGTCTGGCCTCTATACAGTAGCAGTGTCTGGACTCTATACAGTAGCAGTGTCTAGCCTCTATACAGTAGCAGTGTCTGGACTCTATACAATAGCAGTGTCTGGCCTCTATACAGTAGCAGTGTCTGGACTCTATACAGTAGCAGTGTCTGGCCTCTATGGCAGTGTCTGGCCTCTATACAGTAGCAGTGTTTGGCCTCTATACAGTAGCGGTGTCTGGCCTCTATACAGTAGCAGTGTCTAGCCTCTATACAGTAGCAGTGTCTGGACTCTATACAATAGCAGTGTCTGGCCTCTATACAGTAGCAGTGTCTGGACTCTATACAGTAGCAGTGTCTGGCCTCTATGGCAGTGTCTGGCCTCTATACAGCAGCAGTGTCTGTCCTCTATACTGTAGCAGTGTTTGACCTCTATACAGTAGCAGTGTCTGGCCTCTATGGCAGTGTCTGGTCTCTATACAGTAGCAGTGTCTGGCCTCTATACAGTAGCAGTGTCTGGCCTCTATACAGTAGCAGTGTCTGTCCTCTATACAGTAGCAGTGTCTGGCCTCTATACAGTAGCAGTGTCTGGACTCTATACAGTAGCAGTGTCTGGCCTCTATGGCAGTGTCTGGCCTCTATACAGTAGCAGTGTCTGGCCTCTATACAGTAGCAGTGTCTGGCCTCTATACAGTAGCAGTGTCTGGACTCTATACAGTAGCAGTGTCTGGCCTCTATACAGTAGCCGTGTCTGGCCTCTATACAGTAGCAGTGTCTGGCCTCTATACAGTAGCATTGTCTGGCCTCTATACAGTAGCAGTGTCTGGCCTCTATACAGTAGCAGTGTCTGGCCTCTATACAGTAGCCGTGTCTGGCCTCTATACAGTAGCAGTGTCTGGCCTCTATACAGTAGCAGTGTCTGGCCTCTATACAGTAGCAGTGTCTGGCCTCTATGGCAGTGTCTGGCCTCTATACAGTAGCGGTGTTTGGCCTCTATACAGTAGCGGTGTCTGGCCTCTATACAGTAGCGGTGTCTGGCCTCTATACAGTAGCAGTGTCTGGCCTCTATACAGTAGCAGTGTCTGGCCTCTATACAGTAGCAGTGTCTGGCCTCTATACAGTAGCAGTGTCTGGCCTCTATACAGTAGCAGTGTCTGGCCTCTATACAGTAGCAGTGTCTGGCCTCTATACAGTAGCAGTGTCTGATCTCTATACAGTAGCAGTGTCTGGCCTCTATACAGTAGCAGTGTCTGGTCTAGGCTTATCTATGGATTTAAAGGATATTTATGTGCCTTTGAATGTTTATGTGCCTATGGTAGAAGGTGTCAGGAGCACTGGTTTGTGTCAAGCACTGCAACGCTGCTGAGTGGATCAAGAGATGTACTGTAAATGGAATGAACAAATAAACTGGGACCAAACCTGAGACAGACACATACAGTACGTACTGATATGGCTAACCCTTCCTTTCTGCCTCTCTGCTCTCTGTCTAACGGCCCTCCCTGTGTTGCTAGGCCCTCTTGGACTAACACCACCTGTCTAAATGCCCTCCCTGTGTTGCTAGGCCCTCTTGGACTAACACCACCTGTCTAAATGCCCTCCTTGTGTTGCTAGGCCCTCTTGGACTAACACCACCTGTCTAACGGCCCTCCCTGTGTTGCTAGGCCCTCTTGGACTAACACCACCTGTCTAAATGCCCTCCCTGTGTTGCTAGGCCCTCTTGGACTAACACCACCTATCTAACGGCCCTCCCTGTGTTGCTAGGCCCTCTTGGACTAACACCACCTGTCTAAATGCCCTCCCTGTGTTGCTAGGCCCTCTTGGACTAACACTACCTGTCTAAATGCCCTCCCTGTGTTGCTAGGCCCTCTTGGACTAACACTACCTGTCTAAATGCCCTCCCTGTGTTGCTAGGCCCTCTTGGACTAACACCATCTGTCTAACAGCCCTCTGCTGTGTTGTTAGGTCCTCTTGGATTAACACCACCTATATTTGTCTTCAGCCGTCAACCTAGTCATGGTCCCAAATGGCACCATATTCCTTATTTAGTGCACTACTTTTGACCAGAGACATTTGGAATATAGGGAATAGTAGTGCACACGTCAGCAACCGAGTGAACAGTTGGTTGAACTCATGTCATTACTGGTTGAAATATGGTCAAAATTACATCATTACTGGTTGAAATATGGTTGAACTTGTGTCATTGCAACCAGTTTTGTCCGCTGGGTTTAAATGTTGACGTACAGGAATAGTTTTCTTTGTTTCTTTATTAGTTGTACAATATATCAACACAGTACTTTCATGAGACTAGATGTAAATAGATACATTAGTTATAATTGTTCTGCCTACCTAGAGGTTACAATTTCTTCACACGAATAAGAGATTTAACAGAAGGGGGGAAACATCCAGCAGCAATTGACTGGATAACATCATCATTGTTGAAAAGAAAAATCCCATCTGTTTTAGTTGTTTGAGTGTGGGGTAACAGTATTAGTTCATGTAATGGACTGTGTCCTGTGAATGATTACACATTCCTCATGATCGATGAAACATACAGCAGTCCATTACATTTATCAACATTTCTTCAGTCCACTGATAGTTGTTGAAAAGAAAGTCAGCCAGAGGGTCTGTCTGCTAGCCCATCTCTGGCTCCGTAAGTAGGATTTAGAGTGTGGGGTTAGGATTTAGAGTGTGGAGTTAGGATTTAGAGTGTGGGGTTAGGATTTGGAGTGTGGAGTTAGGATTTGGAGTGTGGAGTTAGGATTTAGAGTGTGGAGTTAGGATTTAGAGTGTGGAGTTAGAATTTAGAGTGTGGAGTTAGAATTTAGAGTGTGGAGTTTGGATTTAGAGTGTGGAGTTAGGATTTAGAGTGTGAGGTTAGGATTTGGAGTGTGGAGTAAGGATTTAGAGTGTGGGGTTAGGATTTAGAGTGTGGGGTTAGGATTTGGAGTGTGGAGTTAGGATTTCGAGTGTGGAGTTAGGATTTGGAGTGTGGAGTTAGGATTTAGAGTGTGGAGTTAGGATTTGGAGTGTGGAGTTAGGATTTGGAGTGTGGAGTTAGGATTTGGAGTGTGGAGTTAGGATTTGGAGTGTGGAGTTAGGATTTAGAGAGTGGGGTTAGGATTTAGAGTGTGGTGTTAGGATTGGGAGAAGGGCTCTCCAACCATATTCCTGGAGTGCTACCCTCCTGCAGGTTTTCACTCCAACCCCAATTGTAACTAACCTGATTCAGTTGATCTTCTAGTTAGATTAGGGCGCTAGATTAGGGTTGGAGTGAAATCCTACAGGACAGTAGCTCTCCAGGAACAGGCTTGGAGAGACCTGATGTAGAGCAGGTTTTCTCAAATTCGGTCTTGTTTTTTGCCCTAGCACTGCACAACTAATTAAAATAATCAAAGCTTGATGATGAGTTGGTTATTTGAATCAGCTGTGTAGTGCTAGGGCTAAAAACTAAACGTGTACCCAGGGGGGGCCTCAGGACCGAGTTTGGGAAACCCTGAATTAAAGTATGGGGTAATTGGGTTGTAGTGTACTGTTGTGTAGCAGCGTGTCTGTTCTCTGTCAGGAGCTGTAAAACAGGCTCTGCTCCGGAGGCCTCCATACACACACACACACACACACACACACACACACACACACACACACACACACACACACACACACACACACACACACACACACACACACACACACACACACACAAACAGACACAGACACAGACACAGACACACACACACACACTGCCAGGCTGGGGCTCTGCGCCACAGACAACGTAGAAGTGGAAACTGGCATCACGTAAATTAATCTCACATGAAGTAGTAGCTACCGGTCCCTACCGACTGTTTTCTACCACAGACAGACACGCAGACAGACAGACAGACAGAGCGAGAAAGACAGAGACAGACAGGCAGACAGACAGAGAGAGAGAGAAAAAGACAGAGACAGAAAGACAGAGACAGACAGAGAGAGAGAAAAAAAGACAGAGACAGACAGGCAGACAGAGAGAGAGAGAGAAAAATAGAGAGACAGACAGACAGACAGACAGACAGACAGGTAGGCAGACAGACAGTAGCCTTTGTTGAGGCCCTTCAGTTTGGAGGAGGGTTTCGTTGCTGAAGAGCTAAACATAACAGTTTAATAAGCCATCAACCGTTATAGAGTTATGTTAGACATATATTTTGTTTAATACAGTACAGTACCACCTGTGGCTGAACAGCACACACTGGTATGTTACTGAGAATAATGGATGTTTTTTTCTGCTGTAACGCTCACCATTGATCTACGGGAATTGTTTTACAGTATGTCTCTGACAGTAGGCCTATGGGCCTGTCCCATATGGCACCCTATTCCCTATAATAGGGCTCTGATCAAAAGTAGTGCACTTCAAAGGGAATAGCCACTGGGCACAGACATCAATTCAACATTTTCATTTACATTTGGTTGAGTTCAGATTTGGTGAATTCAACTTGAAATCAACCAAACATTTCACCATGTCATTAGATTTAGGTTCAAAGTTTAGTGAAAAAAAGACGAAGTGCCCTTACGTTGATGACTTTATGCAAATCCAATCAGTTTTCCATGTTGATTCAATGTCATCACATAGATGTTTGTGGTTGAAATTATGTGGAAACAATGTTGATTCTACCAGGTTATGCCCAGTGGGCTCCTAGTAAATCATCTGAGAGTTTCTCTGTCTTTCGCACCCACTGGTCACAGCACTATGACACAGCAATTATGTTTTTAAACACATTTCAAAAGACTCAGACATGCTAACATACTATATTTCAGTGTCTGTGAACTGCAATTGTAAAGTGCGCAAGAGCAGGTATTTTTCTGAGACCTATGTTTCCCATAAAACCTGGAAAAGAACCACAAAAGAAAGAAAAGAGTGCTCACTTGTTTCTCTCTGGCTCACATTGTCACGTTCTTGAAAATGATTGGACCAAGGCGCTGTGTGAGTATAGTTCCACATATTTATTTAAGTGAAACTAGCAAAACAAAATAACAAAACTTACAAAGACCGTGAGGATGTAGTGCCCAAACACACTAACAATCAATCAATATCCCACAAAATGCAGGTGGGGAAATAACTACCTAAATATGATCCCCAATCAGAGGCAACGATAAACAGCTGCCTCTAATTGGGAACCATATTAGCACCAACATAGAAATATACATACTAGATCATCCCCTAGTCACGCCCTGACCTACTACACCAAAGAGAACCAAGGGCTCTCTATGGTCAGGGCGTGACACATGTCTGTTTTTGCCAGGTTGGACAAATCCCAGGTTCTTCAACAGGCATGGAAAAACACAGGCCTAGAAAAAAACCTTTAAAAAAAACATTCCATAACCATGGCAACAACAGGTGGGTGTTAAGCAATACACTTTCACCCTGATTCTATTGGCCGCTGAACAAAATAACCTCAAGCGATAATACAAATAATACAAAAACAAACTCCTGTCAAAAGTATTCACAGAGCAATTTGGGGGATTTCGATATCCAGCTTAACAAAACAATGTGTGACTATATTAAGAGTATGACTGATGAGGTTACAAACAGTTGCAGTTGAACTTTAGTCGTAAGTATTGGCAGCGCAATTGCCTGTCCTGGTAAGAAACAAACTCCCAAAATAATATTTGCAGCTGTTCTGGCCAACTAGTCCCTAGATACGCCTCGCTAAATTTAAAGTCATCGAGGGAATGAAAGAGAAAGAAAGAAAAGCTTTGTATTTGAATAATGTGATGGTTTGACCAGATTGTTTGCTTTTCCTATTCTGTTACATCAAGTTCTGTTACATCAACCTTGTATGTCACCGGGCAGGCCATTCATATAGTCACACAGCAGGTTGTTCATTTCTCTAATACCCTGTCACACACACACACACACACACACACACACACACACACACACACACACACACACACACACACACACACACACACACACACACACACACACACACACACACACACACACACACACACACACACACACACCTGTCATACCCTGTCATACATACCCTGTCACACACACGCATGCTGGTGCGACCCAGGCAGCCGACCCTGCAGAGCTGTCTCTGTAATGAAGAAGTGACCTTAACTGGAGACAACAGACAGAATGAGCCGAGCCCAGATGCAATCAGCATGAGTCCTCTATATGAACAAAGTCCTGCGTTCAAATACTATTTTAAATCATTTAAAATGCCTTTATCTGCGCTTGATTGAGCTTGCCTGGCTTAACGGGACAATAGAATAGTCCCAGAACTTCAAACCTTGTCGATCTGGCACTCCAGGCAGGCCAAAGCAGACGCTTAAAGTAATAACAAATTCCTCTGGGCACAGCCGGAGCTCTGAGCCGAGCACATGGCATATTACAAATGACCACTGGTCCTGGTCTGACTGCCATCTATAAAGGTCCTCTGACAGCATTCAAAATTATAACAGTGTTTCATGTTCGTCCCCGGGCAGGCAGGTCTGATAGGCAACACTGCCCCTGTGAAGACATTTTAATAGACAAGAGGGAAATGTTTCTAGGAATGATGTTGTATTTCTTGAGGAAATGTTGTTTCTGTTTTTCTTCCCATCCTCTTGTTTCTCTGGTCTTTAGTTGTGGTCATGCCACAGATGGACAGCTTAGCCAAGGATAAAGTACCTTGAAAATATATTTTGCTTGGCTCATGAATCTGTAAAAATGTAATGGATGAGACAGAAAAAACATTCTCAACAGAAAATGTCCTGGGCCCCTTACAGCTCTAAACAACAACAGCAACAATCCACTTTGTTTGTTTTAACAGAAATGTGTTTGTTTGTTACAGCCAGCGGACATGACTATGTTATTCCTAGAGAATATTATTGTGTGACCATGTTATTCCTAGAGAACGTAGCTGTGTGACCATGTTATTCCTAGAGAACGTAGCTGTGTGACCATGTTATTCCTATAGAACGTAACTGTGTGACCATGTTATTACTATAGAATGTAGCTGTGTGACCATGTTATTCCTAGAGAACGTAGCTGTGTGACCATGTTATTACCATGGAATGTAACTGTGTGACCATGTTATTCCTAGATGATATAGCTGTGTGACCATGTTATTACTAGAGAACGTAGCTGTGACCATGTTATTCCTAGAGAACGTAGCTGTGTGACCAGGTTATTGCTAGAGAACGTAGCTGTGTGACCATGTTATTCCTAGAGAACGTAGCTGTGTGACCATGTTATTCCTAGAGAACGTAGCTGTGTGACCATGTTACTCCTAGAGAACGTAGCTGTGTGACCATGTTATTCCTAGAGAATGTAGCTGTGTGACCAGGTTATTGCTAGAGAACGTAGCTGTGTGACCATGTTATTCCTAGAGAACGTAGCTGTGTGACCAGGTTATTGCTAGAGAACGTAGCTGTATGACCATGCTATTCCTATAGAATGTAGCTGTGTGACCATGTTATTCCTATATAATGTAGCTGTGTGACCATGTTATTCCTATAGAATGTAGCTGTGTGACCATGTTATTCCTAGAGGATGTAGCTGTGTGACCATGTAATTACTAGAGAACGTAGCTGTGTGAACATGTTATTCCCAGAGAACAACTGTGTGACCATGTTATTCCTAGGAAACATAGCTGTGACCATGTTATTCATAGAGAACATAGCTGTGTGACCATGTTATTCCTAGAGAACGTAACTGTGTGACCATGTTATTACTATAGAATGTAGCTGTGTGGCCATGTTATTCCTTGAGAACATAGCTGTGTGACCATGTTATTACTATAGAATGTAACTGTGTGACCATGTTATTCCTAGAGGATGTAACTGTGTGACCATGTTATTACTAGAGAACGTAGCTGTGTGACCATGTTATTCCTATAGAATGTAGCTGTGTGACCATGTTATTCCTAGAGAACGTAGCTGTGTGAACATGTTATTCCTAGAGAACAACTGTGTGACCATGTTATTCCTAGGGAACATAACTGTGTGACCATGTTATTCCTATAGAACGTAACTGTGTGACCATGTTATTCCTAAAGGATGTAGCTGTGTGACCATGTTATTCCTATAGAATGTAGCTGTGTGACCATGTTATTACTATAGAACGTAGCTGTGTGAACATGTTATTCCTAGAGAACAACTGTGTGACCATGTTATTCCTAGGGAACATAACTGTGTGACCATGTTATTCCTAGAGAACGTAGCTGTGTGACCAGGTTATTGCTAGAGAACGTAGCTGTGTGACCATGTTATTCCTAGAGAACGTAACTGTGTGACCAGGTTATTGCTAGAGAACGTAGCTGTGTGACCATGTTATTCTTAGAGAACGTAGCTGTGTGACCATGTTATTCCTAGAGAACGTAACTGTGTGACCAGGTTATTGCTAGAGAACGTAGCTGTGTGACCAGGTTATTGCTAGAGAACGTAGCTGTGTGACCATGTTATTCCTAGAGAATGTAGCTGTGACCATGTTATTCCTAGAGAACATAGCTGTGTGGCGACGTTATTCCTAGGAAACATAGCTGTGTGACCATGTTATTCCTATAGAACGTAACTGTGTGACCATGTTATTCCTATAGAATGTAGCTGTGTGACCATGTTATTCCTAGAGAATGTAGCTGTGTAACCATGTTATTCATAGGGAACATAGCTGTGTGACCATGTTATTCCTAGAGATCATAGTTGTGTGACCATGTTGTTCCTAGAGATTGTAGCTATGTGACCATGTTATTACTAGAGAACATAGTTGTGGGACCATTTTATTCCTAGAGATCATAGCTGTGTGACCATGTTATTTTTAGGGAACAACTGTGTGACCATGTTATTCCTAGGGAACAACTGTGTGACCATGTTATTCCTAGGGAACATAGCTGTGTGACCATGTTATTCCTGGGGAACATAGCTGTGTGACCATGTTATTCCTGGTGAATTTACCTGGACAGATAAAGATCTCTGTTCTGGAAGAGAACCCACAGAAGTTTTTTGACACTGGCTTGGATTTTTCCTTATCACATCATTCCTTCAAGGTTACCGCAACTATGGTGGATCATGCGTAACCAGACTGGAAAACTACGGTTCTGCTTGGCTTGGCTTGGCTCAGTAGTGTGAAAACTACGGTTCTGCTTGGCTTGGCTTGGCTCAGTAGTGTGAAAACTATGGTTCTGCTTGGCTTGGCTCAGTAGTGTGAAAACTACGGTTCTGCTTGGCTTGGCTTGGCTCAGTAGTGTGAAAACTATGGTTCTGCTTGACTTGACTCAGTAGTGTGAAAACTACGGTTCTGCTTGGCTTGGCTCACTAGTGTGAAAACTACGGTTCTGCTTGGCTTGGCTCAGTAGTGTGAAAACTACGGTTCTGCTTGGCTTGGCTTGGCTCAGTAGTGTGAAAACTACGGTTCTGCTTGGCTTGGCTCAGTAGTGTGAAAACGATGGTTCTGCTTGGCTTGGCTTGGCTCAGTAGTGTGAAAACGATGGTTCTGCTTGGCTTGGCTTGGCTCAGGAATGTGAAAACTACGGTTCTGCTTGGCTTGGCTCCGTAGTGTGAAAACAATGGTTCTGCTTGGCTTGGCTCAGTAGTGTGAAAACTACGGTTCTGCTTGGCTTGGCTCACTAGTGTGAAAACTACGGTTCTGCTTGGCTCAGTAGTGTGAAAACTACGGTTCTGCTTGGCTTGGCTCAGTAGTGTGAAAACTACAGTTCTGCTTGGCTTGGCTCAGTAGTGTGAAAACTACAGTTCTGCTTGACTTGGCTCAGTAGTGTGAAAACTACAGTTCTGCTTGACTTGGCTTGGCTCACTAGTGTGAAAACTACAGTTCTGCTTGACTTGGCTTGGCTCACTAGTGTGAAAACTACAGTTCTGCTTGACTTGGCTTGGCTCAGGAGTGTAACAAGGACATAATATTGAACACAAATCATAGGGAAGTGTTGAGCCACCACAACCATCAGTCTACTATAACTGACCTCCTATAATTATACTGTACCATCTGGCCACATATTTTCAGTTCACAAACCACACTGGTCAAAGTCTGATTTGAAATTTGTAGACACATTTATATATGGATTTAATTGTATACACAGATAAAGATACAACATGTACGTACACTGAGTGTACAAAACATTAAGAACACCTCTTTCCACGACATCGACTGACCAACATCCCTTATTGATGTCACCTGTTAAAACCACTTCAATCAGTGTAGATGAAGGGGAGGAGTCAGGTTATAGAAGGATTTTTAAGCCTTCAGACCATAGAGACATAGGTTGTGTATGTGTGTTATTCAGAGGGTGAATGGGAAGACTAAATATTTAAGTGCCTTTAAATGGTGTATGGTAGAGGGTGCCAGGTGCACCTGGTTTGAGTCAAGAACTGCAATGAACTTTCGACACCTTGTAGAGTCCATGCTCTGACGAATTGAAGGGGGCGGGGGGTGCAACTCAATGTTAGTATGGTGTTCCCAATGTTTGGTATACTCAGTATAGGTAGCTCATAGTAATAAGGATCTTACAAAACATTTGTAACAGATTATTGTTGTCATAAGTATGTCATGCAGTTGAAGGATCTATGCAGTATATTAATCATTTCAAAGTAAAGGAATGGAAAATATAACAAAAACGTACATACATCTGTACATACGTCAACATAAGGTAGTAACAACGTCAACTGACATATTTACATTTCTCATTTGTTTAGACATAGAATCAATAAGCGATAAAACATATCTGGAACATATAGCATGACTCAAAGTCTGACGTAATATGAAACTGATCCCTGTTCTTTGTGGTTTGTCTGTCTGCCTAATAATAACAACCTGGTTAGATTAATCCTAAAACAGACGGAGGCCCCTCTACTACAGTAAATACAGTATTGTATTGCTCTAGGAGGGTGGCCCCTCTACTACAGTAAATACAGTATTATATTGTCCTAGGAAGGAAGGCCCCTCTACTACAGTAAATACAGTATTGTATTGTCCTAGGAGGGAGGCCCCTCTACTACAGTCAATACAGTACTGTATTGCCCTAGGAGGCAGGCCCCTCTACTACAGTAATACAGTATTATACTGTCCTAGGAGGGAGGCCCTAGTACTAAAGTAAATACAGTATTATATTATCCTAGGAGGGAGGCCCCTCTATTACAGAAAATACTGTATCATATTGTCCTAGGAGGGGGCCCTAGCCTGGTCACAGATCTGTTTGTATTGTCTTGTGCCAACTCCTATGGTCAGTTGGCAAGACAGCCCAAACAGATCTAGGACCTGGCTAGGGAGGCCACTCTTTCTACTATATATTACATTGCTGCTACAACAATACAGGCACTTTGTTTGGCTGTGAGTGACTTGGATCTAGCCTGGTCCCAGATCTGTTTGGTCTGCCTAGCCATGACAATGACCATAGATGTTGGCAAAGCAGCACAAACAGATCTGAGACCAGGCTAATCTGGATCCTAATATCAACGGAATGATAGTTTCACCATAATACACTAAGGATTATTTTTGTTACTTTTTTAAAACGTTACTTAATTTAGTAAATCTTTTCTTAACTCCATTTTTTTTTTTAAATTTCACGTTAAAGTTGTAATCGTTTGTACTTGGGGCCTGTGTCAAATAAAATGTGATTAGATTTGATTTGATGCTCTCATTCTATATTTAAACAATACAAGTCATTTTAGGCCTAATAAAGTGTGCTAAATTCATCTTAGAAATGTCATCTGCATTGTTACTGTGCTTAAGACCTGGACATGTGATTATGCTTTGTTTCCTATATAGATACTGTAGTATTAAATATTTGGTATTTCGTCTTTTTTTGTTCTGTATCACTTTTCTCAAGTACATCTCTGTCGGAGCCTTTACAATTATAGGATACATTTCGTACATGCATTCATCATAATCTCTTACACAATTTATAAATACTAATGATTGTACTGTTCCTCTGACATACTTTAAATAAATATATTATACAATTTTAATCGATTTAAATGGAATGGTCATACATTGGTGTGTGCTGTTGCAAAAAGTTATATTTGTAGTTTCCTTTGTTGTGTGGTCTGCGTTCGATCAATTCCTTTATTTCTTTTATACTCTGTGTTATTACTTGTGCGTGCGCTTGACACCATATATCCAAGATATGGTCATCACTGCATATTTGCAATGTGATACCTCTATTTTCATATCTTTTCATGTTATTTACAGAAGTGAATTAGTTGTTGTGCACCTCAGTGTGTCTCGCAGCCAGTGTGTGAAGAGTCACGTTTCCTTGTGTTTCTGAGTTATACACATGACACTCAGACATAAGGGTGGTGTTGCACTTCTAACAAGTACTATATATCTGTGTATCTATATATCTATATATCTGTATGAAATGTAATCACACAACAGCTGATTTTTGAAGCCTTGGCCTGTTAACTTAATTCTCTCTCTCTCTCTCTCTCTCTCTCTCTCTCTCTCTCTCTCTCTCTCTCTCTCTCTCTCTCTCTCTCTCTCTCTCTCTCTCTCTCTCTCTCTCTCTCTCTCTCTCTCTCTCTCTCGTCTAGTATCATTTATTCAGAGAGGTCTAGGCCTGATGTTACTGCATCGTTGAGTGTTTCTCCTCTCTTCCCCAGCCTTTCACAAGTCACCATTGTTCTTTCTTTCTTTCTGTTCTTGAAACTTGAGTTGATGAATTCTGAATTCCACCTCAAGCATGCATTTAGAATCCATTTTGTTGATTTACTGAAGTTTATCCATAATGCTTTCACTCTCCTGACCGTTCTCGAAGGATTGCTCTCAGAGTTGTAATATCCTTGTCATCCTGTGTTTGTTCTTCTTCCAAGAAATGTCCTTTCCAGTTCTCTCTCTCTCTCTCTCTCTCTCTCTCTCTCTCTCTGCATAGCCGTAGTGAGCTTTGTACGTTAGGCATGCAGTCCATTCCTCCTGTTCTCTTGCATGGGGTGAAGTGACTAGCCGTGAAGGGAATCACATTCCTACTATGATTGTACTATTCTGTTTAGACAGAAACAGAGATGTAGAGACAGTAGCCTCAAATGAATCAATGTACAGTACGTTTACATTCCATGATGTTTAGGTCTGTATTTCATGTCTTCATATGTACAGTACGTTTACATTCCATGATGTTTAGGTCTGTATTTCATGTCTTCATATGTACAGTACGTTTACATTCCATGATGTTTAGGTCTGTATTACATGTCTTCATATGTACAGTACTTTTATATTCCATGATGTTTAGGTCTGTATTTCATGTCTTCATATGTACAGTACGTTTACATTCCATGATGTTTAGGTCTGTATTTCATTTCTTCATATGTACAGTACGTTTATATTCCATGATGTTTAGGTCTGTATGTCTTCACTCACGTTTGTCCTCTCGATCAATAACAACCTCCTCGGTGAGAGGGTGAGGAGACAGAAGGGACAGACAGACAGGTGATATTTCATAGGGGTCCTTCCTTCCCGGCCATAACACAGCTGTCCCTGTTTCCATGATGGTCAAATGTGCAGGTGGTGTGTGTGTGTGTGTGTGTGTGTGTGTGTGTGTGTGTGTGTGTGTGTGTGTGTGTGTGTGTGTGTGTGTGTGTGTGTGTGTGTGTGTGTGTGTGTGTGTGTGTGTGTGTGTGTGTGTGTGTGTGTGTGTGTGTGTGTGTGTGTGTGTGTGTGTGTGTGTGTGTGTGTGCGCGCGGTGAGAGACAGTGTGTGTGAGAGTGTGTGTGACAGAGAGAGACAGTATAAGCTGTTCTCGGTGGAGTGTGTGTGTATTTTGTGCTTATGTCTTCTCTATATAGCTATACGTGTGTATATACAGTACCAGTGAAATGTTTGGACACAAGGCTTTTCTTTATTTTTACTATTTTATACATTGTACAATAATAGTGAAGACATCAAAACTATGAGATAACACATATGGAATCTTGTAGTAACCAAAAAAGTGTTACAAAAATGTTGATTCTTCAATGTAGCAACCCTTTGCCTTGATGACAGCTATGCACATTCTTGAAATTCTCTCAACCAGTTTCATCAGGTAATCACCTGGAATGCATTTCAATTAACAGGTGCGCCTTGTTAAAAGTTAATTTGTGGAATTTCTTTCCTTCTTAATACATTTGAGCCAATCAGTTGTGTTGTGACAAGGTGGGGTTGGTATACAAAAGATAGCCCTATTTGGTAAAAGACCAAGTCCATATTATGGCAAGAACAGCTCAAATAAGCAAAGAGAAATGACAGTCCATCAAGAATTTAAGACATGAAGGTCAGTCAATACGGAACGTTTCAAGAACTTTGAAAGTTTCTACAAGTGCAGTCACAAAAACAATCAAGCGCTATGATGAAACTGGCTCTCATGAGGACCGCCACAGGAAAGGAAGACCCAGAGTTACCTCTGCTGCAGAGTATAAGTTCAATGGAGCTACCAGCCTCAGAAATTGCAGCCCAAATAAATGCTTCACAGAGTTCAAGTAACAGACACATCTCAACATCAACTGTTCAGAGGAGACTGTGTTAATCAGGCCTTCATGGTCGAATTGCTGCAAAGAAACCACTGCTAAAGGACACCAATAAGAAGAAGACTTGCTTCGGCCAAGAAACACAAGCAATGGACATTAGACCGGTGGAAATCTGTTCTTTGGTCTGATGAGTCCAAATTTGAGATTTTTGGTTCCAACCGCCATGTCTTTGTGAGAAGCATGGAGGAGGAGGTGTGAAGCATGGAGGAGGAGGTGTGATGGTGTGGGGGTGCTTCGCTGGTGACACTGTCTGTGATTTATTTAGAATTCAAGGCTCACTTAACCAGCATGGCTACCACAGCATTCTGTAGTGATACGCCATCCCATCTGGTTTGCACTTAGTGTGACTATCATTTGTTTTTCAATAGGACAATGACCCAACACACCTCAAGGCTGTGTTGGGTCATTGTCCTATTGAAAAACAAACCTCAAGGCTGTGTATGGGCTATTTTACCAAGAAGGAGAGTGATGGAGTGCTGCTTCAGATGACCTGGCTTCTATAATCACCCAACCAATTGAGATGGTTTGGGGTGAGTTGGACCGCAGAGTGAAGGAAAAATAGCCAACAAGTGCTCAGCATATGTGGGAACTCCCTCAAGACTGTTTTAAAGGCGTTCCAGGTGAAGCTGGTTGAGAGAATGCCAAAAGTGTGCAAAGCTGTCATCAAGGCAAAGGGTGGCTACTTTGAAGAATCTCAAATATAAAATATATTTGAGATAACACTTTTTTTGGTTACTACATGATTCCATATGTGTTATTTCATAGTTCTGATGTCTTTACTATTATTCTACAATGTAAAAAATAGCAAAAATAAAGAAAAACCCTTGAATGAGTCGGTTTGTCCAAACTTTTGACTGGTACTGTACGTGTGTGTGTCAGTAGAGGCTGTCCTTGGTGGTGGAGGTGTGTGTGGTGGTGGAGGTGTGTGTGGTGGTGGAGTCGTCAGGTACGGAGCCCCTGCGGGAGGCTCTGTGTCTGCAGCGTAGGAGGGCCTGCAGCTCCCTGGACACAGAGCTGCTGAAGAAGGTGTAGATCCAGGGGTTGGTACATGAATTCAGACTGGCCAGCAGCATCAGGATGGTGAACGCCACGCCTACATAGAGAGAGAGGACACATGACGCAAAGACACACCCACACACGGCAAGACAAAGGCATATACTGTACAGAGCCTATAGAAAGTCTACAGTTGAACTGTTTTCACATGTTGTTGCGCCACAAAGTGGGATTGAAATAGATGTAATTCTGATTGTTTGTCATTGATCTACACAAAATACTCCATGTCAAAGTGCAAAGAAAACTCAACACATTTTTACAAATTAATAGAAATTCAAGAACCAAAATATAGTCATCGCATAAGCATTCATCCCCTAAATTACACTCAACAAAAATATAAACGCAACATGTAAACTGCTGGTCCCTCCTATGTCATTTTAGAGAATTTAGCAGTACGTCCAACCGGCCTCACAACCGCAGACCACGCGTAACCATGGCAGTCCAGGACCTCCACATCTGATTTCTTCACCTGTGAGATTGCCGGGTGGTCGGGGGGGGGGGGGGGGGGGGGGGGGGTTGCTGAGGAGTATTTCTGTCTGTAATAAAGCCCTTTTGTGTGGAAAACTCATTCTGATTGGCTGTGCCTGACTCATGGCTGCGCCCCTGCCAAGTCATGTGAAATCCATAGATCAGTGCCAAATGAATATATTTCAATTGACTGATGTCCTCACATGAACTGTAACTCTGCAAAATCTTTTAAATTGATGCATGTTGCGTTTCTATTAAACTTCACTATAGTTAAGAAGTAAAATTTGGCTTAACAAATCACATAAGTTATATGGACTCACTCTGTGTGAAATAAAAGGGCTTGACATGATTTCTGAATGACTAACCCTTCCTCTGTCCCCCATACATTCAACATCTGTAAGACCCCTCAGTCAAGCACTGAATTTCAAGCACAGATTCAACTACAAAGACCAGGGAGCTTTTCGAAAAGACTCATAAAGGGACGCGATTGGTAGATGGGTAACAATAACCAATCAAACATTGAATATATCTCCAGTCGTCTGCTGCAATAGCCCATCCGTGAAAAGGATTGACGAGTTGTGCCATTTGGGACACCTCAATAGAGAAGTAAAGCTCATGAATCCCCGCCTTCTCTTTGGGAACAACAGAGAAAAATGAATATATAATAGTACCAGTATTCAGTACGGAAACTAACTGTTCACGAGTTTTCCCCAGTTTTTGGCTCTATTACACGTCCTGCAAATTTCCTTCTGGAACAAAAACCTTGAAACTTTACCTATTTAATTTACCCACTTCTAACTTCTGATATTCAGTTTTTATGTAGGACACTCTGCACTGGCCTCCTCTCTCTCTAGGACACTCTGCACTGGCCTCCTCTCTCTCTAGGACAATCGGCACTGGCCTCCTCTCTCTCTAGGACACTCTGCACTGGCCTCCTCTCTCTCTAGGACACTCTGCACTGGCCTCCTCTCTCTCTAGGACAATCTGCACTGGCCTCCTCCCTCTAGGACAACCTGCGCTGGCCTCCTCCCTCTCTAGGACACTCTGCACTGGCCTCCTCTCTCTCTAGGACACTCTGCACTGGCCTCCTCTCTCTCTAGGACAATCGGCACTGGCCTCCTCTCTCTCTAGGACAATCTGCACTGGCCTCCTCCCTCTCGCGCTCTCTAGGACACTCTGCACTGGCCTCCTCTCTCTCTCTAGGACAATCTGCACTGGCCTCCTCTCTCTAGGACAACCTGCGCTGGCCTCCTCCCTCTCTAGGACACTCTGCACTGGCCTCCTCTCTCTCTAGGACACTCTGCACTGGCCTCCTCTCTCTAGGACAACCTGCGCTGGCCTCCTCCCTCTCTAGGACAATCTGCACTGGCCTCCTCCCTCTAGGACAACCTGCGCTGGCCTCCTCCCTCTAGGACAACCTGCGCTGGCCTCCTCCCTCTCTAGGACACTCTGCACTGGCCTCCTCTCTCTCTAGGACACTCTGCACTGGCCTCCTCTCTCTCTAGGACAAATCGGCACTGGCCTCCTCTCTCTCTAGGACAATCTGCACTGGCCTCCTCCCTCTCGCGCTCTCTAGGACACTCTGCACTGGCCTCCTCTCTCTCTCTAGGACAATCTGCACTGGCCTCCTCTCTCTAGGACAACCTGCACTGGCCTCCTCCCTCTCTAGGACACTCTGCACTGGCCTCCTCTCTCTCTAGGACACTCTGCACTGGCCTCCTCTCTCTAGGACAACCTGCGCTGGCCTCCTCCCTCTCTAGGACACTCTGCACTGGCCTCCTCTCTCTCTAGGACAATCTGCACTGGCCTCCTCTCTCTCTAGGACAATCTGCACTGGCCTCCTCTCTCTCTAGGACAATCGGCACTGGCCTCCTCTCTCTCTAGGACAATCTGCACTGGCCTCCTCCCTCTCGCGCTCTCTAGGACAATCTGCACTGGCCTCCTCTCTCTCTCTAGGACAATCTGCACTGGCCTCCTCTCTCTAGGACAACCTGCGCTGGCCTCCTCCCTCTCTAGGACACTCTGCACTGGCCTCCTCTCTCTCTAGGACAATCTGCACTGGCCTCCTCTCTCTCTAGGACAATCTGCACTGGCCTCCTCCCTCTCGCTCTCTCTAGGACACTCTGCACTGGCCTCCTCTCTCTCTCTCTCTCTAGGACACTCTGCACTGGCCTCCTCTCTCTCTAGGACACTCTGCACTGGCCTCCTCCCTCTCGCTCTCTCTAGGACACTCTGCACTGGCCTCCTCTCTCTCTCTAGGACACTCTGCACTGGCCTCCTCTCTCTCTAGGACACTCTGCACTGGCCTCCTCCCTCTCTAGGACACTGCACTGGCCTCGTCCCTCTCTAGGACAATCTGCACTGGCCTCGTCCCTCTCTAGGACAATCTGCACTGGCCTCCTCTCTCTCTAGGACAATCTGCACTGGTCTCCTCCCTCTCTAGGACACTGCACTGGCCTCGTCCCTCTCTAGGACAATCTGCACTGGCCTCCTCTCTCTCTAGGACAATCTGCACTGGCCTCCTCCCTCTTCTAGGACACTCTGCACTGACCTCCTCCCTCTCTAGGACACTGCACTGACCTCCTCCATCTCTGCACTGATCTCCTCCGCCTCTAGGACACTCTGCACTGACCTCCTCCCTCTCTAGGACACTCTGCACTGACCTCCTCCCTCTCTAGGACACTGCATTGACCTCCTCCCTCTCTGCATTGACCTCCTCCCTCTCTAGGACACTGCACTGACCTCCTCCCTTTCTGCACTGACGTCCTCCCTCTCTGCACTGACCTCCTCCCTCTCTAGGACACTATGCACTGACCTCCTCCCTCTCTGCACTGACGTCCTCCCTCTCTGCACTGACGTCCTCCCTCTCTGCACTGACCTCTAGGACACAGATGTGAACACCTGGAAGGGGTGTGCGAGCAGCAGGGGATGAAAACAGGTCATTTACTGACACTAAGATGTGTTCTGTGTTCTGTGCTTCAGATGAGAGAAGAAAAAACAAACCCAGAGTTTAGAAGTTGGAAGGCAGCTGTACTGTCAGTAATGACTTGGCTTATTGATTTGCTCTGCTTTGCTTTACCATGCACTGCCAGCTAAACTGGGACAACAACATAGGCTTTCTCTCCAACACTTGACAGAGTGCTAGTTGAGTTGAGTTATGTTACGGTGGTGTTACATAAATTATAGTTTTGAATCAGTGAATCAGAGGCAGTGCTCAGAGTAATGGATGCAACGGGATAAATGGACAGGTACAACTGATCAAACACTTGGTTTTCATGCGTTAGATATATTATTATGAGACATCCTCCCACCAGCCTCCACTGTTCTGGATATGAAGAGAAGATCATATTTATTTTGACCTCAATGACTTAAAATATTATATTCACTATAGATTTACTCCCAAAATTAAACTTAGATTTCGACTTGGGGTCTAGAGGTTGAAAGGAATCAAATTCACTCTGTATGGAAATCTAAGGCAAACTCCAGGGTGTTTTTGGACATACAGAGGAGCTCAGTGTTTCCGTGTGCTCCGTGTGCTCCGTGTGCTCAGTGTGCTCAGTGTGCTCAGTGTTCCCCGTGTGCTCTGTGTGCTCAGTGTTTCCGTGTGCTCCGTGTGCTCAGTGTGCTCCGTGTGCTCAGTGTTCCCCGTGTGCTCAGTGTGCTCAGTGTGCTCCGTGTGCCCCGTGTGCCCCGTGTGCTCCGTGTGCTCCGTGTGCTCCGTGTGCCCCGTGTGCTCCGTGTGCTCCGTGTGCTCCGTGTGCTCAGTGTGCTCAGTGTGCTCAGTGTGCTCCGTGTGCTCCGTGTGCGCCGTGTGCGCCGTGTGCTCCGTGTGCTCCGTGTGCTCCGTGTGTTCCGTGTGCTCAGTGTGCTCAGTGTGCTCCGTGTACTCAGTGTGCTCCGTGTGCTCAGTGTTCCCTGTGTGCTCTGTGTGCTCCGTGTGCTCAGTGTGCTCCGTGTACTCAGTGTGCTCCGTGTGCTCAGTGTTCCCCGTGTGCTCTGTGTGCCCCGTGTGCTCCGTGTGCTCAGTGTGCTCAGTGTGTTTCCGTGTGCTCAGTGTGCTCAGTGTGCTCCGTGTGCTCCGTGTGCTCAGTGTGTGTTTCCGTGTGCTCCGTGTGCTCAGTGTGCTCCGTGTGCTCAGTGTGATCAGTGTGCTCCATGTGCTCAGTGTGCTCAGTGTGTGTTTCCGTGTGCTCAGTGTGCTCAGTGTGTGTTTCTGTGTGCTCCGTGTGCTCTGTGTGCTCCGTGTGCTCCGTGTGCTCAGTGTGTGTTTCTGTGTGTTCCGTGTGCTCAGTGTGCTCCGTGTGCTCAGTGTGCTCAGTGTGCTCCGTGTGCTCAGTGTGTGTTTCCGTGTGCTCCGTGTGCTCCGTGTGCTCAGTGTGCTCTGTGTGCTCCGTGTGCTCAGTGTGTGTTTCTGTGTGCTCCGTGTGCTCCGTGTGCTCCGTGTGCTCCGTGTGCTCCGTGTGCTCAGTGTGTGCTCCGTGTGCTCCGTGTGCTCCGTGTGCTCCGTGTTCCCCGTGTGCTCCGTGTGCTCTGTGTGCTCAGTGTGCTCAGTGTGCTCCGTGTGCTCAGTGTGCTCCGTGTGCTCAGTGTGCTCAGTGTGCTCAGTGTGCTCAGTGTGTGTTTCTGTGTGTTTCTGTGTGTGTGTTTATGTGTGTGTGTTTATGTGTGTACTATGTGCATGCGTGTTTCTGTGTGTTTCTGTGTGTGTGTGTTTATGTGTATGCGTGTTTCTGTGTGTGTGCGTGTGGATGTGTTGGGCTGTTACGGTGACCGCATTACTGATACACCGGCGGTCATGACCGCTGTCAAATACGGCACTCTATTTTCCCTCTAATCATTCTGACATCAATGCAAACGTAATTGAAAATCAAATCAAACACTTAATACGACAATGATGAGATGGCCTATAGGGAGGAGGTCAGAGAACTGGCAGTGTGGTGCCATGACAACAACCTCTCTCTCAATGTGAGCAAGACCAAGGAGCTGATCGTGGACTACAGGAAAAGGCGGGCCGAACAGGCCCCCTTTAACATCGACGGGGCTGTAGTGGAGCGGGTTGAGAGCTTCAAGTTCCTTGGTGTCCACATCACCAACGAACTGTCATGGTCCAAACATACCAAGACAGTCGTGAAGAGGGCACGACAAAACCTTTTCCCCCTTAGGAGACTGAAAAGATTTGGCATGGGTCCCCAGATCCTCAAAAGGTTCTACAGCTGCACCATCGAGAGCATCCTGACTGGTTGCATCACCGCCTGGTATGGCAACTGCTCGGCATCTGACCGTAAGGCGCTACAGAGGGTAGTACGAACGGCCCAGTACATCACTGGGGCCAAGCTTCCTGCCATCCAGGACCTATATAATAGGCGGTGTCAGAGGAAAGCCCATAAAATTGTCAGAGACTCCAGTCACCCAAGTTATAGACTGTTTTCTCTGCTACCGCACGGCAAGTGGTACCGGAGCGCCAAGTCTAGGACCAAAAGGCTCCTCAGCAGCTTCTACCCCCAAGCCATTAGACTGCTGAACAATTCATAAAAATCACCACCAATTTACACTGACCCCCCCCTTCTTGTACACTGCTGCTACTCGCTGTCTGTTTGTTACCTATGCATAGTCACTTCACCCCCACCTACATGTACAGATTACCTCAACTAGCCTGTACCTCTGCACACTGACTCGGTACCGGTGCCCCCTGTATATAGCCTCGTTATTGTTATTCTTATTGTGTTACTTTTTATTATTACTTTTTATTTTAGCCTACTTGATAAATATTTTCTTCTTTTTGAACTGCACTGTTGGTTAATACACTTGTTGTATTTGGCGCATGTGGCAAATAAAGTTTGATTTGATTTAATGAGAGCCCATGACCTAATGTTGAGCATCATTTCTATAGGCTATTCATTTGTGTGAGAAAACAGAGTTTTGAAGGCCTCGATTAAAAAGAGGAGGATCCCATTAGCTTTTTATAGATGCTAGGCCGACTATATTTATTTCTCAACTATTTCTCAACTTTCCTTCTCCTCCATTCGCTATTTAAGTGCACAGATGACATGCATTTTTTCCGCTGCCCCTTTTCAGAGACAGGTGCATGATAATAGTCCATTCTAAATCAAAACTAATTTCACACAAATATTATTTAGTATATGTAAAGACAAGATTAAATCAAGAATAGTCTGATCGGTGAAAATATTTGCCTATCACTTGTGAATAATATATTATCAATTGTGAATGATGCCCAGCTTGTGTGCAGTAAGACAAGAAACAGAGCATGCGTTTTTTTTAATTAAAAAAAATCATAGTCGCACACCTCATGTAGCCTAGCCCATAGACCTATATGTTTTGATTAGGTTTGTATCACAACTAAAGTGGCCAACTAACTTCTTAAAATTAAGCACAATTATTCGCTTTACAACCGGTGTAGAGCCTAACTGGTATACGTAGGTGGCGTGAGTTTCTAGTTTGGGGAAGAAAATACACCATAAAAATACACCTTTATGTTAAGGATCGGACCCTTTTTTTCAATTTTCGCCTAAAATGACAAAGCCAAATCTAACTGCCTTTAGCTCAGGCCCTGAAGAAAGGATATGCATTTTCTTGGTATCATTTGAAAGGAAACACTTTGAAGTTTGTGGAAATGTGAAAGGAATGTAGGAGAACACATTAGATCTGGTAAATACAAGAGAAAGGCAATAATGTATTATTCCAGCCCAGTTGCCATTTAGATTTTGGCCACTAGATGGCAGCAGTGTATGTGCAAAGTTTTAGACTGATCCAATGAACCATTGCATTTCTGTTCAAAGTTTTGTATCAAGACGGCCCAAATGTGCCTAATTTGTTAATGAAGAACCTTTCATGTTCAAAACTGTGCACTCTCATCAAACAATAGCATATTACAGCTTTCACTGTAATAGCTACTGTAAATTGGACAGGGCTGTTAGATTAACAAGAATATAAGCTTTCTGCCAATATCAAATATGTCTATATCCTGGGAAATGCTCTTGTTACTTACAACCTCATGCTAATTGCATTAGCCTACGTTAGCTAAACTGTCCCGCAGGGGACCCACCGATCCTGAAGAAGTTTTAAAGCATTACATGCATTTGTGGTCACTTTTAAGAATGGTGTTTTCCCACTAATTGATAGAATTTTCGAACATTCGTGTTTATAGCCTACTGCCGTGTGCACATTGCTGCTCTTATAATGTGAAGAAATAGCTTAATAGTTTATCAACATTTTAAGCTAAACGTTCTCATCTGTTGCATCAGCCTCATTGCTTTGGGGATCTATCGCTTCCCACAACTGTCCCAGAGTGTTTGGAATATTTCTTTCTCACACAGAAGGACAAGTTGACCAATAGAATAGGTCGATTTTTATACTATGGGGAATTGTAGATTGACATAGGCTAGTGCTTTTGCTGTTCATCAGGCCTACTCATCTTGTTGGCTGACAAAAAAAAGAGTGGGCAGTGAGAAGGACCCAATGACGTGACGGGCATTGGCTAATAATAATTGAGATATCTGAGAGAGGCATGTGAGTGAGAGGTGCTTCGGAGCACGCAGCCGGGAGAAGGGAATTATAATTATTATATTCAGCCCAGGGCACAACGGCCACTGGCCGCAAAAGGCATGGATTAGGGGGCATTACAGCCACACAAGGGGGATGCCACCGGGAAATTCGAGGCATTATCAAGTGCTTGTTAAATTGTGAATGAGAGACTGATGAAGTGTGTGCAGCCTGCGCAAGAAACAGAGCAGAGCTCATGCCTTTCATGCGACTTTTTTCAAATCATCATTTGAAATGCAGCCTTAGAATGTACAAAAAATCGAAACATATAGCCCAGCCTTTGAATCACAACTAAAGTTGCATAAATAACTCTAAGTTAAGCATATAGGAGGACCTGTTTCTTTATTAATTTGTTAAATGCATGTGCGCACTCCCTCAGAAATCGTTTGGATAAAATATCCTTTCTATTTTATTCAGCTATGTTCAATTGTATTCTTCATACTATAAAATAATACAAAATAATGCCACGGAATTCTAAGCAGATCTTGTCTGCTAAATGAACTAGTGTAGCCCACAGCCATTTGGCATAGCCAGATCAGGGCCTAACATAAGGACAACACGAAGTATGCTATTCTGTTCTTCTGAAATAGACTACATTTTATTCATATCATGTTTCTTTAGGCCTGTCTAAAATAAATAATGGATTTACTGTGATGGTGTAGGCTATATTAAATGGATTTTTTAACTGTAGATGTTCCAAAGGTCTACATCAATGGCTATGCGTGGAAGCCAGGAGATGCTAAATGTGTTTATGTTAATTAATGGTCAATTACCGGGACACTGGCAATTATTTACTTGACAATCACCAACTGACAAAATGTAATGACTGCCACAGCCCTTGTATGTGCGTTCGTGTGTGCTTCTTGGACCTCTTACCTTGGTCTGGAGGGTTGGGGTCCCAGGCGGCCCAAAGCTGGACGATGAAGAAGGGGGACCAGCAGACTGTGTACACCAACACTATCACCAAAGTCATCCTCACCGTCTTAGACATGGCTTTGGAGATGGAGGGGGGCGTCAGGGCCAGGGGGGGTGGGGGAGGGTACTCCAGGGAGGGGCGTGGAGAGGGGACATGCTGGGTGGAGGAGGGGAGCTTGAAGGAGGTGTAGGACTCATGGCAGTAGCAGCTTCCATTGTTAGGAGGCACTGAACCACCACTACATCTGTCAGAGGTGACTGGGCCATGGGAGTCATGTGATCTGGGAACTCCAGCTGTACTGGAGTCCCTTCGCTCACTAAGGCCATTGTTGGAGGGGAGGGGGAGGTTATCTGGGGTGTTGAAGGGGTTTTGCTGCACTGCTGCTGCTGTGTGGTCATTGTGACAGCTGCTGCACTGTGGGCAGGGGGACGGGTAGTCATAGCAGTCTGATGGGGGCACAGCTGTAGACAGGGCGGAGAAGGGGGAGAGAGGGGTAAAGAGAGAGCTGGAGGGGTTGTTGTTCATAGTCTTTAGAAGCTGTCCTTCTCCTACTCCTCTTCCCCCTCCTCCACCTCCTCTCCCCCCTCTTCCCCCTTCTCCTCCACCTCCTCTCCCCCCCTCCTCCTCTCCCCCCTCCTCCTCCTCTCCCCCCTTCTCCTCCTCCTCCTCCTCTCCCCCCTTCTCCTCCACCTCCTCCTCCCCCTCCTCCTCCTCTCCCCCCTCCCCCTCCTCCTCTCCCCCGCTCCCTTGTCATTCTACCATCCTCCTTTTTGACTCTGTGGAAGCAGAAGATGACAGCATTGTTCTTCTTGAGCTCTGCTGACACCATCCTCTCTGACTTCTGATAGATGTTGTTGTGAATCTCTCTGAAGATCCGAATCTGGAATGAGATACATTTTTTATTTCTCCTTTCTCTTCATGTAGTGTTGTGGTGTCTCTCTTCATGTAGTGGTGTGGTGTCTCTCTTTATGTAGTGTTGTGGTGTCTCTCTTCATGTAGTGTTGTGGTGTCTCTCTTCATGTAGTGTCTCTCTTCAAGTAGTGTCTCTCTTCATGTAGTGTTGTGGTGTCTCTCTTTATGTAGTGTTGTGGTGTCTCTCTTCATGTAGTGTTGTGGTGTCTCTCTTTATGTAGTGTTGTGGTGTCTCTCTTTATGTAGTGGTGTGGTGTCTCTCTTTATGTAGTGTTGTGGTGTCTCTCTTCATGTAGTGTCTCTCTTTATGTAGTGTTGTGGTGTCTCTCTTCATGTAGTGTTGTGGTGTCTCTCTTCATGTAGTGTCTCTCTTCATGTAGTGTTGTGGTGTCTCTCTTTATGTAGTGTTGTGGTGTCTCTCTTTATGAAGTGTTGTGGTGTCTCTCTTTATGTAGTGTTGTGGTGTCTCTCTTCATGTAGTGTCTCTCTTCATGTAGTGTCTCTCTTCATGTAGTGTTGTGGTGTCTCTCTTTATGTAGTGTTGTGGTGTCTCTCTTTATGTAGTGTTGTGGTGTCTCTCTTCATGTAGTGCTGTGGTGTCTCTCTTCATGTAGTGTTGTGGTGTCTCTCTTCATAAATAAAATAAAAAGATAATCCATCCACCTGACAGGTGTGGCATATCAATAATCATTATTACACAGGGGCACCTTGTGCTGGGGACAATAAAAGGCCAATCTAAAATGTACAGTTTTGTCACAGAACACAATGCCACAGATGTCTCAGCAATTGGCATGCTGACTGCAGGAATGTCCACCAGAGCTGTTGCCAGATAATTTAATGTTAATTTCTCTACCATAAGCCACCTCCAACGTCTTTTTAGAGAATTTGGTAGTACGTCCAACCGGCCTCACAAGCGCAGACCACGTGTAACCACGCCAGCCCAGGACCTCCACTTCAGGCTTCTTCACCTGCAGGATCATCTGAGACCAGTCACCCGGACAGCTGATGAAACTGAGGACAATTTCTGTCTGTAATAAAGCCATTTTGTGGGAAAAAACTCATTCTGATTGGCTGAGCCTGGCTCCCCAGTGGGTGGACCTGGCTCCCAAGTGAGTCGGCCTATGCCCTCCCAGACCCACCCATGGCTGCGCCCCTGCAAAGTCATGTGAAATCCATAGATTAAGGCCTAATTAAATTATTTAAATTGACAAATTTCCTTATATGAACTGTAACTCAGTAAAATCTTTTAAATTGTTGCATGTTCCATTTATATGTTTTATGCAGTATAGTTAAAACTAATAGAAAAAATTAACGTAGACAATAAAAAATTATTTTGGAACAGATTGCTAAACCCAATCATCCCAACACAGACACCAAACACAGACTTATTGTCCTTTTTAACTCAATTAAAAGTCCTAAATTCTGTTTCCGAAAAAAGCACATGACTCCAGCAGGCCAGGTCTGGGTCTTAGAACAATGTCCTGCCAAACCACGTTAAGAAGGACATAATCTGATCAGACCTGGGTTCAACTACTATTTGAAATAATTTCAAATACTGTAGCTGAGCTTGATTGTGCTTGATTGTGCTTGATTGTGCTTGATTGTGCTTGCTGGAACAGTTTTACCTAATTTCTATCAACATGTTAAATGTGCAAGCAGAGGGAAAAGAACTCTGGACCACCTATACTCCACACACAGAGATGCACACAAAGCTCTCCCTCACCCTCCATTTGGCAAATCTGACCATAATTATATCCTCCTGATTCTTGCTTACAAGCAAAGATAAAGCAGGAAGCACCAGTGACTAGATCAATAAAAAAGTGGTCAGATGAAGCACATGCTAAGCTACAGACTGGAATATGTTCCGGGATTCCTCCAATGGCATTGAGGAGTACACCACAGCTGTCATTGGCTTCATCAATAAGTGCATCGATGACGTTGTCCCCACAGTGACCATACATGCGTACATACCCCAACCAGAATCCATGGATTACAGGCAACATCCGCACTGAGCTAAAGGCTAGATCTGCCGCTTTTAAGGAGTGGGACTCTAACCCAAAAGCTTATAAGAAATCCCGCTATGCCCGTCGATGAACCATCAAACAGTGGTTCACTGGCTCTGACGCTCGTTGGATGTGGCAGGGCCTGCAAACCATTAAAGACTACAAAGGGAAGCATAGCCGAGAGCTGCCCAGTGACACGAGCCTACCGGACTAGCTAAACTACTTCTATGCTCGCTTTGAGGCAAATAATACTGAAACATGCATGAGAGCACCAGCTGTACTGGAAGACTGTGTGGTCATGCGCTCTGCAGCCGATGTGAGTAAGACCTTTAAATAGGTCAACATTCACAAGAGCGCAGGGCCCAGACATATTACCAGGACGTGTACTGCGAGCATGCGCTGACCAACTAGCAACTGTCTTCACTGACATTTTCAACCTCTCCTTGTCCAAGTCCGTAATACCAACATGTTTTAAGCAGACCACCATAGTGCCTGTGCCCAAGAACAGTAAGGTAACCTACCTAAATGACTACGACCCGTAGCACTCACGTCTGTAGCCATGAAGTGTTTTGAAAGGCTGGTCATGGCTCACATCAACACCATTATCCAAGAAACCATAGACCCACTCCAATTTGCATACTGCCCAAACAGATCCACAGATGATGCAGTCTCTATTGCACTCCACACTGCCCTTTCCCACCTGGACAAAAGGAACACCTATGTGAGAATGCTATTCATTGACTACAGCTCAGCATTCAACACCATAGTGCCCTCAAAGCTCATTAATAAGGTAAGGATTCCTGGGACTAAACACCTCCCTCTGCAACTGGATCCGGAACTTCCTGACTGGCCGCCCCCAGGTGGTAAGGGTAGGTAACAACACATCTGTCACACTGATCCTCAACACAGGGGCCCCTCAGGGGTGCATGCTCAGCCCCCTCCTGTACTCCCTGTTCACTCATGACTGCACGGCCAAGCACGACTCCAACACCATCATTCAATTTGCCGATGACACAACAGTGGTAGGCCTGATCACAGACAACAACAAGACAGCCTATAGGGAGGAGGTCAGAGACCTGGCCGTGTGGTGCCAGGACAACAACCTCTCCCTCAACGTGATCAAGCCAAAGGAGGTGATTGTGGACTACAGGAAAAAGAGGACTGAGCAAGCCCCCATTCTCATTGACGGGGCTGCAGTGGAGCAGGTTGAGAGCTTCAAGTTCCTTGGTGTCCACATCACCAACAAACTATCATGGTCCAAACACACTAAGACAGTCGTGAAGAGGGCACGACAAAACCTATTCCCCCTCAGGAGACTGAAAAGATTTGGCATGGGTCCTCAGATCCTCAAAAGGTTCTACAGCTGCACCATCGAGAGCATCCTGACTGGATGCATCACTGCCTGGTATGGCAACTGCTCGGCCTCTGACCGCAAGCCACTACACAGGGTAGTGCGAACTGCCCAGTACATCACTGGGGCCAAGCTTCCTGCCATCCAGGACCTCTATACCAGGTGGTGTCAGAGGAAGGCCCTGAAAATTGTCAAAGACTCCAGCCACCCTAGTCATAGACTGTTCTCTCTGCTACCACAGAGCAAGCGGTACCGGAGCGCCAAGTCTAGGTCCAAGAGGCTTCTAAACAGCTTCTACCCCCAAGCCATAAGACTCCTGAACATCTAGTCAAATGGCTACCCAGACTATTCACATTGCCCCCCCCCCTTCCACACCACTGCCACTCTTTGTTATCATCTATACATAGTCACATTAATTAACTCTACCTACATGTACATACTACCTCAACTAACCGGTGCCCCCGCACACATTGACTCTGTACCGGCACCCACCTGTATATATTGTTATTTTTACCTGCTCCTCTTTAATTACTTGTTACTTTTATCTCTTATTCTTATCCATATTTTTTTTAACTGCACTGTCGGTTAGGGGCATTTCACTGTAAGGTATACACCCTATTGTATTCGGCACATGTGACTAATAGCATTTGATTTGAACATTGGAACCGATAGAATAGCAAACGCACCGAAGTGGCAAACATACCGATCCGGGGAACTCGAGGCAGGTTAAATCAAACACTCAAAGTATATGAAAGATTTCAAATAATATTTTTGAACCCAGTTCTGCACTTGATATGAAACACAAATTAATTCAATGTCCTTAATCTTTGGTTGGGTTCTGGTTCATTTGTCTGATATTCTGGTTCCCTGTGGGGCACCTCACTGTGGGTAGTGTCCTGACAGGCTGGCCACACAGCAGTGAGTCTACAGAGGGCTGTGTTAATTAGGCCACTGGAAACATCTCCCACGGGATGCTACATAACACCAGCCACTGAGCCTGTCCAGTCTGATCTGATAGAACTGACCCCTGGAGCTCATTCAACAATGCCTGCCAAATACCACTCCATCAAAACAGAACACGTTTTATTCATGCTTGACATGCTTCAGTTTTTGGATTCTGTGTATTTTATTGCCTCGGGGGTGGCAAGTAGCCTAGAGGACTCTTTTCCCTATGTAGTGCAGAGGAGGCTAGTAGTAGGAGCAATAGGAGGACAGGCTCAATGTAATGGCTGGAATGAAATCAATGTTTCCATTTGTTTGATGTGTTTGGTACCATTCCATTGATTCCATTCCAGCCATTACAATGAGCCCGTCTTCCTATAGCTCCTCTCACCAGCCTCCTTTGTTATAGTGCACTATTTAAGGAATAGAGGGCCATTTGGGAAAAAGCCATAGTTTAAGACGCGGGCAATAATGAAATGGGAACTGAACTGGTAACATGAGGGCTGCTGGTCTCTGATCCCAGGTTGTGCCGTAGAACAAGCCACCCTCCAGGAGCATTGCACCGTGGCTGACGCTGCTCCTCTCAATGTGTGTGTATGTGTCTGGGGGTCTTGGGAAAAAGGCAAAGGACTCATTTCTATTCTAGGTTTGTTCTGTCGTCACACTGTGTTGTGTCCTTGTTGCCGTACCTGGCAGACAGTGATGATTAAGGCTGTGTGTGTGTGTGTGTGTGTGTGTGTGTGTGTGTGTGTGTGTGTGTGTGTGTGTGTGTGTGTGTGTGTGTGTGTGTGCGTGCGTGTTTCAGTAGTAGACAGTACCTGGCAGACAGTGATGATTAAGGCTGTGTGTGTGTGTGTGTGTGTGTGTGTGTGTGTGTGTGTGTGTGTGTGTGTGTGTGTGTGTGTGTGTGTGTGTGTGTGTGTGTGTGTGTGTGTGTGTGTGTGTGTGTGTGTGTGTGTGTGTGTGTGTGTCAGTAGTAGACAGTACCTGGCAGACGGTGATGATTAGTGCTGGCAGTAAGAACACTGCTAGGGTCATCCAGGTGATGTAGGCCTTGAGCCCCCACGGCTCAGCGAAGTGACCCCAGCACTCAAACTCTCCTGGAGACACCTCCGACCGCGAGAAAATGAAGAACTGAGGGAGAAGGGAGGAAGGACGAGACAGATTGAGGAGGGGGGAGAGAGGGAGGGAAGAGTGCGAGGGTGGGAGGATGGAGGGAGGGAGGAGGGAGTGGTGAGGGAGTCAAAACCAAACACATTTCTAACTAACAGAACAAGAGGCCACACTGTCTAGGAAACTTCCACTGAAGTCATGATACCAAAAATAAGCCGAAAATGGGAATATCTTGAATTTGACTGCAGGCTTTGGGGTCTGGGCAGAAGCGTCCCTTTGAGACTTTTACTTAGCCTTTAGTCATGCTGAGACCGATGTCTCTTTCACAGATCAGCCCTGTATACCCATCTATCCACATAAAACACATCAATATACACTACACACATCAATATACACAACAATATACAGTACACATCAATATTCACATAAATACACAAAAAGCAAAACACAATGAGCCAGCATGTCATCTATCTGGTGCACACCTGAGGTAGCCTATACCGAGGTACTACCTGAGGTAGCCTATACCGAGGTACTACCTGAGGTAGCCTATACCGAGGTACTACCTGAGGTAGCCAATACCGAGGTACTACCTAAGGTAGCCAATACCGAGGTACTACCTGAGGTAGCCAATACCGAGGTACTACCTGAGGTAGCCAATACCGAGGTACTACCTGAGGTAGCCTATACCGAGGTACTACCTGAGGTAGCCTATACCGAGGTACTACCTGAGGTAGCCTATACCGAGGTACTACCTGAGGTAGCCTATACCGAGGTACTACCTGAGGTAGCCTATACCGAGGTACTACCTGAGGTAGCCAATACCGAGGTACTACCTGAGGTAGCCTATACCGAGGTACTACCTGAGGTAGCCTATACCGAGGTACTACCTGAGGTAGCCTATACCGAGGTACTACCTGAGGTAGCCTATACCGAGGTACTACCTGAGGTAGCCTATACCGAGGTACTACCTATACTGAACAGCCGGGCCAGTGTCCCTACCTCCATCTTGTTCTGAGGGCACGGCGCTGCTGCCAAACCCTGAGCTCACCTGTGTGAATTGTTTGTTTGTTTATAGTTATATTGCTCAATATCTCTAAATTTTGAAACTGGATTTTACATTGCATGTGTGACCCTGTTCGTCCTGTTCATCCTGATCGCTGTAATATGCAAAAAAATGTACAATCACTACCGGAGGTTGTATGTAGTCAGTGAGTAAATCAACCACAACCACCTTCTCCCATGAGTTTCTACTCTCTTTCAAAGATAAAGCTCACACTCTCCAAAACAGCAATGTCTTGCCTGATGGTTGTTTTACAAAGTCAACAAGGGAAACTAAAAAGAAACTAGGCTGTCAGAAAGAGACAGACTACAGGGGTGGGAAAGCCATCACCCACTCCCAGTGATCACCCTGTCAAATGTGCGGTCACTAAATAATAATCACTCCAGAGAATATAATCACTCCAGAGACCTAACAATAAGGAAGCTGCTGACAGGATTACAGACTGTTCAATGCTTCAATTTCCCGATCGGCTGACCAGACAGCATTTGTGCTTGGGGATTTTAATATGCTCTCACCTCCCCACTCTGCAACTGTACGTCACTTGTCCGACTCGCTCAACGCGCATTGTGGACCAGTGTTGTGGCAACGTAGATGACACATACAAGGCAGTGTGCAGAGCATCCATCAGGGAATCAGACCATAAAGTTATTCATCTCCTATCGAGATACAGCCAGCAGGTGAAACGCAAAAAACCTGTAGAGAAATCCATTCAGGCGTGGAAAGAGGAGAGCAGGGAGGAGCTGAAGGACTGCTTTGATGTCACAGACTGCGGGGGGTTCCTTGACTGTTGTAGGAATCCCCATGAGTTGACAGACAGTATCACATCTTACATCCAGTTCTGGGAGGATACTGTCATTAACACAGAAACTGTCAGAGTATTTCCCCAAAACAAGCCCAGGGTGTCTAAGAAATTGAAAATGTGCCTAAATGAAATTAAGTTTTCTTTCCTAAAAGTAGATACGGATGCTGTAAAGGAGAAAGAAAAGGAATTCAGGTCAAACATGTGGAAAGCTAAAAGTGGAGCAGAGGTTCTGTACAGGCAATCCAAGACAAGCATGGGAAGGAATGCAATGATGGGAGGAGAGAGGAGGAGAACAGAGAACAATCACATTGCAGACTGTACATCCTTTGTAAATGACCTTAAGGAAGATTTGACACCGTTGATATTTAAAGACGAATGTCAACCAAATATGTGACAGCATCCCCAATTCCTCTCCTGTTCAGATACCAGAGAACAAGGTGGCCTCAAGCCTGTCACATATTAAGCCACACAAAGCACCGGGCCCAGACGTACTACAGGGCAAGTAATGGAGGTCTGCACCGACAAGCTACAAGGGAGTCTTCACACGACTGTTTCAACTCCTGCTGAGCACCTGCACAGTGCCAATCTCCTGGAAGGTGCCAACCATTGTACCGGTGCCTTAGAAGCCAAGGGCCAAATCAACAAATGGCTTTCGACCTCTGGCCTTCATGCCCCTTTGGGCCAAATGCATGGTGAAGGGTTGTCAGTAAGCACCTTACCCTGTCCATAGCAGATCAACTGGACCCATTACAGTTTGCCTATTAGGCCCAGAGGAGGACTGAGGATGCTACCCTGACCTTGGTGAACATGGTGGCAAGTCACCTTTAACATGCAAAATCGTATACATTTTATTTATTGATTTTAGTTCAGCTTTCAATACAATGCATATACACACACTGCTGAAATGACTGCTGGACCTGAATGTTAACGGAGGCCTTACATGTTGGATAAAGGACTTTTTAACTGACTGAACACAGAGGGTCCCCAGGAGTGGGGCCCTCTCTGATTAACTGACCCTGACCACAGAGGGTCCTCAGGAATGGGGCCCTCTCTGTGGTCAGTGGTCAGTTGTGAGCGAATGTATCAATGTCCTCTATGTTTTTAGTTTACGCAGTATGATGGACTGACTGGTTTAAATGTGTGTGATGTGTGAATGCATGTGTATGTGATTATTTTAATGTCAGGTAATGCCAAAGATACATTTCCATCCTGGATGGAAAATCAACTTTTATTCTATTCTATTTATTCTATCTTGTTCTGAGAGCAGCTCTACATCCATCTTGTTCTGAGGGCAGCTCTACCTCCATCTTGTTCTGAGGGCAGCTCTACCTCCATCTTGTTCTGAGGGCAGCTCTACCTCCATCTTGTTCTGAGAGCAGCTCTACCTCCATCTTGTTCTGAGGGCAGCTCTACCTCCATCTTGTTCTGAGAGCAGCTCTACCTCCATCTTGTTCTGAGGGCAGCTCTACCTCCATCTTGTTCTGAGGGCAGCTCTACCTCCATCTTGTTCTGAGAGCAGCTCTACCTCCACCTTGTTCTAAGAGCAGCTCTACCTCCATCTTGTTCTAAGAGCAGCTCTACCTCCATCTTGTTCTAAGAGCAGCTCTACCTCCATCTTGTTCTAAGAGCAGCTCTACCTCCATCTTGTTCTGAGGGCAGCTCTACCTCCATCTTGTTCTGAGAGCAACTCTACCTCCATCTTGTTCTGAGAGCAGCTCTACCTCCATCTTGTTCTGAGGGCAGCTCTACCTCCATCTTGTTCTAAGAGCAGCTCTACCTCCATCTTGTTCTGAGAGTAGCTCTACCTCCATCTTGTTCTGAGGGCAGCTCTACCTCCATCTTGTTCTGAGGGCAGCTCTACCTCCATCTTGTTCTGAGGGCAGCTCTACCTCCATCTTGTTCTAAGAGCAGCTCTACCTCCATCTTGTTCTGAGGGCAGCTCTACCATCTTGTTCTGAGGGCAGCTCTACCTCCATCTTGTTCTGAGGGCAGCTCTACCTCCATCTTGTTCTGAGGGCAGCTCTACCTCCATCTTGTTCTGAGGGCAGCTCTACCTCCATCTTGTTCTGAGGGCAGCTCTACCACCTTGTTCTGAGAGCAGCTCTACCTCCATCTTGTTCTGAGGGCAGCTCTACCTCCATCTTGTTCTAAGAGCAGCTCTACCTCCATCTTGTTCTGAGGGCAGCTCTACCATCTTGTTCTGAGGGCAGCTCTACCTCCATCTTGTTCTGAGGGCAGCTCTACCATCTTGTTCTAAGAGCAGCTCTACCTCCATCTTGTTCTGAGGGCAGCTCTACCTCCATCTTGTTCTGAGGGCAGCTCTACCTCCATCTTGTTCTGAGGGCAGCTCTACCTCCATCTTGTTCTGAGGGCAGCTCTACCTCCATCTTGTTCTGAGGGCAGCTCTACCTCGAGGTTTGTTGGGTGAAGTCGACGGTAAGTGGTCAAGCAGAGGCTGTCATGTTAGGTCTAGGGTTAGGGATGAGCTGGGATGTGGACATGAAGCTAGGGTTAGGGTTGAGGCTAGGGTTAGGGTTGAGGGTTAGGGTTGAGGGTTAGGGCTGGGATGTGGACATGAAGCTAGGGTTAGGGATGAAGCTAGGGTTAGGGTTGAGGCTAGGGTTAGGGATGAGCTGGGATGTGGACATGAAGCTAGGGTTAGGGATGAAGCTAGGGTTAGGGTTGAGGCTAGGGTTAGGGATGAGCTGGGATGTGGACATGAAGCTAGGGTTAGGATTGAGGCTAGGGTTAGGGTTGAGGGTTAGGGTTGAGGGTTAGTGTTGGGCTGGGATGTGGACATGAAGCTAGGGTTAGGGATGAAGCTAGGGTTAGGGTTGAGGCTAGGGTTAGGGATGAGCTGGGATGTGGACATGAAGCTAGGGTTAGGATTGAGGCTAGGGTTAGGGTTGAGGGTTAGTGTTGGGCTGGGATGTGGACATGAAGCTAGGGTTAGGGTTGAGGGTTAGGGTTGAGGGTTAGGGCTGGGATGTGGACATGAAGCTAGGATTAGGTTTAATGTCCCCTACAGTACCTACCTGTGGTTTGGAGAGAAGTAGGGTCAGGCCCCATGACAGGGTAAGGGTCGGGGTCAGGGTTAGGGTTAGGAAGCAGTGATAGCGTTCCTACCTGTGGTATGGAGAGCAGTAGGGCCAGGCCCCAGGCCGTCATGATAGGGGTGTTCCAGCGCGACACGGACCCACCACGGTAGGCTTGCAGTGGGCAGCAGATGGCATAGTGACGATCTACCGTCATGGCAACGATCATATAGGAGGACGCGAACATCCCTACGATCTGCAGGTACTTTACTGAGCGACACAGAAAATCCGGCCCCTGGAACCTTTCTGTGATGTCCCACACCAGCTGGGGAAGTACCTAAGGGACGGACAGGAAACAGGAGGATATTAAACTTTGCTATGTTAGATACTAGCATACTACTTAGAATCCATCAATCAATACATGATGCTAGTGTGGAAATAGAAACAGAGTAGACTAGCTCCTAAAGCAATGGAATAAAAATAATATTTATTTGAATGCTCAGGCCATTTCCATTGTGTTTTGAGAACTGCGCCCAGTCCACCACACAATGGTGGGCGAGTGTGTACTTACTTGACTGGTCCACACTCAATACATAAGGGCAGCCAGTATGTCAGTGCGTTAGAGGGTTGGGGAATAGTTGACTCATTCATATTGTTGGAATCAAAGCCATTAGTAAACATACTAGAGTGGTCATGCTAGCTAGCTGCACCATAACAGTATGTCCTCATTACATAGATCACTCATAGGCTACTGATGTTGAGTACACCAATGTGGTGCCTAGCAACCAGAAGAGGGTTGGGATCAATCTCAAGAAAACTGGAGACGACTCCATACCCTGAGGTGTCAGTCTCACCTGGAACAGCGCCACCACCAGGTCAGCAAGACACAGGTTGACCATGAACAGGTGCATGGGAGCGTTCTGTTTCCTCCTGCGGAGCAGCACCCACAGTACAAAGCCGTTTCCCAGGGTAGTCAGGGCCAGCACCAGGCCCAGCACCCCTATCTCGGCCCGGGCCAGGCCCAGATCCCTCACCCTGGGCTGGGGTAAGGCTTGGGGCGTGGTGGTTGAGACGTTCTCTGGGATAATCCAATAGTAGGACCCTGCGCCTCCATGAGAACTGTTGAGGGACGTGAAGTCGGAGAAGAGGGAGGAAGTGAGGTTGTTTCTTCCTGCCGTCGCGGATGTCAGAGAGGAGTGGCCTAATCCATCCCAACCCGTTTTCTCTGAGATACTTTCCATGCCTAAGTAATAACAAAAATGAAACAACAGAAACCTTAGAAAAAGAATAATGATAAAATCTCTCCTGAGTTTGTTTGGGGAGGGAGAGGGAGAGGGCACAGAGGGCCTGTGGAAATAACCGAGGGCTAAATCCCAACTCCTGTCTCTACCGGAGCATGCGAGTCACAAGCTTACCTTGTTTGTTTACGTTCAAATAAACATTTCGGCTAAGATCTGATAATAAACCATTGGTTTGTTAGTTTGGGATAATCCTGTTTTTATTAAATTATCTTCAATTGCCCCCCAATTTGTTGGACAGACGAGTTGTCTTACTATCCCTCTCCCCTTCCTTCCTATGTCTTAGCACTGTCTCTGTCCAGACATCTTTCATTGACATCTTCCAGGGTCAATATAACAGGCACAAACTCTGTGATTTTGGGAATAGAGCTGCATGCCTCTAGCAAGAAAATAGAAGAGAGAGAGAGACAGAGAGAGAGCGAGAGAGAGACAGAGTGAGTGAGTGAGTGAGTGAGACAGCGAGCGAGCGAGAGAGAGAGAGAGAGAGAGAGAGAGAGAGAGAGAGAGAGAGAGAGAGAGAGATAGAGCGATAGAGACAGAGACAGAAAGAGAGAGACAGAGCACTAAAATAGGCCCCATTAGGGACAGCCCAAACACTTTGTTTCATTGATTGTGATCTTCCTGGTAGGTTTTGTCATGAAGATTTAAATAACTTTTACAGGTCATTTCATTGTCTTGTTATAAAACAAACATTTGACGGCCTTATCATTCATCACCATTACCACAAAATTGTTATGTTTGAACAATACAGTCAAACACAATATTTAATCAAACAAATCAAATATTGTCATGTGATTCAACTTTTCAACTTATTGCATATTTCCTGTCAGTGTGTATGTAGGTCAGTAAAGCTGTGTTTTTATGGAACACTTCTACAGTACAGACGGGTTGGTAGTATAGCCACAAAATTGAGGCGTGCGCAACTATGGGACGAAATAGATCGGGTTGGCTTAAATGGTTGACAACATGTAAGCTATATTTCGTCTCCAAATAAATAAATGAGCACAATTAGCACTTGTTTGTCAAATACATTGTTACAGTTGTTGGTTAACTAGCTAGCGAATGTTAGCCATATTAACATTGATATGAAATCAGTCAAAACACCTAGTAATCTGACCATCCAGAATCACAACAACAGGCTGACTTCTGCTCTATGGAAGTGCACACATCGTTTTCGTGATGTTGTCAGCTAACCCATCTATGTCTGTTGGTAACAGTTATACTGTATGTATGTTGGTAACAGTTCCACAGTGTTGGTAACAGTTCTACAGTGTTGGTAACAGTTCTACAGTGTTGGTAACAGTTCCACAATGTTGGTAACAGTTCTACAGTGTGTCTGTTGGTAACAGTTCCACAGTGTTGGTAACAGTTATACTGTATGTATGTTGGTAACAGTTCTACAGCGTTGGTAACAGTTCCACAGTGTTGGTAACAGTTCTACAGTGTTGGTAACAGTTCCAAAGTATGTCTGTTGGTAACAGTTCTACAGTGTTGGTAACAGTTCCACAGTGTTGGTAACAGTTCCACAGTGTTGGTAACAGTTCTACAGTGTGTCTGTTGGTAACAGTTCCACAGTGTTGGTAACAGTTCTACAGTGTGTCTGTTGGTAACAGTTCTACAGTGTGTCTGTTGGTAACAGTTCCACAGTGTTGGTAACAGTTCTACAGTGTGTCTGTTGGTAACAGTTCTACAGTGTGTCTGTTGGTAACAGTTCCACAGTGTTGGTAACAGTTCTACAATGTTGGTAACAGTTCTACAGTGTGTCTGTTGGTAACAGTTCTACAGTGTTGGTAACAGTTCTGCAGTGTGTCTGTTGGTAACAGTTCTACAGTGTGTCTGTTGGTAACATTTCTACAGTGTTGGTAACAGTTATACAGTGTTGGTAACAGTTATACAATGTTGGTAACAGTTCTACAGTGTGTCTGTTGGTAACAGTTCTACAGTGTTGGTAACAGTTCTGCAGTGTGTCTGTTGGTAACATTTCTACAGTGTTGGTAACAGTTCTACAGTGTTGGTAACAGTTCTACAATGTTGGTAACAGTTCTACAGTGTTTCTGTTGGTGACAGTTCTACAGTGTTGGTAACAGTTCTACAGTGTGTCTGTTGGTAACAGTTCTACAGTGTGTTTGTTGGTAACAGTTCGACAGTGTTGGTAACAGTTCTACATTGTTGGTAACAGTTATACAGTGTGTCTGTTGGTAACAGTTCTACAGTGCTGGTAACAGTTATACAGTGTGTCTGTTGGTAACAGTTCTACAGTGTTTATGTTGGTAACAGTTCCACAGTGTTGGTAACAGTTCTACAGTGTGTCTGTTGGTAACAGTTCTACAGTGTGTCTGTTGGTAACAGTTCTACAGTGTGTCTGTTGGTAACAGTTCTACAGTGTGTCTGTTGGTAACAGTTTTACAGTGTGTCTGTTGGTAACAGTTCTGCAGTGTTGGTAACAGTTCTACAGTGTTGGCAACAGTTCTACAGTGTGTCTGTTGGTGACAGTTCTACAGTGTGTCGGTTGGTAACAGTTCTACAATGTTGGTAACAGTTCTACAGTGTTGTTAACAGTTCTACAGTGTGTCTGTTGGTGACAGTTCTACAGTGTGTCTGTTGGTAACAGTTCTACAGTGTGTCTGTTGGTAACAGTTCTGCAATGTTGGTAACAGTTCCACAGTGTTGGTGACAGTTCTACAATGTTGGTAACAGTTCTACAATGTTGGTAACAGTTCTACAGTGTTGGTAACAGTTCTACAGTGTGTCTGTTGGTAACAGTTCTACAGTGTGTCTGTTGGTAACAGTTCTACAGTGTTGGTAACAGTTCTACAGTGTGTCTGTTGGTAACAGTTCTACAATGTGTCTGTTGGTAACATTTCTACAGTGTTTCTGTTGGTAGCAGTTCTACAGTGTGTTTGTTGGTAACAGTTAGACAGTGTTGGTAACAGTTCTACAGTGTTGGTAACAGTTCTACAGTGTGTCTGTTGGTAACAGTTCTACAGTGTGTCTGTTGGTAACATTTCTACAGTGTTTCTGTTGGTAACAGTTCTACAGTGTGTTTGTTGGTAACAGTTAGACAGTGTTGGTAACAGTTCTACAGTGTTGGTAACAGTTATACAGTGTGTCTGTTGGTAACAGTTCTACAGTGCTGGTAACAGTTCTACAGTGTGTCTGTTGGTGACAGTTCTACAGTGTGTCTGTTGGTGACAGTTCTACAGTGTGTCTGTTGGTAACAGTTCTACAGTGTGTTTGTTGGTAACAGTTATACAGTGTGTCTGTTGGTAACAGTTCTACAGTGCTGGTAACAGTTCTACAGTGTGTCTGTTGGTAACAGTTATACAGTGTGTCTGTTGGTAACAGTTCTACAGTGTTTATGTTGGTAACAGTTCCACAGTGTTGGTAACAGTTCTACAGTGTGTCTGTTGGTAACAGTTCTACAGTGTGTCTGTTGGTAACAGTTCTACAGTGTGTCTGTTGATAACAGTTCTACAGTGTGTCTGTTGGTAACAGTTCTACAGTGTGTTTGTTGGTAATAGTTCGACAGTGTTGGTAACAGTTCTACAGTGTTGGTAACAGTTATACAGTGTGTCTGTTGGTAACAGTTCTACAGTGCTGGTAACAGTTCTACAGTGTGTCTGTTGGTAACAGTTATACAGTGTGTCTGTTGGTAACAGTTCTACAGTGCTGGTAACAGTTATACAGTGTGTCTGTTGGTAACAGTTCTACAGTGTTTATGTTGGTAACAGTTCTACAGTGTGTCTGTTGGTAACAGTTCCACAGTGTTGGTGACAGTTCTACGGCGTTGGTGACAGTTTTACAGTGTTCGTAACAGTTCTACGGTGCTGGTAACAGTTATACAGTGTTGGCGACAGTTCTGCTAACAGTTCTACAGTGTTGGTTCAGTTCTACAGTATGTCTGTTGGTCTGTCTGTCTAACTCTCCTTCTGTCTGACATAAGTCCTGCTTTCAGTTGTTTTCATTCTCATACTTTCCCCGGCTTGATATGACTTCTTCTCCCTCTATCCCACTCTCTCTGAATCCCTCTCTCCCTCTCTCTTTCTTCGTATCCCTCTATCCCCCCTCTCTCCCTCTCTCTCCCTCTATCCCCCCCTCTCTCCCTCTTTCCCACTCTCTCTGTATCCCTCTCTCCCTCTCTCTTTCTTCGTATCCCTCTATCCCCCCTCTCTCTCCCTCTATCCCCCCTCTATCCCCCCCTCTCTCCCTCTTTCCCACTCTCTCTGACTCCCTCTCTCCCTCTCTCTTTCTTCGTATCCCTCTATCCCCTCTCTCTCCCTCTATCCCCCCTCTCTCCCTCTATCCCCCCCTCTCTCCCTCTTTCCCACTCTCTCTGAATCCCTCTCTCCCTCTCTCTTTCTTCGTATCCCTCTATCCCCCCTCTCTCCCTCTATCCCCCCTCTCTCCCTTTATCCCCATCTCTCTGTATCCCTCTCTCCCTCTCTCTTTCTCTGTATCCCTCTATCCCCCTCTCTCTCCCTCTATCCCCCCTCTCGCTCTCTCCTTCTCTCCCTGTATCCCTCTCTCCCTCTCTCTTTCTCCGTATCCCTCTATCCCCCTCTCTCTCCCTCTATCGCCCTCTCTCTCCCTCTATCCCCCCTCTCCCTCTATCCCACTCTCTCTGTATCCCTCTCTCCCGCTCTCTTTCTCCGTATCCCTCTATCCCCCTCTCTCACCCTCTATCCCCCCTCTCTCCCTCTATCCCACTCTCTCTGTATCCCTCTCTCCCTCTCTCTTTCACCGTATCCCTCTATCCCCCTCTCTCTCTCTCCCTCTCTCTCCCTCTATCCCCCCCTCTCCCTTTATCCCACTCTCTCTGTATCCCTCTCTCCCTCTCTCTTTCTCCGTATCCCTCTATCCCCCTCTCTCCCTCTATCCCCCTCTCTCTATCCTCTCCCTGTATCCTCTCTCTCTCTATCCCTCTATCCTTCACTCTCAATCTTTCTCATCCCTCGTTTATACCCCATACATTCCTCCTCTCCCTCTCTTTTTTCTCTCTCTCGTTCACATTCTCTCTTGTTCACATTTGTTCACATTCTTTCTCTTCCCTCCAATCACACCCTCTCTTGATCCCAATAAAAAACAGTTTATTTTCTCCCATTTATAAATAAATAGCACAAAAGTAAATATAATTGATATGAATGAAACTGACAATTTGAGAAACAGAGTCGTGGGATAGGGAGACCAAATAAACAGACAGAGAGCAAGAGAGGGGAGGAGGAGGAGAGAGAGAGAGAGAGAGAGAGAGAGAGAGAGAGAGAGAGGGTGGATGTGGTGGAGGAAGAGAGAGTGGTGAGAGTATGGATAGAGGGAGCGTAGGGGCAGCTGAGGCAAGCCACCCAGATTAGGTGTAAGAATAACAGAAAAGGTGAAGACAGATGAAAGATAAGGCAGGCGCAGGAGAAGGTGGACAAACAGAGAAGAAGAAGAAGGGACATGTAACGGCTGTCGTCTGAAGAAGTGGACCAAGGTGCAGCGGAGTTAGTGTTCATTATCAGAATTTAATATAAACAACGTGAACACTATACAAAACAAGAAATGAGCAAACCGACAGCAAACAGTCCTGTCTAGAACAAAACACTGACAGAAACAATTACCCACAAACCCAAAGGAAAAACATGCTCCTTATGTGTGACTCCCAATCAGCAGCAACGAGCTTCAGCTGTGCCTGATTGGGAGCCACACACGCGGCCCAAAACAAAGAAATACAAAAACATAGAAAAAGGAACATAGAACGCCCACCCAATGTAACACCCTGGCCTAACCAAAATAAAGAACAAAAACCCCTCTCTATGGCCAGGGCGTTACAGTACCCCCCCCCAAAGGTGCGGACTCCGGCCGCAAAACCTGACTCTGAAGGGGAGGGTCCGGGTGGGCCCTCTTACGGCGGCGGCTCAGGTGCGGGACGTGGCCTCTGCTCCACCCTTGACGTCGCCCTCTTCGGTGGCGCACCTGGCCGCGCCGAAGGTCTGGTGGGCGACACTGACTGCGCCCGGCTGGCGGCCGGCGATGGTTGCGCCCGGCTGGCGGGCGGCGATGGTTGCGCCCGGCTGGCGGGCGGCGATGGTTGCGCCCGGCTGGCGGGCGGCGATGGTTGCGCCCGGCTGGCGGGCGGCGATGGTTGCGCCTGGCTGGCGGGCGACCCTGGCTGCTCTGACGGCACTGACCCAGGATTCACCAGGCTGGGGAAACATGACAGAGGCCTGTCCCTAGGCGTAGGCACCGGACTCACCGGGCTGGCGGGCGTCCCTGGCCACTCCGGCAGTTCAGGGCAGTCTGGCCACTCGGGCAGGTCAGGGCAGTCTGGCCACTCGGGCAGGTCAGGGCAGTCTGGCCACTCGGGCAGGTCAGGGCAGTCTGGCCACTCGGGCAGGTCAGGGCAGTCTGGCCACTCGGGCAGGTCAGGGCAGTCTGGCCACTCGGGCAGGTCAGGGCAGTCTGGCCACTCGGGCAGGTCAGCGCAGTCTGGCCACTCGGGCAGGTCAGGGCAGTCTGGCCACTCGGGCAGGTCAGCGCAGTCTGGCCACTCGGGCAGGTCAGCGCAGTCTGGCCACTCGGGCAGGTCAGCGCAGTCTGGCCACTCGGGCAGGTCAGCGCAGTCTGGCCACTCCGGCAGTTCAGCGCAGTCTGGCCACTCCGGCAGTTCAGCGCAGTCTGGCCACTCCGGCAGTTCAGCGCAGTCTGGCCACTCCGGCAGTTCAGCGCAGTCTGGCCACTCCGGCAGTTCAGCGCAGTCTGGCCACTCCGGCAGTTCAGCGCAGTCTGGCCACTCCGGCAGTTCAGCGCAGTCTGGCCACTCCGGCAGTTCAGCGCAGTCTGGCCACTCCGGCAGTTCAGCGCAGTCTGGCCACTCCGGCAGTTCAGCGCAGTCTGGCCACTCCGGCAGTTCAGCGCAGTCTGGCCACTCCGGCAGTTCAGCGCAGTCTGACCTCTCTGGCGACTGTTGACTGGCGGGCAGCTCTGACGACTGTTGACTGGCGGGCAGCTCTGACGACTGTTGACTGGCGGGCAGCTCTGACGACTGTTGACTGGCGGGCAGCTCTGACGACTGTTGACTGGCGGGCAGCTCTGACGACTGTTGACTGGCGGGCAGCTCTGACGACTGTTGACTGGCGGGCAGCTCTGACGACTGTTGACTGGCAGGGCTGGGGACACGCACCTTGGGCTTGGTGCGGGGAGCAGGGACGGGCCGGACAGGACTGTGGACACGCACCTTGGGCCTGGTGCGGGGAGCAGGGACGGGCCAGACAGGACTGTGAACACGCACTGGTGAACTGAAGCGTGGAGCCGGTTTTGCCACTCGTCCTGGCTGGATGCCCTTCCTAGCACGGCATGTGCTGGGCATGTCCACCGGACGCACCGGGCTGTGCGGACGCACTGGCGACACAGCGCGCAACTCCGCATACCAAGGCTCCTCCAGATCATCCATCTGCAGGTCCTCAATCAACTGCCTCATCATCTTCCTCTCTTCCTCTGCCGTTATCCCCCACGAGAGCAGTGGTCTGGGCTCCTCCTCTGCCCTTCCGGACCACCCCATTAGCCCCCCCCCAAAATTTTCTTGGGGGTGTCTTCCGGGCTTCCTCGACCGACGCCAGCGACCCCGTCTGCTGGCCGGCGTCTCCTCCATTGACCGGACCTCCCTCTTCCGCTGCTTGGTCCCTTGGTGGTGGGTAATTCTGTAACGGCTGTCGTCTGAAGAAGTGGACCAAGGTGCAGCGGAGTTAGTGTTCATTATCAGAATTTAATATAAACAACGTGAACACTATACAAAACAAGAAATGAGCAAACCGACAGCAAACAGTCCTGTCTAGAACAAAACACTGACAGAAACAATTACCCACAAACCCAAAGGAAAAACATGCTCCTTATGTGTGACTCCCAATCAGCAGCAACGAGCTTCAGCTGTGCCTGATTGGGAGCCACACACGCGGCCCAAAACAAAGAAATACAAAAACATAGAAAAAGGAACATAGAACGCCCACCCAATGTAACACCCTGGCCTAACCAAAATAAAGAACAAAAACCCCTCTCTATGGCCAGGGCGTTACAGGACAGGTAACTAGGTCATAATGATTCTAGAATTACCATGGTGAGAACAGGTGTGACCTGACTCATGTTATCAGGAAGTGGGATGTAAAATCCATCTGAATATACTTTTTATATACAGGTATTTATTTACATGTATATAACCTTTATTTAACCAGGCGAGTCAGTTAAGAATGACTAGTTATTTACAATAACAGACTACCTGGGTATAATACTCACTTTGAGAGTTAGAGGTCAGGTTGTTCTGGAAATATATATTTGGAAAGTTCCATAGCTCCACTCATATTATTTCTTAATTGACTAACAAGAAATTACAAGGTTTGCAATCAGTTCTACAACAGCCACTTAATGGGCAATTTGCTGCTAGAAATAATGTTTATACTGGCTGGTAAGCGTGATAATACAGCATGACTTATTCTTCTAAAGTGTTACCAACTGTGCTGCTCTCTGCCAGAGGAATGTAGCTGTAGAGAAGACCTGGGTTCAAATACTGTTTGAAATCTTTAAATTTCTTCGAGCGTTTGCACTATACTGTCTAGATTACCAGATGGGCGGGGTTTAACGGTTTGGGTATATTATATTGGTCCGTTAAGCCAGACAAGTTTAATCAAGCACAGATAAAGTATTTGAAATGATTTCAAATAGTATTTGAACCTAGCTCAGCTGTAGAGGCGTGACAACGCAACACAGCTGCATTGCTCTAACCTTGGCCCATGGGCTGGCCCACTCTGCTCAGCAGGCAGGGAGTGATTAAGAGAGAAGAAGAGGAGCAGAACCAGAGTCTCTTTCTCTCTGAAGTGTGTGTGTGTGTGTGTGTGTGTGTGTGTGTGTGTGTGTGTGTGTGTGTGTGTGTGTGTGTGTGTGTGTGTGTGTGTGTGTGTGTGTGTGTGTGTGTGTGTGTGTGTGTGTGCGCGTGCACGTTCATGCATCTATGTGTGTGTGTGAGTGCACGCCCGTGTGTGTGTGGTACAATATGTGTGTGTGTGTATGTGTGTGCCCATGTCAGGATAAAGTGACTAAGGGGACAGTTTAAATCAGTGAGGGGGACACAGTTTTGGAGCGTTCTTGCGTTGGAATTATATTGAATTCTGCTTATATCCTGCTATACCACAATAAACACCAAGTTTATATGCCGAGACTCCAAGACCATTGATTGAGTGCTTTTTGAAGTGACAGGTTAAGCCTGTCTCCGCTGTGTCAGCAAAATGGACAGCACCTTACACACTAAAGCCGTTTTGGTAATTAATATAGTCTACGAGAGAGACAGTGTAATTCACCTGTTACAAACAGCCTATGTGAATGCAGCCATACCATCAGCTGTCTTACCAAAATAATTCAAACTAAATGCTGAAAGTAGTAGCCAAGTTATTTATGCAAACAAAAATACTGAATAGCGGTTTGGCTTAGAATACTGACACAACTGTGAACGAATGAATGCGAAGAGAACATTTCAGCCGAACCAAGTCGGCCTAGAAAACAAAATATTACATTGATAAAGGCATTACAAAATCTACTGTAAATTTTGTTACATTAACAGTAAACAAACACAGATTAAAAAAAGGCGAATGGAGATCCAAATAACCAAAACATAGCCTACTACGGTGAGATACAGTCTACAGCCTACTACGGTGAGATACAGTCTACAGCCACTACAGTGAGATACAGCCTACATCCTACAGCCTACTACAGTGAGATACATCCTACAGCCTACTACAGTGAGATACAGTCTACAGCCTACTATAGTGAGATACAGCCTACAGCCTTCTACAGTGAGACACAGCCTACAGCCTACAGCCTATTACAGTGAGACACAGCCTACAGCCTACTACAGTGAGACACAGCCTACAGCCTACTATAGTGAGACACAGCCTACAGCCTACAGCCTACTACAGTGAGACACAGCCTACAGCCTACTACAGTGAGATACAGCCTACAGCCTACTACAGTGAGATACAGCCTACAGCCTACAGCCTACTACAGTGAGACACAGCCTCCAGCCTACTACAGTGAGATACAGCCTACAGCCTACAACCTATTACAGTGAGATACAGCCTACAGCCTACAACCTATTACAGTGAGATACAGCCTACAGCCTACTACAGTGAGATACATCCTACTACAGTGAGATACAGCCTACAGCCTACTACAGTGAGATACAGCCTACAGCCTACAGACTACTATAGTGAGATACAGCCTACAGCCTACTACAGTGAGATACATCCTACTACAGTGAGATACAGCCTACAGCCTACTACAGTGAGATACAGCCTACAGCCTACAGACTACAAGAGTGAGATACAGCCTTTAGCCTACAGCCCACTACAGTGAGAAACAGCCTACAGCCTACAGCCTACTACAGTGAGATACAGCCTACAGCCTACTACAGTGAGATACAGCCTATAGCCTACTACAGTGAGATACAGTCTACAGCCTACTACAGTGAGATACAGCCTACTACAGTGAGATACAGCCTACAGCCTACAGCCTACAGCTTACTACAGTGAGATTCATCCTACAGCCAACAGCCTACAACCAACAGCCTACTACTGAGAAATGCAACCTACAGGCTACTACAGTGAGATGCAGCCTACAGCCTACTACAGTGAGATACAGCCTACAGCCTATTACAGTGAGATGCCGCCTACAGTCTACTGAAGTGAAATGCATCCTACAGCCTACTACAGTGAGATACATCCTACAGCCTACTACAGTGAGATACAGTCTACAGCCTACTATAGTGAGATACAGCCTACAGCCTTCTACAGTGAGACACAGCCTACAGCCTACAGCCTATTACAGTGAGACACAGCCTACAGCCTACTACAGTGAGACACAGCCTACAGCCTACTATAGTGAGACACAGCCTACAGCCTACAGCCTACTACAGTGAGACACAGCCTACAGCCTACTACAGTGAGATACAGCCTACAGCCTACTACAGTGAGATACAGCCTACAGCCTACAGCCTACTACAGTGAGACACAGCCTCCAGCCTACTACAGTGAGATACAGCCTACAGCCTACAACCTATTACAGTGAGATACAGCCTACAGCCTACAACCTATTACAGTGAGATACAGCCTACAGCCTACTACAGTGAGATACATCCTACTACAGTGAGATACAGCCTACAGCCTACTACAGTGAGATACAGCCTACAGCCTACAGACTACTATAGTGAGATACAGCCTACAGCCTACTACAGTGAGATACATCCTACTACAGTGAGATACAGCCTACAGCCTACTACAGTGAGATACAGCCTACAGCCTACAGACTACAAGAGTGAGATACAGCCTTTAGCCTACAGCCCACTACAGTGAGAAACAGCCTACAGCCTACAGCCTACTACAGTGAGATACAGCCTACAGCCTACTACAGTGAGATACAGCCTATAGCCTACTACAGTGAGATACAGTCTACAGCCTACTACAGTGAGATACAGCCTACTACAGTGAGATACAGCCTACAGCCTACAGCCTACAGCTTACTACAGTGAGATTCAGCCTACAGCCAACAGCCTACAACCAACAGCCTACTACTGAGAAATGCAACCTACAGGCTACTACAGTGAGATGCAGCCTACAGCCTACTACAGTGAGATACAGCCTACAGCCTATTACAGTGAGATGCCGCCTACAGTCTACTGAAGTGAAATGCATCCTACAGCCTACTGCAGTGAGATACAACCTACAGCCCACAGCCTACTACAGTGAGATGCAGCCTACAGCTTAATACAATGAGATGCAGCCTACAGCCTTTTACAGTGAGATACAGCCTACAGCCTACTACATTGAGATGCAGCCTACATCCTGCTACAGTGAGATGCATGCTACAGCCTACTACAGTGAGATACAGCCTAGAGCCTACAGCCTACAGCCCGTGGATTGATGGCAGCATTCGCACAAAACTGAAAGCGCGAACCCCTGCTTTTAATCAGGGCAAGGTGACCGGAAACATGACCGAATACAAACAGTGTAGCTATTCCCTCCGCAAGGCAATCAAACAAGCTAAGCGTCAGTATAGAGACAAAGTAGAGTTGCAATTCAACGGCTCAGACACGAGAGGTTTATGGCAGGGTCTACAGTCAATCAAGCACTACAAAAAGAAAACCAGCCCTGCCGCGGACCCCGATGTCTTGCTCCCAGACAAACTAAACAACTTCTTTGCTTGCTTTGAGGACAATACAGTGCCACCGACACGGCCCGCTACCAAAACCTGCAGACTCTCCTTCATCGCAACCAACCTGAGTACAACATTTAAACGTGTTAACCCTCGCAAGGCTTCCGGCCCAGACGGCATCCCCAGCCGCGTCCTCAGAGCATGCGCAGACCAGCTGGCTGGTGTGTTTACGGACATATTCAATCAATCCCTATCCCAGTCTGCTGTTCCCTCATGCTTCAAGAGGGCCACCATTGTTCCTGTTCCCAAGAAAGCTAAGGTACCTCGGCTAAACGACTATCACCCCGTAGCACTCACTTCCGTCATCATGAAGTGCTTTAAGAGACTAGTCAAGGATCATATCACCTCCACCCTACCTGACACCCTAGACCCACTCCAATTTGCTTACCACCCCAATAGGTTCACAGACGACGCAATTGCAATCACACTGCATACTGCACACTGCCCTATCCCATCTGGACAAGTGGAATACCTATGTTAGAATGCTGTTCATCGACTACAGCTCAGCATTTAACACCATAGTACCCTCCAAACTCGTCATTAAGCTCGAGACCCTGGGTCTCGACCCCGCCCTGTGCAACTGGGCCCTGGACTTTCTGACGGGACTCCCCCAGGTGGTGAGGGTAGGAAACACTGGGGCCACACAAGGGTGCGTTCTCAGCCCTCTCCTGTACTCCCTGTTCACCCATGACTGCATGGCCATGCACGCCTCCAACTCAATCATCAAGTTTGCGGACGACACAACAGTGATAGTCTTGATTACCAACAACGACGAGACGGCCTACAGGGAGGAGGTGAGGGCCCTCGGAGTGTGGTGTCAGGAAAATAACCTCACACTCAACGTCAACAAAACAAAGGAGATGATCGTGGACTTCACGAAACAGCAGAGGGAGCACCCCGCTATCCACATCGACGGGACAGTAGTGGAGAAGGTGGAAAGTTTTAAGTTCCTCGGCGTACACATCATGGACAAACTGAAATGGTCCACCCATACAGACAGCGTGGTGAAGAAGGCGCAACAGCGCCTCTTCAACCTCAGGAGGCTGAAGAAATTTGGCTTGTCACCAAAAACACTCACAAACGTTTACAGATGCACAATGGAGAGCATCCTGTCGAGCTGTATCACCGCCTGGTACGGCAACTGCTCCGCCCACAACCGTAAGGCTCTCCAGAGGGTGGTGAGGTCTGCACAACGCATCACCGGGGGCAAACTACCTGCCCTCCAGGACACCTACACCACCGGATGTCACAGGAAGGCCAAAAAGATCATCAAGGACAACAACCACCCGAGCCACTGCCGGTTCCCCCCGCTATCATCCAGAAGGCGATGTCAGTACAGGTGCATCAAAGCTGGGACCGAGAGACTGAAAAACAGCTTCTATCTCAAGGCTGTTAAACAGCCATCACTAACATTGAGTGGCTGCTGCCAACATACTGACTCAACTCTAGCCACTTTAATAATGGAAAAATTGGATGTAAAACATGTATCACTAGTCACTTTAAACAATGCCACTTTATATAATGTTTACATACCCTACATTACTCATCTCATATGTACATACTGTACTCTATACCATTTACTTCATCTTGCCTATGCCGTTCGGCCATTGCTCATCCATATATTTATATGTACATATTCTTATTCATTCCTTTACACTTGTGTGTAAAAGGTAGTTGTTGTGAAAATGTTAGATTACTTGTTAGATATTACTGCATGGTCGGAACTAGAAGCACAAGCATTTCGCTACTCTCGCATTAACATCTGCTAGCCATGTGTATGTGTCTAATAATGTATGATTTGATTTACTACAGTGAGATGCAGCCTGCAGCCTACTTCAGTGAGATACAGCCTACAGCCTACTACAGTGAGATGCAGCCTACAGCCTACTACAGTGAGATGCAGTCTACAGCCTACTACACCGAGATGCAGCCTACAGCCTACAGCCTACTACAGTGAGATACAGTCTACAGCCTACTACAGTGAGATACAGCCTACAGCCTACTAGAGTGAGATGCAGTCTACAGCCTACTACAGTGAGATGCAGCCTACAGCCTACTACAGTGAGATGCAGCCTACAGCCTACTACAGTGAGATGCAGCCTACTACAGTGAGATGCAGCCTACAGCCTACTACAGTGAGATACAGTCTACAGCCTACATCCTACTACAGTGAGATACAGCCTACTACAGTGAGATGCAGCCTACAGCCTACTTCAGTGAGATGCAGCCTACAGCCTACTACAGCGAGATACAGCCTACAGCCTACTACAGTGAGATACAGCCTACAGCCTACTACAGTGAGATACAGCCTACAGCCTACTACAGTGAGATACAGCCTACTACAATGAGATACAGCCTACAGCCTACTACAGTGAGATGCAGCCTACATCCTACTACAGTGAGATACAGCCTACTTCAGTGAGATGCAGTCTACAGCCTACTACACTGAGATGCAGCCTACACCCTACAGCCTACTACAGTGAGATACAGCCTACAGCCTACTTCAGTGAGATACAGCCTACAGCCTACTACAGTGAGATGCAGCCTACTGCCTACTACAGTGAGATACAGCCTACAGCCTATAGCCTAAAATGTTAGATTACTTGTTAGATATTACTGCATGGTCGGAACTAGAAGCACAAGCATTTCGCTACTCTCGCATTAACATCTGCTAACCATGTGTATGTGTCTAATAATGTATGATTTGATTTACTACAGTGAGATGCAGCCTGCAGCCTACTTCAGTGAGATACAGCCTACAGCCTACTACAGTGAGATGCAGCCTACAGCCTACTACAGTGAGATGCAGTCTACAGCCTACTACACCGAGATGCAGCCTACAGCCTACAGCCTACTACAGTGAGATACAGTCTACAGCCTACTACAGTGAGATACAGCCTACAGCCTACTAGAGTGAGATGCAGTCTACAGCCTACTACAGTGAGATGCAGCCTACAGCCTACTACAGTGAGATGCAGCCTACAGCCTACTACAGTGAGATGCAGCCTACTACAGTGAGATGCAGCCTACAGCCTACTACAGTGAGATACAGTCTACAGCCTACATCCTACTACAGTGAGATACAGCCTACTACAGTGAGATGCAGCCTACAGCCTACTTCAGTGAGATGCAGCCTACAGCCTACTACAGCGAGATACAGCCTACAGCCTACTACAGTGAGATACAGCCTACAGCCTACTACAGTGAGATACAGCCTACAGCCTACTACAGTGAGATACAGCCTACTACAATGAGATACAGCCTACAGCCTACTACAGTGAGATGCAGCCTACATCCTACTACAGTGAGATACAGCCTACTTCAGTGAGATGCAGTCTACAGCCTACTACACTGAGATGCAGCCTACACCCTACAGCCTACTACAGTGAGATACAGCCTACAGCCTACTTCAGTGAGATACAGCCTACAGCCTACTACAGTGAGATGCAGCCTACTGCCTACTACAGTGAGATACAGCCTACAGCCTATAGCCTACAGTCTACTACAGTGAGATGCAGCCTACAGCCTACTACAGTGAGATGCAGCCTACTACAGTGAGATGCAGCCTACAGCCTACTACAGTGAGATGCAGCCTACTACAGTGAGATGCAGCCTACAGCCTACTACAGTGAGATACAGTCTACAGCCTACATCCTACTACAGTGAGATACAGCCTACTACAGTGAGATGCAGCCTACAGCCTACTTCAGTGAGATGCAGCCTACAGCCTACTACAGCGAGATACAGCCTACAGCCTACTACAGTGAGATACAGCCTACAGCCTACTACAGTGAGATACAGCCTACTACAATGAGATACAGCCTACAGCCTACTACAGTGAGATGCAGCCTACATCCTACTACAGTGAGATACAGCCTACTACACTGAGATGCAGCCTACACCCTACAGCCTACTACAGTGAGATACAGCCTACAGCCTACTTCAGTGAGATACAGCCTACAGCCTACTACAGTGAGATGCAGCCTACTGCCTACTACAGTGAGATACAGCCTACAGCCTATAGCCTACAGTCTACTACAGTGAGATGCAGCCTACAGCCTACTACAGTGAGATGCAGCCTACTACAGTGAGATGCAGCCTACTACAGTGAGATGCAGCCTACAGCCTACTACAGTGAGATGCAGCCTACAGCCTACTACAGTGAGATGCAGCCTACTACAGTGAGATGCAGCCTACTACAGTGAGATGCAGCCTACAGCCTACTACAGTGAGATACAGCCTACTACCTGCAGCCTACAGCCTACTACAGTGAGATGCAGCCTACAGCCTACAGCCTATATTCTACAGCCTGCACAGCTGCTTTGCCAAACAAATAGGCCTATAGGCTCGCTTCAAACATGGGAAATCATGCCGCTCATGAGTTCAGCAACACGTTGTGATATGGCACAATACACTTCTGTCGATTAAATTTGACCCACGTAATCAATGAAGCAATACCAGTCTACCATAAACACGTTTCCAATACGTACAGTTCCATTTACGACCACGACAACCAATAGGCTACCAAGAAAACCATAATACAATGTATCTATTTCTATGATGAAACATACTGATATTTAGCTATACCCTGGGGCATCATTTGCGTTCTTGCATTGGAATTATATAGAATTCTGCTTATATCACGCTATACCACAATAAACGTAAAAGTTCAAATGCCGACACCATTGAGTGCATTTGACCAAGTAATGACAGGTTGCCACGAAATCGCCGCTGTGCTCTATCAGCACCATGGACAGCGACCTACACATTAAAACAAGTTGATTGAAAATCTAGGCTGGAGTCCTTTTGCAATTCCATACCCTAGATTTTTGTTGAAATGACGCAACTGGCTATACCACCAACATTTTGACAAAACCCCACCAGCTAGATTGTTTCTTACTTTTTCAGACGAGTTGCAGCCTCCTTGGTGCTATTTGGAACTTCCTGAGTAATCAATTATTCCATTCTCCCTAAACATCTTCTTGTATGATCACCTTGAAATGCGAGTTGGATTAGTTTAGATTTCCTCGGGTGTAGGATACTTCTTTTGTGCTGACTGAACAAGTTTGTCAAAGTGGAAAATTAGTTTTCGCATGTAGAAGTTGACACCCCAAAAGTCAATAAGTTTAAGTGCAGTAAGCACGGTCGGCATAGCGGAGAGAGGCCCAGATAATCGTTGCAGGATATCAAGTGGGGTCCATTTATCCTCGTTGGAGCTGTAGCGGCGATTTAAGTCTGCAAAAACTGGTGAGCGACATTAAACTCAGCTTCAACCAAGTCTGTTTTTACTTAGATCCAGCAGTGGTTTTACCTTTTTCACATCTAGAAAGTAATGGCTCTCTGGGTCAAGGGCACACAGGGCCTCCACCAATTGACTGTTGCGTTCGCTGAATCGTTCTGACATTTCACCAACGACAGCATCCAGCATGCTAAAGAACAGTCCTTTACACTCCTCTGTCCTGCTGGCCTACTGTACTGTCCACCACATATTGTTGGAGATTTGTACTTACATAACGTCGTCATTTGCTTGGAGCAGGTGGTGAGTCAGTGCCACTGGCACTGCACTGTGCCCGAATGGCTTCGAAATCGCTGTCACACCTCAGCTTATCGACGCACTAGAATGCATTGCGGACCACTTTGACTCCAATGTAAAGATCTGTTGCTTTTGCCTGGAGTAATTTGTTTGGAGGATCGAGAAGATTGAGGGTTATGTGCACCATGGTGGATGTAAACTTAAAGCCATGGACTGGCACCGCAGTAGGCAGCCCTGAAGCCTCAAGTCTTATTTCTGGGTTGTACAAACACGTGTTTTCAATGTCAGAGAGGAACTTCACAATGCTGTCAACCACTGACACAGTAGCCAGTTGTCCCCTTCTCCTTTGGCTTTGTCTGGGTACTTTGACGAAGGCAATTAGGCCCACCCACTGGGGAGCCAGGCTCAGCCAATCAGAATGAGTTTTTACCCACAAAAAGGCTTTATTACAGAGAGAAATACTGATTCGCAAATATTGCTGCTGTGATGGCGCACTGTGGTATTTCACCCAGTAGATATTGGAGTTTATCAAAATTGGATTTGTTTTTCTTTGTGGGTCTGTGTAATCTGAGGGAAATATGTGTATCTATTATCGTCATACATTTGGCAGGAGGTTAGGAAGTGCAGCTCAGTTTCCACCTCATTTTCCACCTCAGTCTGCACATAGCCTGTCTTCTCTTGAGAGCCAGGTCTGCCTACGGCGGCCTCTGTCAATATCAAGCTATACTCACTGAGTCTGTACATAATCAAAGCTTTCCTTAATTTTAGGTCAGTCACAGTGGTCAGGTATTCTGAAATGTTGTACTCTCTGTTTAGGGCCAAATAGAATTCTAATTTGCTCTTTGTTTTTGTTAATTCTTCCTAATGTGTCAAGCAATTATCTTTTTGTTCTCTCATGATTTGGTTGGGTCTAATTGTGTTGCTGTCCTGGGACTCTGTGGGGTGTGTTTGTGAACAGAGCCTCAGGACCAGCTTGCTGAGGAGACTCTTCTCCAGGTTATTCTTTCTGTGGGTGATGGAAGGTTTGGGAATCACTTCCATTTAGGTGGTTAATGTCTCTTTTCTGGATTTTGATAATTAGCGGATATCGGCCTAATTCTGCTCTGCATGCATTATTTGGTGTTTTACGTTGTACACGGACGTGGGTGTTTGTCCCATTTCGTGAATTCTTGGTTGGTGAGCGGACCCCAGACCTCACAACCATGAAGGGCAATGGGTTCTATAACTGATTCTAGTATTTTTAGCCAGATCACAATTTATATTTTGAATTTTATGTTCCTTTTATGGTGTAGAAGGCCCTTCTTGCCTTGTCTCTCAGATATTTTCACAGCTTTGTGGAAGTTACCTGTGGTGCTGACATTTAGGCCGAGGTATGTATAGTTTTTTGTGTGCTTTAGGGCAACGATGTCTAGATGGAATTTGTATTTGTTGTCCTGGCAACTGGACCTTTTTTGTAACACCATTATTTTTGTGTTATTTTTGTGTTTTGTAACACCATTATTTCTGTTGCCCTCTGGGCATACCCTTCGCTACCTCTTCACCGCTCCCTACCTCCTAACCCCTCCCACCCCTCCCTACCTCCTACTCCTCCCTACCTCTTCAACCCTCTCTACCTCCGAACCCCTCCCACCCCACCCTACCTCCGAACCCCTCCCATCCCACCCTACCTCCGAACCCCTCCTTAACTCCTCACCCTTCCCTACCTCTTCACCCCTGCCTACCTCCTAACCCCTCACAGCCCTCCCTACCTCCCTACCTCCTACCCCTCCCTACCTCTTCACCCCTCCTTACCTCCTCACCCTTCCATACCTCCTCACCACTAGGGCTGTTGCGGTGACCATATTACCACCACACCGGCGGTCACGAGTCATGATGGCAGTCAAATTCCACATGACCGTTTAGTCACGGTAATTAGGCCTCTCCAAGCTCTGATGCTACTGCTGGTCACTAGTAGTCTACCAAACTTGCTAACTGCCTGGTACTCAGCACTGTATTGTCACTCTAATCACTCTGACATCAATGCAAATGTAATCGAAAATCTAATCAAACACTTCATGAGAGCCCATGAGCTCATGTTGTGCAATATTTCTATAGGCTATGCAATTGCGTGAGAAAACAGAGTGATGGCTTCTAATAAAAAGAGGAGGCTTCCATCAGCGTTCTATAGGCTAGGCCTACTATATTTATTTCTCAACTTTCCTAATATTAAGCACATTGCTTCTCTTTACAACAGGAGTATAGCCTACCTGGCTGGCATGACAATAAACCACGTGGAAAAGAGTCCTCCATTCGCTATTTAAGTGCATACATATATGACATGTATTTTTTCCCGCTGCCCATGTTTTGATACAGGTGCATGATAATGGTCCATTCTAAATCAAAACAAATGTCACACATGTATTACTTAGTATATGTAAAAACAAGATTATATCAAGAATAGTCTGATGGGTGACAGTATTAGCCTATCACTTGTGAATTATATATTATCACTTGTGAATGATGCCCAGCATAAGAAACAATGCATTGTCCGCTAAATGAACTAGTGTTTTTTATTTCACCTTTATTTAACCAGGTAGGCTAGTTGAGAAGAAGTTCTCATTTACAACTGCGACCTCGCCAAGAATAAAGAAAAGCAGTTTGACGCATACAACAACACAGAGTTACACATGGAATAAACAAACATACAGTCAATAATACAGTAGAAAAAAGTCTATATACAGTGTGTGCAAATGAGGTAAGTTAAGGGAGGTAAGGCAATAAATAGGCCATGGTGGCGAAGTAATTACAATATACCAATTAAACACTGGAGTGATTGTTGTGCAGAAGTTGAATGTGCAAGTAGAGATACTGGGGTGCAAAGGAGTAACAGCCATTTGGCATAGCCACATCAGGACTTAACATAAGGACAACTCAGAGTATGCTATTCTTTTCTTCTGAAATAGACTATATGTTCTTCATATCAGGCTTCTTTAGACATGTCTAAAATAAATAATGGATTTATTGTGAAAGTGTAGGCTATATTAAATGGATTTATTAGACTAAAATGGCTTGTAGGCTATGTCTGGAAGCCAGGAGATGCTACATGCGTTTATATTACGGATCGGACCCTTTTTTCCAATTTTCACATAAAATGACATAACAAAATCTAACTGCCTGTAGCTCAGGACCTGAAGCAAGGATATGCATATTGTTGATATCATTTGAAAGGAAACACTTAGAATTTTGTGGAAATGTGAAATTACTGTAGGAGAATATAACACATTAGATCTGGTAAAAGATAATACCAAGAAAAATGCAAGAGAAAGGCCACAATGCATTATGCCAGTTTAGGCACAATTTAGAGTTTGACCACTAGATGGCAGCAGTGTATGTGCAAAGTTTTAGACTGATCCAATGAACCATTGCATTTCTGTTCAAATTGTTGTATCAAGTCTGCCCAAATGTGCCTAATTGGTTTATTGATACATTTTCAAGTTCATAACTGTGCACTCTCCTCAAACAATAGCATGGTATTATTTCACTGTAATAGCTACTGTAAATTGGACAGTGCAGTAAGATTAACAAAAATTTAAGTTTTCTGCCTATATCAGATGTGTCTACTGTACGTCCTGGGAAATGTTTTTGTTACTTAAAACCTCATGCTAATTACATTAGCGCATGTTAGCTCAACCATCCCGTGGGGGGGTTCACCGATCCCGTAGAGGTTAATTAACAGTCAATTACCATGAGACCGACAGTTATTTGCTTGACAATCACCGGCTGACGACATTTTGTGACGGCCACAGCCTTACTCAACACCCCCCTCTCTCTACCTCTTCCCCCCTCCCTACCTCCTCACCCCTCCCTACCTCTTCAACATGTACTGCACTGATACAAAATGACTGATAATTTGAAATTTATTGGAAATTGAAGAAATTGATAATAAGAAGATTGTGGGAGCTGTACTGTTAGGCTTCAGTGCAGCCTTTGATATTATTGACCATAAGCTGTTGTTGAGAAAACATGTGTTATGGCTTTTCAAACTCAGCTCTGAATCCACGATATGGCTGTCACGGTTGTCGTTGGGAAAGGAGGACCAAAATGCAGCAGGATTGTGGATGCTCATCTTGACGTTTTATTTAACTCAAAAATACGAACACCAAAATAACAAACAACGAACTCACAATCAACACAACAGTCTTGTAATGCTTACTCACGCTAACAAGAAACAGGCAAAACAAGAAACAATCTCCCACAAAATACACACCCAAACACACCCTAATATATAGGACTCTCAATCAAAGGCAAAGAGACAACACCTGCCTTCAATTGAGAGTCCCAACCCCAATTAACTAAACATAGAAACAGATACACTAGACAAAACATAGAAATACATGAATCTGACACAGTGCCCAAAAACCCCGGAATACATAAATCCAATGCCCTTCTAAAGAAACCACCACCCCGAACCACATAAAACAAATACCCTCTGCCACGTCCTGACCAAACTACAATAACAATTAACCCTTATACTGGTCAGGACGTGACAATGGCAATCTATCTAATACAACTCAGAGGGTTTTCTTTAATGGAAACTTCTCTAATGTCAAACACGTCAAGTGTTGTGTACTACTCTTTTCTATTTTTACCAATGACCTGCCACTGGCATTAAACAAAGCATGTGTGTCCATGTATGCTGATGATTCAACCATATACGCATCAGCAAACACAGCTAATGAAGTCACTGAAACCCTTACCAAGGTGTTGCAGTCAGTTTTGGAATGGGTGGCCAGTAATAAACTGGTCCTGAACATCTCTACAACTAAACACATTGTATTTCAACCATGTGCTGTGTTCCATGTTCTTCATTCCAGAACGTCCATTCTCATGTACATAAAATATGGATTCTTTTTTATTTTTGAATTTCCCATTAGGTTGACTACAGACTACAGAACAGCCAGGTACAGCAGAACATTGTCATGTCTGTGTCTTAAAATGGCACCCTATTATCTCTGGTCATGTGCCGTCGCTGGGTTGCGGCTACGAAAGGTTCAGCAGGCTCTTAGCACTTCATATCTGTCTTAAAGAGTACTGGCACTCTGTTGGCATAACTTTTATTGACCATTTCAACACTTTTTGGAAACAAAAGATGCACTCAAAACATCTAGGAGCCTGGACACTCTCTTCACATTTCAAGGCACGTTAAGATATTGACTCAGAGACAGACCAAGTCCCGCTTAGGTAATACCTACCCTCCTTTATAAGCATTATTGTAGTACTGTTGTCTATGTTGCCAGGGTTGTTGTCAGTTGTAATCTTGTACCCATTCGTTTGAACTCCACTCAAAGATCTGCTATTCTTAGCTCAAAAGGGGAGTCCACTGGTCTTCTCACCCAGTGTGTTAAGTTTAAATGTGAATTCCATAAACTTGAATACCCCCTCGATTTTCAAATCACGTAGAGGGCTTGGGCTGTCGCACGATAGCAACCAAAGCACATGTAAGTCAGTTTCTAACATTCCATCATTGGTTACTATAAGAGTTCCTCATATGGACATTGGCTGCGGCCTCAGGCCCTATGGTGCAGTTCTATGCAATCTTATGGCGAAATGAACTATATCAATATCAACCATCAGACGGCCAGCTATTGAACGTAGCTTGTTTGAGTTGGAGTTTCCATGTGACTTTAAAAATCATAAAGGACTTGGGTTGATACATCTGAACATTAGGACCTTACTTCCTAAACTGGATTATATCAAGATCTGGGCTACGCACGCAAATCCAGACATTCTGGTATTGACTGAAACTTGAATCTCTGGGGATATTCTGGACTCTGATATTTATATTGAGGGTTATCATGTGTTCAGAGCTGACAGACAGGGTAGAGGTGGTGGAGTGGCACATTTTTACTGAAATCCATTTCCCTTGCAAAAATGTTTATCCATAACTGTTAAACGGGTCTACCATCGTCCCTCGGCTAACCTTTATGCAGTGGAGGAGATAACTAGATTGTTGTCTTCTTTTACTAAATCAAAAGTTATTATCCTGGGTGACCTAAATTATGATTGGGAAATGCAGGGTTCAGACAATCTAAAAAACCTATGTAATGATCTTAACCTGACCCAGCTGGTGACTAAGCCTACACGGCCCAACCCTAGACATCCTTCAAAGTCAACTGATTGATCTTATTTTAACGAATACACCAGAGAAATATGTTTCTACTGGTGTCTTAGCCAAAGACATTAGTAACCGTTGCCCAGTTGTTTGTGTTAGAGATGTGAGAATACAAAAATCAAAGCCTTGTGACATCACAAAGAGGAACTTTAAAAACGTCAGTGAACAGGCTTTTTTACATGATCTTTATTTTAGTGATCTTGGTTGTTTTCAGCTATCCCTGAACCTGATTTAGCTTTGAGCCTCTTTACAGATGTCTTCAATGCTATTGTGGATAATCATGCTGGATTCAAATAATTAAGAGTTAAAGGTAGATCAAATGCTTGGTACACTCCGTAATGATCAGAAGTCATTCATAAAAGAGATGATGCTTGGGTCAAGGCCAGGAACGCAGGCTTAGGCCTGGACTGGCAAGTTTTAAAGCAACTGAGGAATCATTGTGTAAATCAAATCGGAAAGGCTCTGATTATTATGTAACCACATTTTCATATTGTAATGGGAACCCGGCTAAATTCTGGAAAACTGTCAAATCCCTGAAGGGTTCTACATCCTCCTCTCTGCCATAACAAATTAAATCAGACACGGGCCTCATTATTGATGCGTTTAATCACCATTTTATTTCAGTGGATGATCTCTTTGAAATAACTTCTAAGCCTATTCACAATGATTTGGGCAGGATGTTGATAGGGGAAACTTGCTGAATGACCAGAGGAATGATAGTCAAAGCTTTAATTTTGGGCTATTTACAGAACAATAAGTCATAGATGCTTTGCTAGCAATAGACAACAAGAAATCCACAAGGGCCAACCAATTGGATCCTGGTCGCCGATAGAGATGGCAGCTTCGCTTCAAGTCCTTAGGAAACTGTGCAGTATTTTGTTTTTTTTATGTATTATTTCTTACATTGTTAGCCCAGAAAACCTTAAGTGTTATTACATACAGCTGGGAAGAACTATTGGATATCAGAGAGACATCAACTTACCAGCACAACCAGCACTACATCCAGAAATACAACTTTCCCAAAGCGGATCCTTTGTCTATACCTCCCAGGGCATTTGAACTGATTCCAGAGGCTGACCCAAAACAACGCCGTCGGAGGAGAGAGTGCCGGAGCGGTCTTCTAATGAGGCTTCGGATGCGCACGCACCACCCACCGCTTCCGAATATATTACTCGCTAATGTCCGGTCCCTAGTTAACAAAGTCGATGAAATTAGGGCAAGAGTTGCTTTCCAAAGAGATATCCGGGATTGTAACATACTCTGTTTCATGGAGACATGGCTAGCTGGGGCCATGCTGTTGGAGTCCGTACAGCCAACAGGATTATCAGTGCATCGCGCCGACAGGAACAAACATCTCTCTGGTAAGAAGAAGGGCGGGGGTGTATGTTCCATGATTAACGACACATGGTGTAATTGTAACAACAAAAACTCAAGTCCTTTTGTTTACCTGATCTTTAATTCCTCACAACCAAATGCCGACCATATTATCTCCCAAGGGAACTATCCTTGGTTATCGTCACAGCCGTGTACATCCCCCCCCCTCAGGCGGATACCAAGATGGCCATCAAGGAACTTCACTAGATTTTCTGGATTCATATACACTGGAAACCATATATGCTGAGGCTGCATTTATTGTAGCTGGGGATTTTAACAAAGCTAATCTGAGAACAAGGCTTCCTAAATTCTATCAGCATATCGATTGCAGTACACGAGCGAGTAACACACTCGACCACTGCTGCTCTAACTTCCTCAATGCATATAAGGCCCTCCCCCATCCTCCCTTTGGCAAATCTGACCATGACTCCATCTTGTTGCTGGCCTCCTATAGGCAGAAACTAAAACAGGAAGTGCCCGTGTTTAGGTATATCCAACGCTCGTCTGACCAATCAGATTCCACGCTTCAAAATTGCTTCGATCACGTGGACTGGGATATGTTCCGGGTAGCCTCAGACAATAATATTGACGTATACGCTGAATCGGTGAGCGAGTTTATGAGGAAGTGTATAGCAAATGTTGTACCCACTGACTATTAAAACCTTCCCTAACCAGAAACCGTTGACTGATGGCAGCATTCGCGCAAAACTGAAATCACGTAACACCGCTTTTAATCATGGCAAGGTGACTGGAAACATGACCGAATACAAACAGTGTAGTTATTCCCTCCGTAATGCAATCAAACAAGCAAAGTGTCAGTATAGAGACAAAGTGGAGTCGCAATTCAACGGCTCAAACACGAGATGTATGTGACAGGGTCTACAGACAATCACGGATTTAAAAAAGAAACCAGCCCCGTCGTGGACATCGACGTCTTGCCAAATTAAACAACTTCTTTGCGCGCTTTGAGGACAATACAGTGCCACCGACACGGCACGCTACCAAAGCCTGTGGGCTCTCCTTTTCCATGGCCGACGTGAGTAAAACATTTAAACGTGTTAACTCTCCCAAGTCTGCCGGCCCAGACAGCATCCCTAGCCGTGTCCTCAGAGCATGCGCAGACCAGCTGGCTGGTGTGTTTACGGACATACTCAATATGTCCCTATACCAGTCTGCTGTCTCTACATGCTTCAAGATGGCCACCATTGTTCCTGTTCCCAAGAAAGCTAAGGTAACTAAGCTGAATGACTACCGCCCTGTAGCACTCACTTCTGTCATCATGAAGTGCTTTGAGAGACTAGTCAAGGGTCATATCACCCAAGGATCATATCACCTCCACCCTACCTGTTACCTTAGACCCACTCCAATTTGCTTACCACCCCAATAGGTCCACAGACGATGCAATCGCCATCACACTGCACACTGCCCTATCCCATCTGGGCAAGAGGAATACCTATGTAAGAATGCTGTTCATTGACTACAGCTCAGCATTCAACACCTTAATACCCTCTAATTTCATTGCTTGCTGTTTGGGGTTTTAGGCTGGGTTTCTGAACAGCACTTTGAGATATCAGCTGATGTAAGAAGGGCTATATAACTACATTTGATTTGATTTGATTTGACAGGTGCACAATTGAGAGCATCCTGTCGGGCTGTATCCCCACCTGGTATGACAACTGTACCACCCACAACCGCAGGGCTCTACAGAGGGTGGTGCGGTCTGCATAACGCATCACCGGGGCAAACTACCTGCCCTCCAGGACACCTGCAACACCAAAGGAAGGCAAAAAAGATCATCAAGGACAATAACCACCCGAGCCACTACCTGTTCACCCCGCTTCCATCCAGAAGGCAAGGTCAGTACAGGTGCATCAAAGCTGGGACAGGGAGATTGAAAAATAGCTTCTGTCTCAAGGTCATCAGATTGTTAAACAGCCACCACTAGCACAGAGAGGCCTACCTACAGACATGATATCATTGGCCACTTTAATAAATGGAACACTAGTCACTTTAATAATGCCACTTCAAGAATGTTTACATATCTCGCATTACTCATCTCATATGTATATAATGTATCCTTCACTATGTATTCTTTACTATCTATTGCATCTTAGCCGCTCTGTCACTGCTCAGCCGTATATTTATATATTCTTATCCCATTCCTTTACTAGATTGTGTGTATTAGGTTTTGCTGTGGAATGTGTTAGATATTAGGTTTTGTTGTGGAATTGTTAGATATTACCTGTTAGATACTGCTACACTGTCAGATCTAGAAGCATAAGCATTTCACTACACTCACAATAACACCTGCTAACCATGTGTATGTGACCAATAACATTTTATTTTATTTGGTCTGCTTCAGTGTGCAGCTCCCATCATTGTTGGCTCAATAACTCACATTTTTAATTCAACTTTGTTCTTAGGAAATATTCCAGAAGTATGGAAATCATCTCTTGTGCTGCCACTCCATAAGGGAGGGCATAGTAGGGATCTTCATACTTATAGCCCCCTTTCAAGGCTTCCTTCTCAAATCAAATCAAATTAATTTATAAAAGCCCTTCTTACATCAGCTTATATCTCAAAGTGCTGTACAGAAACCCAGCCTAAAACCCCAAACAGCAAGCAATGCAGGTGTAGAAGCACGGTGGCTAGGAAAAACTCCTTAGAAAGTCCAGAACCTAGGAAGAAACCTAGAGAGGAACCAGGCTATGAGGGGTGGCCATATATTTTATATTGCATTATATAAGGCACATTTGTAAAATAGACCTATATAAGGCCTTATATAAGGAATAGGGGGCTATTTGGGTCATATTGTTCTCAGATAATAAAATAAATAAAAAATCCTCTTCCCGTGCAACCCTGCCTCTATGTTACACAAAATGCACGATAAGCATGATTTGCACACATACATACACTGATGAATGATGTGGTGAAGAGCTGCACCGCACGCACGCCCGCACACACACACACACACACACACACACACACACACACACACACACACACACACACACACACACACACACACACACACACACACACACACACACACACACACACACACACACACACCACTCTTTACATCAGTAATTTTTCACATTGATTATTTGATGTATAGAGTTATTAGAGAGGTGGGAGTCATACAGCCTAATCTCTGCTAATTTCACTGGCAGAAAACAAGCACTCCCATTCACAACCTTCGTGCGAACTAGAAATTGTTCCGTCATATTTTGTGAGATGGTCTGTAGCCACACACTCCCCTCAGAGCCTTTCTTTACCTTAAAGGCCCAGTAATCTCCAAATTCATTTTTTTTTAATCATATTGTACAACATCTAACTAACACTGTAAAAGTGTGAAAAAATGTAGCAGTGTTATTTCTTGATAGTTGCTGGTTTAAAATACAAATCTACACAGGCACTTTTAATCAGCAGGTTTGCATGGGCGGGAGTTTTGGCTTTCCATGGTTACATCACCTTGCGGTAAATTGGTTAATAGACCAATAACAAAGAGAGTTCCAAACCTCTCTGCCAATAACAGCTAGTTTTCAGTTTCCCCTCCCCAGTCAGACAACTCCCAGGCAGTCCTACCAAAATTCTTGCTTGAGAATCGTTTTTTGCAACAACAAAAAATAGCTATTTTTGGCCGTTTAAATGGAAATCTATTACAGTAAGGTACTTAATTGTTACCCAGAAATGATTTGATATTGACATAACGGCTGCAGCTTTAACTCTGATTAAAACAAATAAACCTGATCCCTGCTTCCTGCTTTCCTTCTGGAGAGTGTGGAACCATCCATTTCCCTGTCCCCCTTCACACCTCCATACATGCCTCTCTGTCCCCCTTTCACCTCCATACATGCCTCTCTGTCTCCCTTCACACCTCCATACATGCCTCTCTGTCCCCCTTCACACCTCCATACATGCCCCTCTGTTCCCCTTCACACCTCCATACATGCCTCTCTGTCTCCCTTCACACCTCCATACATGCCTCTCTGTTCCCCTTCACACCTCCATACATGCCCCTCTGTCCCCCTTCACACCTCCATACATGCCTCTCTGTTCCCCTTCACACCTCCATACATGCCTCTCTGTTCCCCTTCACACCTCCATACATGCCTCTCTGTTCCCCTTCACACCTCCATACATGCCTCTCTGTTCCCCTTCACACCTCCATACATGCCTCTCTGTCCCCCTTCACACCTCCATACATGCCTCTCTGTTCCCCTTCACACCTCCATACATGCCTCTCTGTTCCCCTTCACACCTCCATACATGCCCCTCTGTTCCCCTTCACACCTCCATACATGCCTCTCTGTTCCCCTTCACACCTCCATACATGCCTCTCTGTTCCCCTTCACACCTCCATACATGCCTCTCTGTCTCCCTTCACACCTCCATACATGCCTCTCTGTCCCCCTTCACACCTCCATACATGCCTCTCTGTTCCCCTTCACACCTCCATACATGCCTCTCTGTCTCCCTTCACACCTCCATACATGCCTCTCTGTCCCCCTTCACACCTCCATACATGCCTCTCTGTTCCCCTTCACACCTCCATACATGCCTCTCTGTTCCCCTTCACACCTCCTACATGCCTCTCTGTTCCCCTCTCCTTTCCATCTTTTTCTCCCCCTCTATCTTACAGAAGCTTATAGAAATGTTTTTAGTGCCTTAGGGATTTACCCTGACTCCAAACAGGTAGTTACAGTGCTGGAGAAAACATTGTAGTGGTCGGTTACATCTTTCACCCTCTCTCTCTCTCTCTCTCTCTCTCTCTCTCTCTCTCTCTCTCTCTCAGTTCAATTCAATTTCAATTCAAAGGGCTTTATTGTAATGGGAAATATATGTTTACATTGCCATAGCAAGTGAAATAGATAACAAGCAAAAGTGAAGTAAACATTACACTCACAAAAGTTCCAAAGGAATATTCTGTCTTTATCTCCCTCTCTCTGTCTCCGCTCACACATGCTCCATCCGTCAGACCAGGCTCAATGAGACATGTGCCAAATGTGCTGTGTGAATGTGGAATGTGTGAAATGTGAATGTCACCTTTTCACACACTCACACACGCATGCACGCAGGCACACACGTGTGGAAAAACACACGCAGACACACACAGTGGGTTTGAGTTTGGTTGGCAGAGCGAGCAGGTAGCACTAATTAGACAGAGTTATACTGTATGGGCATTCATAAAAACGGTTGGTTCAACTTCAGAGCTAAAAATATATTTTTGAAAATATTGTCTGCTAAATGGAAGAACTTTCAAACCTCTCTCTCTGTGTACCCTGCCTGACCATCTCTGTCTCCATCTCACTCTCTCTATCTGTCTATGTCCATGTCTCCGTCTGTCTGTATGTCTATGTCTCCGTCTGTCTGTCTGTCTGTCTCCGTCTGTCTGTCTGTCTGTCTGTCTGTCTGTCTGTCTGTCTGTCTCCGCCTGTATGTCTGTCTCCGACTGTCTGTCTCTGCCTGTATGTCTGTCTGTCTGTCTCCGTCTGTCTGTCTGTCTGTCTGTCTCCGTCTGTCTGTCTCTGCCTGTATGTCTGTCTGTCTGTCTCCGTCTGTCTGTCTGTCTGTCTGTCTCCGTCTGTCTGTCTCTGCCTGTATGTCTGTCTGTCTCCGTCTGTCTGTCTCTGCCTGTATGTCTGTCTGTCTGTCTCCGTCTGTCTGTCTGTCTCCGTCTGTCTGTCTGTCTGTCTCCGTCTGTCTGTCTCTGCCTGTATGTCTGTCTGTCTGTCTGTCTCCGTCTGTCTGTCTGTCTCCGTCTGTCTGTCTCCGTCTGTCTGTCTGTCTCCGTCTGTCTGTCTCTGCCTGTATGTCTGTCTGTCTGTCTGTCTCCGTCTGTCTGTCTGTCTGTCTCCGTCTGTCTGTCTGTCTGTCTCCGTCTGTCTGTCTGTCTGTCTGTCTGTCTGTCTGTCTGTCTCTGTCTGTCTGTCTGCCTGTCTCCGTCTGTCTGTCTCTGCCTGTATGTCTGTCTGTCTGTCTCCGTCTGTCTGTCTGTCTGTCTCCGTCTGTCTGTCTATCCGTCTATCTGTCTGTCTGTATATTTCTTTCCACCACTTCTCTCTTTTCATCTTTCTCTCTCAATTCAATATACTTTATTGACAGGGAATGTTAAACACTTACATTGTCAAAGTAACCATATAACCATGATGGTCCAATAAGACAGGAACATTTTAGTTTCTTACCTTTATTTAACTAGGAAAGTCAGTTAAGAACAATGTATTATTTTCTATGACAGCCTAGGAACAGTGGGTTAACTGCCTTGTTCAGGGTCAGAACGACAGATTTTTACCTTTTCAGATCGGGGATTCGATCTTGCAACCTTTCGGTTACTAGTCCACCACTCTAACCACTAGGCTACCTGCCACCCCTACTAGGCTGTTAGTAATAAAGCAATAATAATGATAATGTTAATAGTGGTAACATTATGTTAATAGTGGTAATAATATTAACAGCAATTACAAATACTTATGATAATAATTCTAAGAAAAACATTAATACTGGTATTATTTGTAACCATTCTCTCTTACACGCATGCACACACACACACGCACGCACGCACGCACGCACACACACACACACATACACAACAACAAATGCAACAACAGAGCTATCTGCCTGCCTCCCTGGAAAAAATGCATGGCTCAACCTTTTGTGTGTGAGCTTCCTGTCTTACGACATGTTGTACTGTGAACCAACTAAGCAAGCAGCGTTAAAGTGGAGCAGTCGGCTGTATGCTACACCGCTCAGCTCGCTCCGTATTGTCAAATACTTTACTTACATACCAATCAGTAACACATTATTCAGCTGAGCCAGGATGATTCAGTCGCTGACACACACTGTGGGTGCCGTGCACTTCTAGAACCTCTGATCAGTATTCTGTTCTGGAACACGTGGGAACAGAACATTACCATTATAGACTGGTGTTGTCCTCTAGCTGTCCACCTATACTTCAGCTCTCCCACACAACAAACTATCAGAACCCCTACTACTCACTTATGTTAGGAGTTGTATTGCCTTTTTGTGACCTTGTCCAGTCGATTTGAAAGTCAAATGAACTTTCAGTCCATATTAATCATTATCGTTTTGCAGAGGGTGGCATGTCCAAAACACTTTCTTTGTAGCCTATACTGTGAAAGTCAAATCCAGAATCTGGCTTCTCTTGAACTCCTGAAGCTCCCATATCATCAATCTGTCCACTCAATCTCCATATAACCCCCCTTTCAGCCGTTTAGCCTTTATAGCACCATAAAGGACATGCAACAATACAGGTGAATGCTTTGTCCCACAATAGCATATCTTGCGAAAACAACCTATTAAATGTTAATAGAGCCGACAACACCTCATTGCACACACTGATACAGCCATTACTCACCGACCTGCTCTACACACAGTTGTGTAGCTGCTTGACTTGCATTGAGGGTTCTCTCCTTGAGTCATAGTCAATTCAGGTTGCCACCATTCGACTTGCACACATCTTTCTATTTACACAATAGACAATCAAGGCCAAGGGGGTTGTTGGGTTTAGGGCCAGTTCTAGCCTTTTGGGGGCCCTAAGCAATACTTGGTTGCTGGAGAGAAAAAATATACGTTTTAATTTACATTTCATGCAATTCTACACATTTTGCCATTGGGCAGAGAGGAAAAAGTTTTACTGCCAATTTCCTGCAATTCCTCCCATTTTGCCATGATGTGAAGAGATATTTTTTCAGTTTTAAAGAAAATATTCTGCAATTCTACACATTTTGTCGATGACTTATGCCATGTTAATGATATCTGAATGAGAGTGACAAAATGATAAAATCAATGGGGGCCCCATGGAGTTCAGGGCCCCTGGGCACGTTCCCTGCGTGACCGGGCGGTATTCGACCATGATTACTAAGTGATTACCATGATTAACTTTAGATAGCTGGCTAGAAAAATTTACCAATAAAAAAATGTGTTCGCTGACTGTCAGTGACTGACATAACAAGAGAAAAATTGTTGATGCACAAATTTCTAATTTGCACCTTGTTTATTCAATTATTCTAACTGGGGGGGGGGGGGGGGGGGGGGGGGGGGGGGGGGGGGGGGGGGGTTGGGGGGCCGTTTATGTCTCTTATGCCTGGAGCCGGCCCTAGTTGGGTTTTACCTCAGCACATGTCACTAGTGCTATACAGAAACCCAACCTTAAATTACAAACAACAAGCAATGCAGATGTAGAAGCATGGTGGCTAGGAAAAACTCCCTAGAAAGGCAGGGACCTAGGAGGAAACCTTGAGAGGAACCAGCCTCTAAGAGTACATGGCCATGAAGGCCTTGAAGATGTTCAAACGTTCATAGATGACCAGCAGGGTCAAATAATAATCACGGTGGTTGTAGATGGTGCAACAGGTCAGGTGGCTATATCAGTTGGCTTTTCATTGCCGAGCATTCAGAGGTCGAGACAGCAGGTGGGGTAGAGACAGAGAGAGAGAGAGAGAGAGTCGAAAACAGCAGGTCCGGGACAAGGTAGCATGTCCGGTGAACAGGTCAGTTTGAGGCAGTGCGTGAGATGGGGTTGTGAGCAGGTGAGTCTGGGAAGGGGTGATGCTGTGGATGTTTGTGTGTGTCCGTATGTTGTCGTTTGTACAGTTGAAGTTGGAAGTTTACATACACCTTAGCCAAATACATTTAAACTCAGTTTTTCACAATTCCTGACATTTAATCATTGTAAAAATTCTCTGTCTTAGGTCAGTTAGGATCACCACTTTATTTTAAGACTGTGAAATGTCAGAATAATAGTAAAGAGAATGATTTATTTCAGCTTTTATTTCTTTCATCACATTCCCAGTGGGTCAGAAGTTTACATACACTCAATTAGTATTTGGTAGCATTGCCTTTAAATTGTTTAACTTGGGTCAAACGTTTTGGGTAGCCTTCCACAAGCTTCCCACAATAAGTTGGGTGAATTTTGGCCCATTCCTCCTGACAGAGCTGGGGTAACTGAGTCAGGTTTGTAGGCCTCCTTGCTTGCACACGCTTTTTCCGTTCTGCCCACAAATTCTTTATAGGATTGAGGTCAGGGCTTTGTGATGGTCACTCCAATACCTTGACTTTGTTGTCCTTAAGCCATTTTGCCACAACTTTGGAAGTTTGCTTGGGGTCATTGTCCATTTGGAAGACCCATTTGCGACCAAGCTTTAACTTCCTGACTGATGTCTTGAGCTGTTGCTTCAATATGTCCACATAATTTCCCCTCCTCATGATGCTATCTATTTTGTGAAGTGCACCAGTCCCTCCTGCAGCAAAGCACCCCCACGACATGATGCTGCCACCCCCGTGGTTCACGGTTGGGATGGTGTTCTTCGGCTTGCAAGCCTCCCCCTTTTTCCTCCAAACATAACGATGGTCATTATGGCCAAACAGTTCTATTTTTGTTTCATCACACCAGAGGACATTTCTCCAAAAGTACGATCTTTGTCCCAATGTGCAGTTGCAAACCGCAGTCTGGCTTTTTCATGGCGGTTTTGGAGCAGTGGCTTCTTGCTTGCTGAGCGGCCTTTCAGGTTATGTCGATATAGGACTCGTTTTACTGTGGATATAGATACTTTTGTACCTGTTTCCTCCAGCATCTTCACAAGGTCCTTTGCTGTTGTTCTGGGATTGACTTGCACTTTTCGCACCATAGTACGCTCATCTCTAGGAGACAGAACGCATCTCCTTCCTGAGCGGTATGACGGCTGCGTGGTCCCATGATGTTTATACTTGCGTACTATTGTTTGTACAGATGAACGTGGTACCTTCAGGCGTTTGGAAATTGCTCCCAAGGATGAACCAGACTTGTGGAGGTCTACAATTGTTTTTATGAGGTCTTGATTGATTTTTTGATTTTCCCATGATGTCAAGCAAAGAGGCACTGAGTTTGAAGGTAGGCCTTGAAATACATCCACAGGTACACCTCCAATTGACTCAAATTATGTCAATTGGGCTATCAGAAGCTTCTAAAGCCATGACATCATTTTCTGGAATTTTCCAAGCTGTTTAAAGGCACAGTCAACTTAGTGTATGTAAACTTCTGACCCACTGGAATTGTGACACAGTGAATTATAAGTAAAATGATTTGTCTGTAAACAATTGTTGGAAAAATGACTTGTGTCATGTACAAAGTAGACATCCTAACCGACATGCCAAAACTATAGTTTGTTAACAATACATTTTTGGAGTGGTTGAAAAAGGAGTTTTAATGACTCCAACCTTCCGTCTTCAACTGTATGTGCATGTTTTGTCATGTTAAAAAAAAGTTACACATTTTTTTTTATAGGATCCAATCGGTTACTTTTGATTTCCAATAGAAAAAAAGTAGTCCAATAGGATTCTGATAAAGGTGACACAAAATCCTATAGGACTGCAAGATTCCTATAACATCCAATATGATTACTTTTTATTTCCAATAATATAAAAGTAGTCCAATAGGATTCCAGTAGGATTCTGATAAAGGTGACCCAAAATCCTATAGGATTCTATTGGAAAAATCTCTAAACCTATAAGATCTTGGACTTGGGCATCATATCCACACAGTTCCAAATGTACACTGAACATAAATATAAATGCAAGTTGTAAAGTGTTGGTCCCATGTTTCATGAGATTAAATAAAAGATGCCAGAAATGTTTCATATGCACAAAAAATGTATTTCTCTAAAATGTGGTGCACAAATTTGTTTACATCCCTGTTAGTGAAAATTCCTCCTTTCCCATGATAATCAATCTACCCGACAGGGTGATTAAATAGCATGATAATTACACAGGTACACCTTGTGCTGGGGACAATAACAGGCCACTCTAAAATGTGCAGTTTTGTCACACAACACAATGTTGTCTCAAGTTTTGAAGGAGCGTGCAACAAGCATGCTAACTGCAGGAATGTCCACCAGAGCTGTTGCCAGAGAATAGAATGTTAATTTCTCTACCAATGTTGTTTTAAAGAATTTCCTTATATGAACTGTAACTCAGTAAAATCGTTGAAATTGGTGCATGCTGCATTTATATTTTTGTTCAGTATAACTGAATCATCAGAACAAGAAACACCCTTTGATACGAAACGATCATTCGTTTTCCTGATGGAAGCTCAGTATGCACAAACAAGAAAGCAATTTGAACATCTGCCTTTTCCACTGATTGAAATATGTATACCAATACCGTAGAGTGTGCCAAGAGGGAAATGAGAGGAATCATCTGGGTGTTTGACATAAAAGACTTACTAAAGAATTTACTACCTACTTACTTAATAACAAACATCCATTTATAAGGATGGTCATCAACATAAATATAAAATGTAATGATTGAAGATTTTCAAGATTATTTTCCTTATTAGATGAACGATATGAAAAGCCATCAAAGCCATTTTAGATTTTGTCTGCGTCTGTCTACTATTAATACTTTGAGTGTATATCTGGATAATTATCAGGGTTCATAAATGTATTAATCAACATCAAAAGAGTTTTGGTTAGTGTGGCAGAACACACACAACACACACACACACAACACACACACACACACACACACACACACACACACACACACACACACACACACACACACACACACACACACACACACACACACACACACACACACACACACACACACACACACACACACACACACACACACCAAGGTGAGTCCACACACCAAGGTGAGTCTATATCTTCTCCCTGCCTCTCTTGGCTCTCACCTTTCTGTCAGTGCATGGTCATCCTATTCACCCGTGTGAAATGGTTGGTGATAACCACATCCTACAAAAACCACAAAACAGGGCTTAGGGGTGTACATGAAAAGAACAGAAAGGTCCACACGCTATATGCTCTTTATACCACCTTATTTATTTAACTAAGCAAGTCACTTAAGAACAAATTCTTATTTACAATGACAGCCTGCTCCGGCCAAACCCGGACGATGCTGGGCCAATTGTGCACCGCCCTATGGGACTCCCAGTTACAGCCGGATGTGATATTGTAATGAATACTCAGGGAGAAAAGGGTGTAGATTCACGCGCAGGGAACGGCAGGTGTTTATTTCGCCTTCAGCAGAAGGCAGGAATCGTGGTCACAGGCAGGCAATGGTCATACACAGGTAGGCAAACAGGCAGGTGAATCAGAACTAGGACTGAAGGCTATAACTGGTTCTCACAAACGAGCTAGGAAAAGGCTTAGTAGAGTCAAAACAAACAATACCTCACAAAGGCACAAACAGAATGAACTGAACTAAATAAGGAGCTGATGAGACCAGGTGAGTAATTAACACAGGTGAAATCAATGAACAAAAATGAAAGACAGAGCTACATTCAAGAACACAATGAACAGAACACAAGGTTGACTAAGAAAATAAATACAGAACCTTACAGTACCCCCCCCTCCCCAAGGGAGGCTCCTGACGACCCAACGGCACCAGAGGGTGGAGCAGGCGGGCTGGGAAGAAGAGGCGGCCGCCTACCTCGGGGGCGAGGTCCGACAGGCTGGTTCGACAAGGTCGTGGACTGAGACGACATTCTGCATCGGTCAGTTCGGGGGTTGACCCCGAGGTCAGGGAGCGGGACGATCCAGACAGTTACGGGGGAATGCCTGAATCATCTCTGGGTCGAGGATGTCGGGGGTCCAGGACCGGTCTTCAGGCCCATAACCTTCCCTGTCCACTAGATAGTGGATGCGGCCTCTCAGGCATTTGGAATCAAGGATGGCCTGAATGGTGTAGGCAGGTTCCCCTCCGACGTCCCACGGTGGGGGCGCACTGCGGGTTCAAACTGGAGGATGAAGAGGACTGGAGGATGAAGAGGACTGGAGAATGAAGAGGACTGTAGGTGGCCGGTTTTAACAGACACATGGAAGGACGAGGAGATTTGATACTGATGGGGTAACTGGAGGCGGTACGTGACAGGGTTGATGTGATTGGTTATCTTGAAGAGACCAATGAAGCAAAGACAGAACTTTTTGCAGGGGAGGCGGAGCCGGATGTCTCTGGTAGAGAGCCACACAAGCTGTCCGGGGTGAAAGAGTGGCGTAGGTCGGCGGCGTCTGTCGGCAAAGTGTTTCTGGGTATTACAGGCTTCCTGCAGATGCCGGTGAGCGGTCTCCCATACCCGCTCACTACGCCGAAACCAGTCATCGACAGCTGGGACAGTACCAGGCTTCGCCTCCCAGGGAAACATGGGGGGTTGGTAACCAAGTACACACTGAAATGGAGTAAGGCGGAAAGATGAATGCATAAGTGAGTTCTGAGCGTATTCGGCCCAGGCCATATACCGACTCCAGTCATGTGGAGAGGCAGAACATTGTTGGCGGAGGTACTTCCCTATTCCTTGGTTCAGGCGTTCCGTCTGCCCATTGCTCTGGGGTTGGTACCCGGAGGAGAGGCTGAGGGCGACCCCCAGTCAGTCACAGAAGGCTCGCCACACCCGGGAGACAAACTGGAGCCTGCGGTCATACCTCCTTATACCACCTCATACCACGTCATACCACCTTATACCACCTCATATCACCTCATAGCACATTATACCACCTTATACCACCTTATAGCACCCCATACCACCTTATACCACCTTATAGCACCTCATACCACCTCATAGCACCTCATACGGCAGGTAGCCTAGTGGTTAGAGCATTGGACTAGTAACCGAAAGGTTGCAAGATTGAATCCCTGAGCTGACAAGGTAAAAATCTGTCGTTCTGCCCCTGAACAAGACAGTTAACCCACTGTTCCTAGGCCGTCATTGAGAATAAGAATTTGTTCTTAACTGAATTGCCTAGTTAAATAAAGGTACATTTTTTTTATAAATACCACCTTATAGCACCTTATAGCCGGGGCAGCAGTGGTTAGAACATTGGGCCAGTAACCGAAAGGTTAGATCGAATCCCCGAGCTGACAAGGTAAAAATCAGTTGTTCTGCCCCTGAACAAGGCAGTTAACCCACTGTTCTTAGGCCGTCATAGTAAATAACAATTTGTTCTTAACTGACTTGCCTAGTTAAATAAATGTAAAAAAAAAATTATTACCTTATACCACCTTGAAGCACCTTGTACCACCTTTAACCTCCTTAATGACAACGTTTCAATCCAGAGTATCATCAGGTCAAACATTGTCATCAAATGTGATATACAGAGCATGTAGTGTGCTGGCCTTTCTGTACTTAACTAAAAGTCTAAGCTGTTTGATAACAATGTTCGTTTTTAGGCCAACCGTTCGGACAATACAGGCGTTTTTGTGAGAAGATTTTTGGGACGTCTTAAGGTCTGACAAACACCGCTGTAAATTGGCCACCTTCCACCACAGATGTGGAAGGCTGAAATAGGCAGATGTGGCGGATTGAGACGCAGCCCATGCAAAAAAAAACATCTCTAGCTTTTTTATTATGTTACTTAGATTGACGCATGGGTGCGTCACTAGACTCTTACGGATGAAGGAGCATATAGCGTGCTGGCCTTTCTGTCCTTGTCACAAAAGGAGAGAGACTCATTTTCCATCAACATCAAAATGGATCATACTGATGATAAGCTGATCTATACACAGTCACGTTTCAGGACCTCCCATAGGAATCTCTACAACACATAGCCACTCACCTTGGATGGGACAGTTCTAAAATGAATGAACTAACTGAGATAAGTATATCAGGAGTGTTGACATAAAGGCTAGCTGGCGACATTTACATACCATGACTCTGTTTATTTTCGAGAGACACACATCTGAATGTCGAGGCTAGCAGGTTTACCATAAAGCTTTTAGTATAATCTTATCTCATCATGTCTGTCAGTATGCAAAGTCTGTTTATGAAATGCATCCACACACACACACACACCTTACTGAATATAAATTGTTGTAAACTGCCGTGCTCAGACAAACAGACAGCTGCGGTAACATCTGAGGATTCCGTTACTAGACAAAGTGAAAGGTAGCTAAACACAGAGGTGAGATAAAAGGTGAAGGACTGTACTTACTTTTGCTTGTGATCCTCTTCATTGATGTTTCACAAAGGTGTCCAAATCCGCACCAAAATTCACATCTTTGTCCCTTTGATTCAACAGTGAAGTCCATGCATGTCCATTGTCTCTGTGTTTGTGTGAGGGATCATTGAATCAGTTTGTCTGTTTAAGCTAATATAGATCAAGAGACCAGTGTTAGAACTGTATGTCTCAAATGTTGTGTGATCTAAATGTGTTCAGAGCTTGTAGGGTGTTATAGGCTGTAGTTAAATATGTGTCAATATGTCTGTACTGTATTTGCCTTGTGGTTAATGGCATTTGGCTGCTGTGTAGTTCACAACAGTCTGAGAGTAATCCATTAGTTGCCAGGCTCCGTGTGTGTCCCTCTCTCCTCTGCTACCTCTGAGAGACTCTACTCACTGACTGGACTGAATTTAAGCTCCGTCTGCTATTACCATCCCTCCTTCACTCTTCTCCCTCCCTCTCCTCCTCCCATTTTCCCCTCCTCCTGGGTCAAACTAGCTGTCCTCTAGGATGGGAGGAGGAGCTAACATCCAGAGGGGAGGGGAGACCATGTTTTTATACATACCAATGAAGTATATGAGAGAGAAAGAGGCTGTACATAGACTGTACACTGTACATAGCCATAATATGACATTTGACATGTCTCTATTCCTTTTAAACTTTTGTGATTGTAATGTTTACTGTTCATTTTGTATTGTTTATTTCACTTTTGTTTATGATCTATTTCACTTGCTTAGGCAATGTAAACATATGTTTCCCATGCCAATAAAGCCCTTTGAATTGGATTTTGAGAGAGAGAGAGAGACACCCCATTGCAATAGGCTAGATATACTATACTGTATGCAACCTATACGGTTGTTGATGTTGTTGTTGTTGATGCTGTTGTTGTTGGAGAGAGAGACAGAGAGAGAGAGAGAGAGAGAGACAGAGACAGAGACAGAGAGAGAGAGAGAGAGAGAGAGAGAGAGAGAGAGAGAGAGAGAGAGAGAGACAGAGAGAGAGAGAGAGAGAGAGAGAGAGAGAGAGAGAGAGACAGAGAGAGAGCGAGACAGAGAGAGAGAGAGAGAGAGAGAGAGCGAGACAGAGAGAGAGAGAGAGAGAGAGAGAGAGAGAGAGAGAGAGAGAGAGAGAGAGAGACAGAGACAGAGACAGAGAGAGAGAGAGAGAGAGAGAGAGAGAGAGAGAGAGAGCGAGACAGAGAGAGTACATATACAATACTGTTTAAGGTGTTGCTATGCGTTTACTGCGTCACTGACAATTTACTCCTGTCCTTATTATTAGCTTGTTGCTTTCACGCTGTCTCATCACTTAATCCCCCCCTCTGTTCACAACATTGTTACTAAACATGTACAACCTGTGGTAAGCAATATGGGGTTTCCTGTTGTGGCCTGCCTGATCACCTGAATACCACAATCTATGAATAACTATAGGCTGACTCAGTTAGGTCAACTACACACCCCACCTGGCACTACCCGAACACACCTGTGTATTGTAAGTAGGTAACTACACACCCCACCTGGCACTACCCGAACACACCTGTGTATTGTAGGTAGGTAACTACACACCCCACCTGGCACTACCCGAACACACCTGTGTATTGTAGGTAGGTAACTACACACCCCACCTGGCACTACCCGAACACACCTGTGTATTGTAGGTAGGTAACTACACACCCCACCTGGCACTACCCGAACACACCTGTGTATTGTAGGTAGGTAACTACACACCCCACCTGGCACTACCCGAACACACCTGTGTATTGTAAGTAGGTAACTACACACCCCACCTGGCACTACCCGAACACACCTGTGTATTGTAGGTAGGTAACTACACACCCCACCTGGCACTACCCGAACACACCTGTGTATTGTAGGTAGGTAACTACACACCCCACCTGGCACTACCCGAACACACCTGTGTATTGTAGGTAGGTAACTACACACCCCACCTGGCACTACCCGAACACACCTGTGTATTGTAGGTAGGTAACTACACACCTAGTCTCACATTGCCATACCTCCAAAATCACTTTGTTGCCGATTGGAAAAACGGTTTGAATGAAATACTCCACCAGACATGCCACCAGGGGTCTTTTCACAGTCCCCAAATCCAGAACAAATCCAAGAAAGCGTACAGTATTATATAGGGCCATTATTGCATGGAATTCCATTCCATCTCATATTGCTCAAATTAATAGCAAACCTGGTTTCAAAAACAGATAAAGCAACACCTCACGGCACAACACCTCCCCGCTATTTGATCTAGATAGTTTGTGTGTATTTGTGTGGAACCCAGGAAGAGTAGCTGCTGCTTTCACAAAAGCTAATAGGGATCCTAATAAATATCAAAATTCCATAAGGACCCCAAAAAACGGAGGCAGTGGGAGAACCTATTCAAGTAAGTAAATACATTTTTCAAATGTTACAAACCCGCTGCGCCACTCAAGTTAATTAAATGTCATCAGCTAGCTAACTTCCTATTAGCTAGCTACCATGATGTATTCATTGTGATTTAAAATCACAGTCCCCAAATGTATTTGTAGATAACAGCCATGGAAGAGTGTGAAATTGCAGCTCCAGCTGTCGGTAAAGTGAGAGTATAGGCTACTGTACTGTCAGTAAGTGAGAGTGTAGGCTACTGTACTGTCAGTAAGTGAGAGTGTAGGCTACTGTACTGTCAGTAAGTGAGAGTGTAGGCTGCTGTACTGTCAGTAAGTGAGAGTGTAGGCTGCTGTACTGTCAGTAAAGTGAGAGTGTAGGCTGCTGTACTGTCATTAAGTGAGAGTGTAGGCTACTGTACTGTCAGTAAGTGAGAGTGTAGGCTGCTGTACTGTCAGTAAGTGAGAGTGTAGGCTACTGTACTGTCAGTAAGTGAGAGTGTAGGCTACTGTACTGTCAGTAAAGTGAGAGTGTATGTTTGCCTGAAATGATACTTTAGTAATAAAAGCCTACTTGCTACTATGCCATGATCTGTTGTTGTTTAGACTAAGCTGTCTAGTCTTTACATACCAGGTAGCTTATTTGTACATTTTGAAGTGATGAAGTGTTGATTCTTTAAAGTGTTTAAACTTGTTTTAATTGTTTGTGTATTATTCAAAGTGAACTAGTGTAAATGTTGATGAATCATAATCCTGCAATAAAGAGGGGAGGGGGTAAGTCTGTAATGTGTTTGTTTCTGTGTTGTTTTCTCAAATGAACCTTTTCTTTTTGTCTAGTTGTAAACTCTCCAATCTGTTTTATTTGATTGTCACTCTCTCTCAGTATATCATCTATGTGAATCCACCTAGCACCGTATCATATTACATTCATTGCCAATGCAGCCATAGGCCTACAGTATGATGGACATTTTCTGTCCTCACGCACTGTTGTTCCTACGGCACTAATCTGGAGAGCACTGATTTCCACCTGGTTCCGACCCCGCTTTAGCTGCTTTCTGTCCTGGAACTTCCCCAGGCTTCTCGTTTTAGGGTTTGTGACAAGGCTATTACACACCCCACCTGGAACCTCAACACACCTGTGTAGGTAGGTATCTACACACTCTACCTGGCACCTCAACACACCTGTGTAGGTAGGTATCTACACACTCTACCTGGCACCTCAACACACCTGTGTAGGTAGGTATCTACACACTCTACCTGGCACCTCAACACACCTGTGTAGGTAGGTATCTACACACTCCACCTGGCACCTCAACACACCTGTGTAGGTAGGTAACTACACACCCCACCTGGAACCTCAACACACCTGTGTAGGTAGGTAACTACACACCCCACCTGGAACCTCACCATGCCTGTGTAGGTAGGTATCTACACACTCTACCTGGCACCTCAACACACCTGTGTAGGTAGGTATCTACACACCCCACCTGGAACCTCAACACACCTGTGTAGGTAGGTATCTACACACTCTACCTGGCACCTCAACACACCTGTGTAGGTAGGTAACTACACACCCCACCTGGAACCTCACCATGCCTGTATAGGTAGGTAACTACACACACTACCTGGCACCTCAACACACCTGTGTAGGTAGGTAGGTAGGTAGGTAGGTAGGTAGGTAGGTAGGTAGGTAGGTAGGTAGGTAGGTAGGTAGGTAGGTAGGTAGGTAGGTAGGTAGGTAGGTAGGTAGGTAGATAGGTAGGTAGGTAGGTAGGTAGGTAGGTAGGTCACCATCATGGCCAATATTGAATTATGTAACGTGTTTGGTGACCAAGATTAAAATCACTTAAAATGAGTTTGACTTGACTAATCGTGAGAGAGAGAGGTTGTGTGTGTGTGTGTATATGTTTCAAAAACAGACTTTGTTGTGTGCATACAGTATGTGTGTTTGTGTGTGTACACTGTCTCTGTTTTCATGTCAACGACACCAGCACGCAGATAAAAGAGTGTTTTACCAGGAGTATTGTCTTTCTCCCTGCTTGCGCAGAGCACACCAGCATGGAGCTGGCCCTGAGCCAATTGAGTGTCCCATGATGTCACAACTGAAGCCAGAGAGCTCTAGAACTCGAGCAGTGCCAGATTCTCCTCACATGCCACCTTCAATCAAACTCTTTTGATGTTCTACCGATGGAAGTTGTAACATCGCCCAGAGTTCTCAGAAACGAGTGTAATATGATTATCCTGTCTCCTAACAGGACATTGGCTTTGTCCTAAATGGCACCCTATTCCCTACATAGGGAATTACTTTTGACCAGAGCCCTGTGGTCCCTGGTCAAAAGTAGTGCATTAAATAGGAAATAGGGTGCCATTTGGGACATTGCCATTATGTCACATCAATCCCTGATCCACTTCTCCTCTATTAAAGTGAAACAGTGGAGAGAGAACATGAAGGGGAGGCAGCAGGAGGAAGGCTTCTGACCAAAGACAGATAGTAAACACTTAATGAAAGTACCTCAGGCAGCCCGTAAACACAAAAAAAATATGAGTCTTTATGCCTAGGACCGGTGTAAATCCCTAAGAGGAAACCTATTGTGATCGTAGCCAGGAGGAAAACATTTGATTATGCCATGTCACTCAGACAGGGAGGGTGTAAGTAGTCTGTCTAAGAAAACAATAATAACGCTTTGACAGAAAACCAGTGAGACACATTTAAAAGATGCACTACAAAGAAATCGCTCCACCATTTCCTGGTGGCAAAAATTGCAATAGTTCGCCTAATTTCAGTTTATGTGACAAAACAAGCTAGGATAGTGTAGAGAATCATTGTAGCTACTTGAAGGTGGTGTTCAAAACCGAAAGTAAAAGATTTAATTTATTAATCACGAAATAATTGACACTCAAACAATTACAGTGCTACAGTGTTACAATACATGTTATATTACAGAATGATCTAGGGGCGAAATAAACACACACCTATTTAGGCGAGGTGCTGGCTAGCGGAGTGGAACACTATTAAAAAATAAAGGAGAGCCGCACACTTTAACCAAGAACACAACACTAACATAAGGCAAAATGCCGATACACAAGAACAATAGAAACTGCTGAGTGAACCTGGGAGAGTGACATATAAAGGGAAGGAAATTATGAAGGTAAATGGAGTCCAGGTGTGAATCATAATGATTCACAGGTGCGCGTAATTATGAGTGCCAGGTGTGCGTAATGATGAATCCCAGGACGGGTGGTTAGTACTCTGGCGACGTTGTACGCCGGAGGGGAGGAGCAGACGTTACAGTACCCCCCCCCCCCCGGCGTGCGGTTCCAGCCGCAGGACGACGCCGACCAGGGGGACGACCCCGAGGACGAGGAGCGAGTCGGTCCGGGATGCAAAGGTGAAAATCACGGATGATGTTGGGGTCCAGAATGTCCTCCACCAGAACCCAACACCGCTATTCTGGGCCATACCCCTCCCAGTCCAATAGATACTGGAGCCAACCCCCATGATGTCGTGACTCCAGTAGGGATCTGACAGAGTACGCCAGGCTCCCCTCGATGTTAGGTCCACCTGTGAATCATTATGATTCACACCTGGACTCCATTTACCTTCATCATTTCCTCCCCTTTATATGTCACTCTCCCAGGTTCACTCACCAGTTGGTATTGTTCTTGTGTATCAGTGTTCTGCCTTATGTTAGTGTCATCTTCTTGGTTTTGTTGATTTATTAAAACGTTGCACCTGCATCCAACTCACCACCCACTCATTACAGGCAGGAGTAACTCACCCAGATTCTAATCTAATCAACTAAATTTGAATGTTTTGACCAATCCAGTCACTTAAATACATCAAACAGAAAACATACAATGCAATAAGACATTTGAATTTGGTCAGGTCACCTCAAAAGTTACATATTGCAGCTTTAATTTAACCACACGTGACTACAAAGACTCACACGCTGCATTGAACCGTCGGCACTGCAATCGCAGCTGGAGATAACGCATCCTTTTTGGAGACATGGTTTTGCCAGGTGCTATAGCAACCTTCACTGGCTAGCTAAGAATGAGAACTGCAAGGTGTGTACAGTAATGATCACTTTTTGGGAGTTTGTGACAAGCATATACCAACTCTTGCGGCAGTTTTATATACACCACAATGCTCTACTTGAGTAGGAGCCTACCAACATGAGTAGGAGCCTACCAACATGAGTAGTAGCCTACCAACATGAGCAGGAGCCTACCAACATGAGCAGGAGCCTACCAACATGAGCAGGAGCCTACCAACATGAGCAGGAGTCTACCAACATGAGCAGGAGCCTACCAACATGAGCAGGAGCCTACCAACATGAGCAGGAGTCTACCAACATGAGCAGGAGTCTACCAACATGAGTAGTAGCCTACCAACATGAGCAGGAGTCTACCAACATGAGCAGGAGTCTACCAACATGAGCAGGAGTCTACCAACATGAGCAGGAGTCTACCAACATGAGCAGGAGCCTACCAACATGAGCAGGAGCCTACCAACATGAGCAGGAGCCTACCAACATGAGCAGGAGTCTACCAACATGAGCAGGAGCCTACCAACATGAGCAGGAGCCTACCAACATGAGCAGGAGTCTACCAACATGAGCAGGAGCCTACCAACATGAGCAGGAGCCTACCAACATGAGCAGGAGTCTACCAACATGAGCAGGAGCCTACCAACATGAGCAGGAGTCTACCAACATGAGCAGGAGTCTACCAACATGGAACCCATAGAATATGGTAGTGAGAGGAAGCCCACTGGCCGGTAGTGAGAGAAGATGGAACGAGATGGATTTTGGCCAACATTCTGCAAATGTTCTCATCGATGAAACATTTTATCTCAATACAGTTTTCTGTTCCCAAAACTAGAATCTGTTATGAACAGAGTGCACTACGTTTTGTGGACTTTACGCTTTGCAAAAGTTACAAAAAATTGTTTTGTTTAGGAGTGCAAAGGTGAATTTAGTTATTGCACACGCAGATACATGCTAGAACACGCCAATAGGATCTCACTAGCTGGTGCTTGGCTCTGCCACCTCCTTGCTTGTCCTCCCCACTATGACTAATTTGTTCCCATTGGAAACAACAGGCTGTGGTCTATGTTGCTTTAGTTGTAAAAAATCTTTGCCCATAGTCTGTATCATTCTATTTCTATGGTGGAACCCCAAGTGCAAACATCTCAATGTCCTCTGCTATCAAAATGTTCCCCTACTCTTCTGAGGTTTCTGGCTGGGAATTCTCCCACATGTTAAGGCTCAATTCCAGCTCAGTATTGGAGTATAGTAACGAGGCTATAAATAAAATGATAGCTGTTTTCCTCTGAGATGGTTAGCTTGCGTTCCAAATGGCACCCTACTTTTGACCAGGGTCCTTTTGACCATGGTCCTTTTGACCAGGGTCCTTAGTCTCTTATGCAAAACATTCTAGCGCTTCTTCGACCAGACCTCCTTGTTCTAATGGCGATGTTGAACGCTCTGCAATGCACTTTGTTGTATAATGTTCAATGAATCAATCATGTGGTCAATCATGGACTGATGGACGTTACTTTGTTCCCCGCCCCGCCCCGGGGGATAGAAATACATTGAACCAGGCCCAACGTCAGTCCTTCAGTCTGCTTTTCTGTCTGATGGGAGGGAGATGTATGGAGGACAGTAGTGTCAGGAAAACACCTGGAGCTGAAGGTAGAAGCTGGCAGCATTGCAGTATGGAACATCTGAGGAAGCTATTATCTGTCACCTGTCTCGTTAATAGCAAAGACATATGAGGAATTTGGGCCCATTGTGCTCGACGGATGCTGTATTTCGGTGAAGAGATATTGGCAGGATTATTTAACTAATAAAATGTTGTTTTGTCGATTTAAAGGGCTTAGAGTTCATCAGGCTCAGCCACCTTTTATTCCACACTGTCCTTCTCTTCTTTATCTTAATACACAGCTTTATCTTCATGACATTTCTGGACTTTTTGGAATGTAAAAATCTTTGACCATTAAAAATCCTATTTTCCCTAACCCTAAACCTAACCCATGGGGTGGCAGGTAGCCTGAGGTTAGGAGCGTTGGGCCAGTAACCAAACGGTTTCTGGATCAATCCCTGAGCTGACAAGGTGAAAATCTGTCATTCTGCCCCTGAGGAAGGCAGTTAACCCACTGTTCCCCGGGTGCTGAAGATGTGGATGTCGATTAAGGCAGCCCCCCGCACCTCTCTGATTCAGAGGAGTTGGGTTAAATGCAGAAGACACATTTCAGTTGAACGCATTCAGTTGTACAACTGACTAGGTATCCCCCTTTCCCCAACCCTTAAGCTTAAAATAGCAAAATAACTCATTCAGGACCTGAAATAAAGTTCTGACGTTTCAAAAAAAGTTATTGGTTTCCTACCTTTCAGCATATTCAGGTGAATTGTTAGGACATTGGGGTCCTGATAATGTAGGAAAACATGTAAACACACATGCACACACACACACAGAAAGGTTTCAGTTGGGTGACTTTCACAGAGAAACACATCTATCTATTCACTCACTCCACGCTACCAATCCTATGTTAATATATGTATTGTCCGTTAAATAATTTATTTAAAGAAATATTTCAATTATTCATAAACCTGTGCATTCATCCTTACCTCAGCATGCCATTCATGTGGTCTGCATCCCAAATGGCACACCATTCCCAATATAGTGCACTACTTTTGACCAAACACCTATGGGCACTGGTCAAAGGTAGTGCACTACATAGGATGGGATGCATACATGATACATATGGTCACAGTAGGATGCCTCTAACCACTATTCATCCCAGAATCAAGTTATTATATTAGATCTGTTCACTGTGCTCTATCACGTTAATGGTAGTGAAGGACATAGATGGATGGTCTGGCTAGCGGACATGTAATTTCCGTAGTGACAAGACGGATGGATGGATGCTGAAGTAAGTCTACAGATTAACATTTTGTCTTTCAGAGATAATACACAGCTAGGGTTACAAAATTCACACCATTTTCCCTAAATTCCCAGGTTTTCCAGAAATCCTGGTTGTAAAATTCCTGGAAATCTGGAATTCTCCAACCAGGATTTCTGTAAAAGCGGGATTTTTCAACACTGTACACAGCGAAGTGTCAACATCACAGAGGGATAGAGATATATGTTGACTGGGGAACTTGCATTGCATTTAAAGTAACTTGTTACGTTACAACCTTATCTCCTACACTGATTACTTAAATTGAAAAGCTAACTCGTTAGCTTACTCGTTACCACAAAAAGTAATCTGAGTAGGCTAGTCTAACACTTTACTTTGTAACGCGTTACTCCCAACAGTGATTATAAGGGACAGTTTCAGACAGACAGTAGACAAGACTTTCATCTGAGAGTGTGGGGAGTGGTTTGGTTTCTCAAATCAAATCAAATTGTATTTGTCATATGCTTTGTAAACAGCCGGTGTTGACTGACAGTGAAATGCTTACAGGCCCTTCCCAACAATGCTGGTCCTTTTACATACAGGTTATTTTCCAACAGTTAAAGATAAATAAAAAACATAAAAATAGTGACACAAGGAATAAATACACAGTGAATAATGAATAACAATAAAGAGTAAAAATAGCATGGCTGTATACAAGGTAATTGAGGAAGTTATGTACATATAGGTAGAGGTAAAGTGACTAGGCAAGAGGATATATAGACAGTAGCAGCAGCGTATGTGGTGAGTGTGAAAGTGTGTGTGTGTGTGTGTGTGTGTGTGTGTGTGTGTGTGTGTGTGTGTGTGTGTGTGTGTGTGTGTGTGTGTGTGTGTGTGTGTGTGTGTGTGTGTGTGTGTGTGTGTGTGTGTGTGTGTGTGTAAATGTGTGTGTTGGGATTTCAGGCATACTGTAGAGTCAGTGCAAGAAAGTAAGTGGAAAAAAGGGTCAATGCAGGTTGTCCGGGTAGCCATTTGATGAGCTATTTAGCTGTCTTGTTTAGCAGTATCATGGCTTTGGGGTAAAAGCTGTTCAGGGTCCTGTTGGTTCCAGGCTTGGTGCTCTGGTACTGCTTGCCATGCGGTAGCAGAGAGAACAGTCTATGGCTTGGGTGGCTGGAGTTTTTGACAATTTTTTGGGCCTTCCTCTAACACTGCCTGGTATAGAGGTTCTGGATGGCAGGAAGCTCAGCCCCAGTGATGTACTGGACCATACTCACCACCCTCTGTAGCGCCTTGCGGTCAGTGTCTTGCAATTGCTGTACCAAGTGGTAATGCAGCCAGTCAAGATACTTTCAATGGTGCAGCTGTAGAACTTTTTGAAGATCTGAGGTCCCATGCCAAGTTTTTTCAGCCTCTTGAGGGGGAAAATGCGCTGTAGTGCCCTCTTCACAACTGTGTAGGTGTGTGTGGACCATGCTAATTCCTTATTGATGTGGACACTGAGGAACTTGAAGCTCTCGACCCGCTCTACTACAGCCCCATCGATGTGGATGGGGGCGTGTTCAGCCTCCGTTTCCTGTAGTCCGTGATCAGATCCTTTGTTTTGCTGACGTTGAGCGAGAGGTTGTTGTCCTGGCACCACACTGCCAGGTCTCTGACCTCCTCACTATGGGCTCGCTTAATGTCGTCGGTGCTCAGTCATACCACCGTCGTGTCGTCAGCAAACTTGATAATTGTGTTAAAATCGTGCTTGGCCATGCAGTCGTGGGTGAACAGGGAGTACAGGAGGGGACTAAGCACACACCCCTGAGGGGCCCCCGTGTTGATGGTCAGTGTGGCGGGCCACCTGGGGGTGGCCCGTCAGGAAGTCCAGGCTCCAGTTGCAGAGGGAGGAGGTCAGTCTCAGGGTCCTGAACTTGGTGATGAGCTTGGAGGGGACTATGGTGTTGAATACTGAGCTGTAGTCAATGAACAGCATTCTTACATAGATATTCCTTTTGTCCAGGTGAGTGAGGGCAGTGTGGAGTGCAATAGAGATTATTATCTGTGGATCTGTTGGGGCGGTATGTTATTTGGAAAGGGTTCTGGATGTCTGGGATGATGTTGTTAATGTGAGCTATGACCAGCCTATCAAAGCATGTAATGGCTGTAGATGTGAGTGCTACACGGCTATAGTAATTTAGAAAGGTTACCTTGGAGTTATTGGGCACGGGGACTATGGTGGTCCGCTTGAAACAAGTTGGTATTACAGACCGGGTCAGGGATAGGTTGATAATGTCTGAAAAGACATTTGCCAGCTGGTCAGTGCATGCTCTGAGTACGCGTCCTGGTATTCCGTCTGGCCCCGAAGCCTTGCGAATCTTAACCTATTTGGCTTATCTGGTCGGCTCGTGTCTCTGGAAGCTCGCGGCTAGGTTTCCCTTTGTAATCCGTGATAGTTTGCAAACCCTGCCACATCTGTTGAGCATCAGAGACAGCATAGTAGGATTTGATCTTAGTCCTGTATTGACGCTTTACCTGTTTGATGGCTCGTTGGAGGGTGTAGCGGGATTTCTTATAAGTGTCCGGATTAGTGTCCCGCGCTCAGTGTGGATGTTTCCAATATCAGTGTGTGTGTGTGTGTGTGTGTGTGTGTGTGTGTGTGTGTGTGTGTGTGTGTGTGTGTGTGTGTGTGTGTGTGTGTGTGTGTGTGTGTGTGTGTGTGTGTGTGTGTGTGAGCAGATGTTTTTAATATTTATTTAGTTTTTAACACAAAAAACTTAATGCATGCTCTTCAACCGATCGTTGCCCGCACCCGCACCCGCCCGCCCGACTAGCATCACTACTCTGGACGGTTCTGACTTAGAATATGTGGACAACTACAAATACCTGGGTGTCTGGCTAGACTGTAAACTCTCCTTCCAGACTCATATTAAGCATCTCCAATCCAAAATTAAATCTAGAATCGGCTTCCTATTTCGCAACAAAGCCTCCTTCACTCACGCTGCCAAACATACCCTCATAAAACTGACTATCTTACCGATCCTCGACTTCGGCGATGTCATTTACAAAATAGCCTCCAACACTCTACTCAGCAAACTGGATGCAGTCTATCACAGTGCCATCCGTTTTGTCACCAAAGTCCCATATACCACACACCACTGCAACCTGTATGCTCTCATCGGCTGGCCCTCGCTACATATTCATCGCCAGACCCACTGGCTCCAGGTCATCTATAAGTCTTTGCTAGGTAAAGCCCTGCCTTATCTCTGCTCACTGGTCACCATAACAACACCCACCCGTAGCACGCGCTCCAGCAGGGATATCTCACTGGTCATCCCCAAAGCCAACACCTCCTTTGGCCGTCTTTCCTTCCAGTTCTCTGCTGCCAATGACTGGAACGAATTGCAAAAATCGCTGAAGTTAGAGAATTATATCTCCCTCACTAACTTTAAGCATCAGCTGTCTGAGCAGCTTACCGATCGCTGCAGCTGTACATAGCCCATCCAACTACCTACCTCATCTCCATATTAGTTTTATTTACATTTTTGCTCTTTTGCACACCAGTATTTCTACTTGCACATCATCATCTGCACATCTATCACTCCAGTGTTCATTTGCTAACTTGTAATTACTTTGCTACTATGGCCTATTTATTTCCTTACCTCCTTACTCCATTCGCACACACTGTATATAGATTTTTCTATTGTGTTATTGACTATACTTTTATTTATTCCATGTGTAACTCTGTGTTGTTGTTTTTTGTCGCACTGCTTTGCTTTATCTTGGCCAGGTCGCAGTTGTAAATGAGAACTTGTTCTCAACTGGCCTACCTGGTTAAATAAAGATGAAATATTTGTATTTTTTTAAATATCAGTGTGTGTCACATGGGATCCTGAAGACAGAAAGTCAGAAAAGACCCAGAGAGCAGATGTTTCCTGGCTATGATGACTGTCTCTCTCTGATAGTCCTCCCTCTTCCCTGCAGTACCTTATCTTCCTCATCATCTGTTATTTTTCGTCTCCTCCTCCTCTTTGTGTATCTCTCTCCCTCGTTTATTGTTCTAGTGATGCCTGGTCCCTCTTTCTCTTTTGTAGCACTGCTGTCTAGGGACCGAATGCACGCATGCTGACGCATGCACAAACACACATATGCACACACGAGCACACACCAACATGCACACACTCACTCACAAACACACACACAAACACACACAAACACACACACACTTTTCTAGGGATAAGGGGGAGATGGGGGTAAACAGCAGAACAAGCATATTGGGAAGAGATAGAAGAAGAAGAAAGAAACAGGGGAGGAGGAGGAGAGATAGAAGGAGGGATAACGCCAGGAAAGTCAATAAAGGGAATGTTATGTTTCCATGTTATCACTCTATAAATGGACATGGAACATTTGTCGACCTAGATTCAATCAATCAAAGATGTTTTTCTTTAATGAGTCGGACGCGAAGGATTTACTTCAGACACCGGACAAGGCCCAAATCCCCATCTTTCAATTGAAGAAGAGCTGGAGATATCGGGGACGTAGGTCGGGGTGCCTTGTAAGGATCTGATGGTGAGTGGGTAATCCGCCTCTACCATCAGTCCTATTAGCCAACGTGCAATCATTGGATAATAAAATGGATGAGCTCCAATCAAGACTAACCTACCAATGGGACATAAAAACTGTAATATATTATGTTTCACCGAGTCTTGGCTGAATGACAACATGGATTACATACAGCTGGCGGGGTTTTCCGTGCATCGGCAAGATAGAACAGCTGCATCCGGTAAGACAAGGGGTGGCGGTCTGTGTCTATTTGTCAATAACAGCTGGTGCACAAAATCTAATATTAAGGAAGTCTCGAGGTTTTGCTCACCTGAAGTAGAGTATCTCATGATAAGCTGTAGACCACACTATTTACCAAGAGAGTTTTCATCTATATTTTTCGTAGCTGTCTATTTACCACCATAAACTGATGCTGGCACTAAGATCGCACTGTCACGGTTGTGTGGAGAGACGGACCAAGGCGCAGCATGCTCTGAGTTCCACATATTTAATTTAGTGAAACTTACAAAAACAATAGGAAACAAACAACTAACCGTAAAATCAGAGGTGCTTTAATGCACTAACTCAAAACAAGATCCCACAAAACACAGTGGGGAAATGGCTACCTAAATATGATCCCCAATTAGAGACAACGATAAACAGCTGCCTCTGATTGGGAACCATACCAGGCCAACATAGAAATAGAACACCTAGATAGAAACACCCCCCGTAGTCACACCCCGACCTAACCAAAATAGAGAATAAAAAGGCTTTCTATGGTCAGGGCGTGACACGTACTCAATGAGCTGCATAAGGTCATAAGCAAACAAGAAAATGCTTATCCAGAGGCAGGGACTTTAATGCAGGGAAACTTAAATCCATTTTACTAGTTTCTACCAGCATGTTACATTTACTCTAGACCACCTTTGCTCCACACACAGAGACACGTACACAATTCTCCCTCACCCTCCATTTGGCAAATCTGACCATTACTCTATCCTCCTGATTCCTGCTTACAAGCAAAAACTAAAGCAGGAAGTGTTCAGATGACGCAGATGCTAAACTACAGGACTGTTTTGCTAGCACAGACTGGAATATGTTCCGGGAATTCTTCCAATGGCATTGAGGAGTACTCTAACCTGGACTCTTATAAGAAGTCCCGTTATGCCCTTCGACGAACCATCAAACAGGCAAAGTGTCAATACAGGACTAAGAATGAATCGCACTACACCGGCTCCGACGCTCGTCGGATGTGGCAGGGCTTGCAAACTATTACGGACTACAAAGGGAAGCACAGACGCGATCTGCCCAGTGACACAAGCCTACCAGACGAGCTAAATTACCTCTATGCTCGTTTCGAGGCAAGCAACACTGAAGCATGCATGAGAGCACCAGCTGTTCCGGACGACTGTGTAATCCCGCTCTCTGTAGCCTGTGTGAGTAAGACCTTTAAAAAAGTCAACATTCACAAGGCCGCAGGGCCACTACCACATTCTCATCGACGGGGCTGTAGTTGAGCAGGTTGAGAGCTCCAAGTTCCTTGGTGGCCACTTCACCAACGAACTATCATGGTCCAAACACACCATGACAGTCGTGAAGAGGGCACGACAATGCCTATTCCCGCTCAGTAAACTGAAAAGATTTGGTATGGGTCCTCGGATCCTCAAAAAGTTATATAGCTGCACCATTGAGAGCATCCTGACTGGATGCATCACTGCCTGGTATGGCAACTGCTCGGCCTCCGACCACAAGGCACTACAGAGGGTAATGCGCACTACAGAGGGTAATGCGTACTGCGGCCAAGCTTCCTGCCATCCTCTATACCAGGAGATGTCAGAGGAAGGCCCTAAAAATTGCCAAAGACTCCAGCCACCCTAGTCATAGACTGTTCTCTCTGCTACCACACAGCAAGCAGTACGGGGCACCAAGTCTAGGTCCAAAAGGCTTCTTAACAGCTTCTACTCCAAGCCATAAGACTCCTAAACAGCTAATCAAATGGCTAGCCAGACTGTTTGCATTGACCCACCCCCATTTTTACACTGCTGCTGCTCTTTATTTAACCTTTATTTAACTAGGCAAGTCAGTTAAGAACAAGTTCTTATTTACAATGACAGCCTAGGAACAGTGGGTTAACTGCCTTGTTCAGGGGCAGAACAACACTAGGCTACCTGCCGCCTGCTCTCTGTTCACGATCTATGCATAGTCACTTTACCTTTACCTACATCAAATCAAATCACATTTATTTGTCACATACACATGGTTAGCAGATGTTAATGCGAGTGTAGAGAAATGCTTGTGCTTCTAGTTCCGACCATGCAGTAATATCTAACAAGTAGTCTAACCTAACAATTTCACAACAACTACCTTATACACACAAGTGTAAAGGAATGAATAAGAATATGTACATAAAAATATATGAATGAGTGATGGCCGAACGGCATAGGCAAGATGCAGTAGATGGTATAGAATAAAGTATATACATATGAGATGAGTAATGTAGGGTATGTAAACATTATATAAAATGGCATTGTTTAAAGTGGCTAGTGATACATTTATTACATCAAGATGGCAAGATGCAGTAGATGGTATAGTGATGGCTAGTGATACATTTATTACATACATTTTTCCATAATTAAAGTGGCTAGAGTTGAGTCAGTATGTTGGCAGCAGCCACTCAATGTTAGTGAAGGCTGTTTAACAGTCTGATGGCCTTGAGATAGAAGCTGTTTTTCAGTCTCTCGGTCCCCGCTTTGCTGCACCTGTACTGACCTCGCCTTCTGGATGATAGCGGGGTGAACAGGCAGTGGCTCGGGTGGTTGTTATCCTTGATGATCTTTTTGGCCTTCCTGTGACATTGGGTGGTGTAGGTGTCCTGGAGGGCAGATAGTTTGCCCCCGGTGATGCGTTGTGCAGACCTCACTACCCTCTGGAGAGCCTTATGTTTGTGGGCAGAGCAGTTGCCGTACCAGGCGGTGATACAGCCCGACAGGATGCTCTCGATTGTGCATCTGTAAACATTTGTGTTTTTGGTGACAAGCCGAATTTCTTCAGCCTCCTGAGGTTGAAGAGGCACTGTTGCACCTTCTTCACCACGCTGTCTGTGTGGGTAGAGCATTTCAGTTTGTCCGTGATGTCTACGCCGAGGAACTTAACATTTTCCAACTTCTCCACTACTGTCCCGTCGATGTGGATAGGGGGCTGCTTCCTCTGCTGTTTCCTGAAGTCCACGATCATCTCCTTTCATTTGTTGACGTTGAGTGTGAGGTTATTTTCCTGACAACACACTCCGAGGGCCCTCACCTCCTCCCTGCAGACCGTCTCGTCGTTGTTGGTAATCAAGCCTACCACTGTATTTTCTTATAGTAAATCTGACTTTGGTGAGGGCTAAACTTGCTGGGTGTCTAAATAGCTAGCCCTGTGATGCCGGGCTATCTACTTAGAATATTGCAAAATATGCTTTCACCAAAAAGCTATTTTAAAATCGGACATAGCGAGTGCATAGAGGAGTTCTGTATCTATAATTCTTAAAATAATTGTTATGTTTTTTGTGAACGTTTATCGTGAGTAATTTAGTAAATTCACCGGAAGTTTGCGGGGGGTATGCTAGTTCTGAACGTCACATGCTAATGTAAAAAGCTGGTTTTTGATATAAATATGAACTTGATTGAACATATCCGTTCAAACACTGAAAGAAGTAAAATGGAGTCGTCACATGCACGCGCGCACCAGTGTCATTGTTCTCAGAACGTCCACTTTCCAAAACCCCTACTGTTTTTCGCCCAGGGACTGCAGAGTTATCATTCAACGTTCTGGCGCCTTCTGAGAGCCTATGGGAGCCTTAGAAAATGTCACGTTACAGCAGAGATCCTCTATTTTCGATAAAGAGGCTATAGAAGGACAAGAAACGGTCAGACAGGGCACTTCCCATATAGAATCTTCTCAGGTTTTGGCCTGCCATATGAGTTCTGTTATACTCACAGACACCATTCAAACAGTTTTAGAAACTTTAGGGTGTTTTCTATCCAAATCAAATAATTATATGCATATTCTAGTTTCTGGGCAGGAGTAATAACCAGATTAAATCGGGTACGTTTTTTTATCCGGACGTGAAAATACTGCCCCCTATCCTAAACAGGTTAACACTTGTTTTTCTTAAAACTGCTGTTGGTTAAGGGCTTGTGAGTATACATTTCACTATAAGGTCTACACCTGTTGTATTCGGTGCATGCGACAAATAACATTTGATTTGTTTTGATGTAACTGTGTTGCTCTTGCAGCCGCTCTTGCGATCAATGGTGGAGTTATTTTGCATAGCCCGGTCCCCAGAGAGGGTGGAGATTAAGAACTAATGGGAGGATCTAAAATGAGCAAACTCCGCCCACCAGCAACACAAAATTAACTTGATCATTGTCATGAAGCCCCCCCTCCTGCCGACCCCAACCCAACCACTCAGGGGTATGAAGAGAGGAAAGGACAGGTGATAGAGGAGCGAGGTTTGGCTTTTAAAGGACAGGTGACAGAGGAGCGAAAGATGGCTTTTACTCGTTCGTTTGGATCTAACTACTTGAATCCCATTAGAGCTATAGTAAACCCATGGGAGATGGATAGAGCAGGAGAATGAAAGACAGAAAGAGAGAGATGGATAGAGCAGGAGAATGAAAGACCGAAAGAGAGAGATGGATAGAACAGGAGAATGAAAGACAGAAAGAGAGAGATGGATAGAGCAGGAGAATGAAAGACAGAAAGAGAGAGATGGATAGAACAGGAGAATGAAAGACAGAAAGAGCGAGATGGATAGAGCAGGAGAAGGAAAGACCGAAAGAGAGAGATGGATAGAGCAGGAGAATGAAAGACCGAAAGAGAGAGATGGATAGAGCAGGAGAATGAAAGACCGAAAGAGAGAGATGGATAGAGCAGGAGAATGAAAGACCGAAAGAGAGAGATGGATAGAGCAGGAGAATGGAAGACAGAAAGAGAGGGGTGGATAGAACAGGAGAATGGAAGACAGACAGGGGAGATGGATCGATGAGCGGATGGGCCAGAAGAGAGAGGGGTATACAATAGAGGTGTATTAATCTCACTTTGTCATCACAAAATGATCTAGACACACAAATAGAAACCCAAAGACTAGTGGACTCCAACAGGAAGACTCCAATAGGAAGACTCCGACAATATTTACAGAGATAACCAAACTCTCCTCCTGGATGTTTTAGAGTATGGCACCAATAAATGGAGCCAATGGAAAGACAATGTAAACACTGTGAAGATGTAAAGTTGTTAATAAACTCAGAGTTAGAATCCCTAGAAGGCTCTGAGAGTAAGCCCCAATGATGAATACAGTACAATGTATATTTAAGCAATAAGGCACCTCGGGGGTTTGTGGTATACCGTGCATTCGGAAAGTATTCAGAATCCTTCCCTTTTTCCACATTTTGTTACGCTACAGCCTTATTCTAAAATGGATTATATACAAAAAAAACTCATCAATCTACTCCCCATAATGACAAAGTGAAAACAGTTTTTTTGTACATTTTGCTAACTTATACAAAAATAAAAATACCTTATTTACATAAGTATTCAGACCCTTTGCTATGAAACTCGAAATTGAGCTCAGGTGCATCTGTTTCCATTGATCATCCTTGAGATGTTTCTACAACTTGATTGGAGCCCTCCTCTGGTAAATTCAACTGATTGGGCATAAGGTCCCACAGTTGAAAGTGCACGTCAGAGCAAAAACCAAGCCATGAGGTCGAAGGAGTTGTCCGTAGAGCTCGAAGACAGGATTGTGTCGAGGCACAGATCTGGGGAAGGGCATCAAAAAAATTCTGCAGCATTGAAGGTCCCCAAGATTATTAGTATTTAGTATTTTCCATCATTCTTAAATGGAACAAATGTGGAACCACCAAGACTCTTTCTCGAGCTGGCCGCCTGGCCAAACTGAGCAATTGATGGAGAAGGGCCTTGGTCAGGGAGGTGACCAAGAACCCGATGGTCACTCTGACAGAGCTCCAGAGTTCCTCTGTGGAGATGGGAGAACCTTCCAGAAGGACAACGATCTCTGCAGCACTCCACCAATCAGGCCTTTATGGTTTAGTGGCCAGACGGAAGCCACTGCTCAGTAAAAGACACATGACAGCCTGCTTGGAGTTTGCCAAAAGGCACCTAAAGGACTATCAGACCATGAGAAACAAGATTTTCTGGCCTGATGAAACCAAGATTGAACTCTTTGGCCTGAATGACAAGCTTCACATCTGGAATAAACCCGGCACCATCCCTACGGTGAAGCATGGTGTTTTTCAGCGGCAGGGACTGGGAAACTAGTCGGAATCGAGGGAAAGATGAACAGAGCAAAGTACAGAGAGCTCCTTGATGAAAACCTTCTCCAGAGCGCTCAGGACCTCAGACTGGGGCAAAGGTTCACCTTCCAACAGGACAACGATCATAAGCACACAGCCAAGACAACGCAGAAGTGGCTTCGGGAAAAGTCTCTGAATGTCCTTGGTTGGCCTAGTCAAGCCCAGACTTGAACTCGATTGAACATCTCTGGAGAGACATGAAAATAGCTGTGCAGCGACGCTCGCCATTCAACCTGACAGAGCTTGAAAGGATCTGCAGAGAAAAATGGGAGAAACTCTCCAAATACAGGTGTGCCAAGCTTGTAGCATCATACCCAAGAAGACTCAAGGCTGTAATCGCTTCCAAAGGTGCTTAAACATACTGAGTAAAAGGGTCTGAATACTTATGTAAATGTCATATTTCAGTTTTTTGCTTTGTTTTTGTTTTGCTTTGTCATTATGGGGTATTGTGTGTAGTTTGATGAGATACATTTTTTATATACATTTTAGAATACAGCTGTAATGTAACAAAATGTGGAAAAAGTCAAGGCGTTTGAATACTTTCAGAATGCACTGTATGGCCAATATACCACGGCAAAGGGCTGTTCGTAGGCACGACGTCTGGATACAGGCATTAGCTGTGGTTTATTGGCCATATACCATAAACCATCGAGGAGCCTTATTGCTATTATAAACTCTTTACCATTGTAATTAGAGCAGTAAAAAGTATTATTCATGTATTTTACTTTCCTGTGGTATACGGTCTGATATACCACATCTTTCAACCAATCAGCATAAAGGGCTAAAACCATCCAGTTTATCCAGTTTCCCTCTCTCCACTGGGATTCTCTGCCTCTAACCCTATTACAGGGGCTAAGTCACTGGCTTACTGGTGCTCTTCCATGCCATCCCTAGGAGGGGTGCGTCACTTGAGTGGGTTGAGTCACTGACGGGGTCTCCCTGTCTGGGTTGGCGCCCCCCCTTGGGTTGTGCCGTGGCAGAGATCTTTGTGGGCTATACTCGGCCTTGTCTCAGGATGGTAAGTTGGTTGCTGAAGATATCCCTCTAGTGGTGTGGGGGCTGTGCTTTTGCAAAGTGGGTGGGGTTATATCCTGCCTGTTTGGCCCTGTCCGGGGGTATCATCGGATGGGGCCACAGTGTCTCCTGACCCCTCCTGTCTCAGCCTCCAGTATTTATGCTGCAGTAATTTATGTGTCGGGGGGCTAGGGTTAGTCTGTTATATCTAGAGTATTTCTCCTGTCTTATCCGGTGTCCTGTGTGAATTTAAGTATGCCCTCTCTAATTCTCCCTTTCTTTCTCTCTCTCGGAGGACCTGAGCCCTAGGACCATGCCTCAGGACTACCTGGCATGATGACTCCTTGCTGTCCCCAGTCCACCTGGCCGTGCTGCTGCTCCAGTTTCAACTGTTCTGCCTGCGGCTATGGAACCGTGACCTGTTCACCGGATGTGCTACTTGTCCCAGACCTGCTGTTCTCAACTGTCTAGAGACAGCAGGAGCGGTAGAGATACTCTGAATGATCGGCTATGAAAAGCCAACTGACATTTACTGCTGAGGTGCTGACCTGTTGCACCCCCATGCTGGTCATCTATGAACATTTTAACATCTTGGCCATGTTCTGTTATAATCTCCACCCGGCACAGCCAGAAGAGGACTGGCCACCCCTCATAGCCTGGTTCCTCTCTAGGTTTCTTCCTTGGTTTTGTCCTTTCTAGGGAGTTTTTCCTAGCCACCGTGCTTCTACACCTGCATTGCTTGCTGTTTGTGGTTTTAGGCTGGGTTTCTGTACAGCACTTTGAGATATCAGCTGATGTAAGAAGGACTATATCAATACATTTGATTTGATTTGATAATGATGTATAAATGAGGTATAAACACATATATATAGAATAGTTGTTCCTGCCAAAGCCAGCACCTGGATCTAGATGGAATGCTGTTGTCTCTTTCTGTTTTGCACTGAATATATAGCCTACATGTATGTGAATGTACAGTATGTCTATGATTAAACCTCCTAGTAATATCTGTGTGTATGTGTGAGTGTGTGTGTGTATTTCTATGTGCCTGTGTCTGTCTGTCTGTCTTTGTCTGTGTACATATGTGTGTGTGAGTCTGTGCCTGCGAGTCTGTGCCTGTGAGTCGGTGTCTGTGAGTCGGTGCCTGTGAGTCTGTGCTTGTGTGTCTGTGCTAGAGGTCGACAGATTAATTATGGCCGATTAATTAGGGCCGATTTCAAGTTTTCATAACAATCGGTAATCTGCCTTTTTGGACGCCGATTATGGGCAATTACATTGCAATCCACGAGGAGACTGCATGGCAGGCTGACCACCTGTTATGTGAGTGCAGCATCAAAAGGACCTTGTGGCTGCAATGAGCCAAGGTAAGTTGCTAGCTAGCATTAAACTTATCTTATAAAAACAATCAATCTTCACATAATCACTATTTAACTACACATGGTTGATGATATTAATAGGTTAACTAGCTTGTCCTGCGTTGCATATGATCAATGCGGTGCCTGTTAATTTATCATCGAATCACAGCCTACTTCAACAAACGGGTGATGATTTAAATAAAAACGCATTCTCGAAAAAAGCACATTCGTTGCACAAATGTACCTAACCATTGTTAACTCACAGACACTAGAGAAGCTTAACCAAGTTTAATTCTGCCCAAAGGGTCTTTACAGCTGTAATTCAGACAGCCAAACATTTCTAAACATCACAGGTGTATATATATATATATACACTGCTCAAAAAAATAAAGGGAACACTTAAACAACACAATGTAACTCCAAGTCAATCACACTTCTGTGAAATCAAACTGTCCACTTAGGAAGCAACACTGATTGACAAAAAATGTCACATGCTGTTGTGCAAATGGAATAGACAACAGGTGGAAATTATAGGCAATTAGCAAGACACCCCCAATAAAGGAGTGGTTCTGCAGGTGGGGACCACAGACCACTTCTCAGTTCCTATGCTTCCTGGCTGATGTTTTGGTCACTTTTGAATTCTAGCGGTGCTTTCACTCTAGTGGTAGCATGAGATGGAGTCTACAACCCACACAAGTGGCTCAGGTAGTGCAGCTCATCCAGGATGGCACATCAATGCGAGCTGTGGCAAGAAGGTTTGCTGTGTCTGTCAGCGTAGTGTCCAGAGCATGGAGGCGCTACCAGCAGACAGACCAGTACATCAGGAGACGTGGAGGAGGCCGTAGGAGGGCAACAACCCAGCAGCAGGACTGCTACCTCCGCCTTTGTGCAAGGAGGAGCAGAAGGAGCACTGCCAGAGCCCTGCAAAATGACCTCCAGCAGGCCACAAATGTGCATGTGTCTGCTCAAACGGTCAGAAACAGACTCCATGAGGGTGGTATGAGGGCCCGACGTCCACAGATGGGGGTTGTGCTTACAGCCCAACACCGTGCAGGACGTTTGGCATTTGCCAGAGAACACCAAGATTGGCAAATTCGCCACTGGCGCCCTGTGCTCTTCACAGATGAAAGCAGGTTCACACTGAGCACGTGTGACAGACGTGACAGTCTGGAGACGCCGTGGAGAACGTTCTGCTGCCTGCAACATCCTCCAGCATGACCGGTTTGGCGGTGGGTCAGTCATGGTGTGGGGTGGCATTTCTTTGGGGGGCCGCACAGCCCTCCATGTGCTCGCCAGAGGTAGCCTGACTGCCATTAGGTACCGAGATGAGATCCTCAGACCCCTTGTGAGACCATATGCTGGTGCGGTTGGCCCTGGGTTCCTCCTAATGCAAGACAATGCTAGACCTCATGTGGCTGGAGTGTGTCAGCAATTCCTGCAAGAGGAAGGCATTGATGCTATGGACTGGCCCGCCCGTTCCCCAGACCTGAATCCAATTGAGCACATCTGGGACATCATGTCTCGCTCCATCCACCAACGCCACGTTGCACCACAGACTGTCCAGGAGTTGGCGGATGCTTTAGTCCAGGTCTGGGAGGAGATCCCTCAGGAGACCATCCGCCACCTCATCAGGAGCATGCCCAGGCATTGTAGGGAGGTCATACAGGCACGTGGAGGCCACACACACTACTGAGCCTCATTTTGACTTGTTTTAAGGACATTACATCAAAGTTGGATCAGCCTGTAGTGTGGTTTTCCACTTTAATTTTGTGACTCCAAATCCAGACCTCCATGGGTTGATAAATTGGATTTCCATTGATTATTTTTGTGTGATTTTGTTGTCAGCACATTCAACTATGCAAAGAAAAAAATATTTAATAAGATTATTTATTTCATTCAGATCTAGGATGTGTTGTTTAAGTGCTCCCTTTATTTTTTTGAGCAGTATATATATATATATCCCACTTAAGACACTCCTCCTTCTCTCCAATCATTACATCTTGTGGTTTAACAGGAAGAGGGTAACAGGATACTAAACCCTTATAACTCCCTTCAGGGGATCTGACCTGACCTCCTGACCTCAGCCCCTCCTTCGCCTAGTCCACAGATGTCCAGCCGCTTCCCCATAGCAATCCTGTGATCTCCTCCCGTCCACCCAGCACATTCCACAGCCACTCTGTCTTTCTACAGATCTCACTCCTTAATATACTATGCTCTGATCTATCATGTCTTCAAAATGTAGAATCCAACACCATCAACATCAATGCCTTTCTTAAAATCAATACACAGAAGTATATTTTTTTAAACCTGCATATTTAGTTAAAATAAATACATGTTAGCAGGCAATATTAACTAGGGAAATTGTGTCACTTCTCTTGCGTTCATTGCAAGCAGAGTCAGGATATATGCAACAGTTTGGGCCGCCTGGCTCGTTGCGAACTGTGTTTCTTCCTAACAAAGACCGTAATTAATTTGCCAGAATTTTACATAATTATGACATAACATTGAAGGTTGTGCAATGTAACAGCAATATTTAGACTTAGGGTTGCTACCCGTTCGACAAAATACGGAATGGTTCCATATTTCACTGAAAGAATAAACGTTTTGTTTTCGAAATGATAGTTTCCGGATTTGACCATATTAATGACCAAAGGCTCGTATTTCTGTGTGTTTATTATATTATAATTAAGTCTATGATTTGATATTTGATAGAGCAGTCTGACTGAGCGGTGATAGGCAACAGCAGGCTCGTAAGCATTCATTCAAACAGCACTTTATTGTGTTTGCAAGCAGCTCTTAGCAACGCTTGAAGCACAGCGCTGTTTATGACTTCAAGCCTATCAACTCCCGATATTAGGCTGGCAATACTACAGTGCCTATAAGAACATCCAATAGTCAAAGGTATATGAAATACAAATGGTATAGAGAGAAATAGCCTACGCGTCAAAATTCCTATAATAACCACAACCTAAAACTGATTAACTGGGAATATTGAAGAACTTGGAATATTGAACCACCAGCTTTCGTATGTTCTCATGTTCTGAGCAAGGAACTGAAACGTTAGCTTTTTTACATGGCACATATTGCACTTTTACTTTCTTCTCCAACACTTTGTTTTTGCATTATTTAAACCAAATTGAACATGTTTCATTATTTATTTGAGATTAAATAGATTTTATTTATGTATTAAGTTAAAATAAAAGTGTTCATTCAGTATTGTTGTAATTGTCATTATTACAAATATATATATAAAAATCGTCATATTTATCGGTATCGGCTTTTTTTGGTCCACCAATAATCAGTATCGGCGTTGAAAAATCATAATCAGTCGATCTCTAGTCTGTGCCTGTGAGTCTGTGCCTGTGAGTCTGTGCCTGTGAGTCTGTGCCTGTGAGTCTGTGCCTGTGAGTCTGTGCCTGTGAGTCTGTGTCTGTGTTGTGTTTATATCTTGAATTACCGGATTCCCCTCTGCCGTGTATAATGTATTCCAAATCGTTACGCCTAATGTTCTGAGTGTCACGCTATGATTGGTTATGGCTGAATTCTCACTTCATAATTCGATGGATGTCTTTAGCGATGTCTGGCCCATGATAACAAGCTGAGGTGTGTTTAAAGGCTCAGTCCTGCGTTTTTTCAACTATCCTGATTTATTATAGGACAGAGCTACATACAGTACTAAGACTATCCCTCTGACGGTGTAAAATAAGCTCAGTGGTGTTTTGGATTGAGATATTAAAGTGTGTCCCAAATGGCAGCCTATTCCCCATGTAGTGCACTACTTTTGACCAGAGCCCTATTGGGAATAGGGAGCCCACTCACTACTGTCTATTGGGAATAGGTTGCCATTTGGGGCCCAAAAAACAAGGCTTGAGGTGTGGTCATAATAGAGAGAGGCTAACAACAACCTTTCATTCAAAATAATAAAATATGGGGTATCAGAATAAAGACGTCTATAGCAACAATGTCAATGGCATCAACAATAACAAGAAGTTCATTTGATAATGATTTGCCCTCAAAAATTCACAAGTAAAAAAATACAACAAATTAATTAAACATACTTGCAGAACAGAGATGACTCTGCAATTACACCACACGCTCTACCTTACACGCATCTCAGAGAAACAAATGGGATTTTTAACCATTACATTTACCATTATTCATCATTTTATCATCATTTCATAGCACTGCACTGCAATCATGTAAAGATAGCATAGGCTACATGCAGTACATATACTATAACCGGCAAAGATTTGATCTCAGGCAAAACAAATATCTAGTGGCTTTGAAGTGAGGTTTAAAATGTGGCAACAATATCATGTTAGTCATAAGAGCAGATTTGAGAGTTTCTTTCGTCTAAGGTCCTTGAATAGCTGTTTCTCATTATTCAATATCAGGGAGGAGAAGGTCACAGGGAGGGAGGAAGGGAAGAAGAGAGGGAGGGAGGGAGGGAGGGAGGGATGGATGGAGGGAAGGAAGGAAGGAGGGATGGAGAGAGGGAGGGAGGGAGGGAGGGAGGGAGGGAGGGAGGGAGGGAGGGAGGGAGGGAGGGAGGGAAGGAAGGAGGGATGGAGAGAAGGAGGGAGGGAGAGAAGGAGGGATGGAGGGAAGGATTGATGGAGAGGAGGGAGGGAGGGAGAGAAGGAGGGATGAGAGGAGGGAGGAAGAGAATGAGGGAAGGAGGGATGGAGAGGAGGGAGGGAGAGAAGGAGGGATGGAGGGAAGGAAGGATGGAGAAAAGGAGGGATGGAGCGAAGGAGGAGGGAGGAAGGGAAGGAAGTAGGAAGGCCAATAGAGACTAAGTGGCTATACAGAGCATAAAAAACACTGAATGGACAGTGAGAAATGTTTGTTTTTATCTGGAAAAGTAGTTGTTATGAGATACAAGGTTATATGGGAAAGATGGCGGGGTAAGAGATGGGGAAGATACATAGGTAAGGGGAGACGGAGAGAGGCAGTAAAATAAATAGGGAGAGGGGAGAGAGAGAGAGGAGGGCAGTAAAAGAGAGAGGGAGAGGGGAAATATAGAGAAATAGGCAGTAAAAGAGAGGGAGAGGGGGGAGAGAGAGAGGCAGTAAAAGAGAGGGAGAGAGGCAGTAAAGTGAGGAAGAGAGAGAGAGGCAGTAAAATAGAGGGAGAGAGAAAGAGAGGCAGTAAAAGAGAGGGAGAGAAAGAGAGAGAGGGGCAGTAAAAGAGAGGGAGAGAGAGAAAGGCAGTAAAAGAGAGAGAGAGAGGCAGTAAAAGAGAGGGAGAGGGGAGAGAGAGACAGTAAAAGAGAGAGGGAGAGGGGGGAGAGAGAGACCAGAGAGACAGAGAGAGACCTGAGCCCCTACTCATAAAGCATCTAGAGTATGAGTGCTGATCTAAGATCAGTTTAGCCTTTTACTGAATAATACGATTACATGGACGCGACCTAATACTAGGTCAGCACTCCTACTCTGAGACATTGTGCCCTGGGTTCAAATAGAATTTGTTTTCTTTCAATTGGTTCAAGCGTTTGATTACCAGGTGAGATGGGGGAATTCCATCGCAATTCCATCGCACCAGGCAAGCTAAATCAAGCACAGCACAAAGCATTTGAGAGAATTATAATTATATTTGAAGCCAAGTGTGCTGAACATAAGACTAACTAGGTGAAAATCTAGTTAAGTAACAGAGTTAAGTCCCAGACACATACTTGCTGTTTTAGGATGTGCTGTTCTATTTGTTATGCATTCTCTCTCTCTCTCTCTCTCTCTCTCTCTCTCTCTCTCTCTCTCTCTCTCTCTCTCTCTCTCTCTCTCTCTCTCTCTCTAGATATGTGAGTTTATCAAAATGGGGTTTGTTTTCGAATTCTTTGTGGATCTGTGTAATCTGAGGGAAATATGTGCCTCTAATATGGTCATACATTTGGCACCGGAGGTTAGGAAGTGCAGCTAAGTTTCCACCTCATTTTGTGGACAGTTTGCACATAGCTACTCTCTCTCTCTCTCTTTGTTTGTCTCTCTCTCTGTTTCTCTTTCTCTCTCATCTGGTCATCCATAACTACTTTCAGAGAGCAGCAGCCAATCTGAGGGAGGGATGCATTCAGTATCTGTAAATGAATGTGGTTATGACCCCTGTAGTTCCCAGGCCAGACCAGGATGTGTGTGTGTGTGTATATGCGAGAGCGTGTGTGTTCCCAGGAAAGAGAGGACCATGGGTTTATAACGTTCTGATCACATCCTGGCCTGTCTGTGCTATGACCAAGCTTTGTGTTCTCTGGCCATTTTAACAGTGAATTGTTTCTAACTGTGCATGACGTTGGAGGAATCTCTGGTGGTAAACTGCTCTAAGATTAGGGCTGTGTCTGAAATGGCACCCTGTTCCCTATGTGGTCTGGTCAAAAGTAATGCAGCACCATGTAAGCTGGGAGTTAGTGGAAAGTGAGCTCACAGCCACAGTTAAGACCTGCTGACGTCTGATCCTAGATACCATTCATCATGTACGCACGTACGCACACGCACACACACACACACACACACACACACACACACACACACACACACACACACACACACACACACACACACACACACACACACACACACACAGCTAGACCTGCTTACGTCCAATTCTGCGTCCCACTCACCACCACACACACAGTCAATGAGGATGTGAAAGGGGTTTTATACTGTACTAACTGACTGAATTAGGTCTGGGACTTATTGACCTTGGATTAGCTGTTCTCTTTGCCTGGTGTGTGTGGACCTGAACCACTGGAACTACTTGACAATGTTAATATGGCACATTGGATTGAATGAAGATGTCCTTTCTAGTAAATCCATTTTGGTTACACTTGTAGATGATCTACAGATGAGCATACTATCAACACACTCTCTGTTGACAAAGGGTTAGGTTTAGAATAATGGTTCATGTAAAGGTTAAGGTTAGGTTTAGGATTTAGTAGGGATAGGATAAGGGTTAAGGTTAGGGTTAGGTTTAGAATAATGGTTAATGTAAAGGTTAAGGTTAGGTTTAGGGTTTAGTTTAGGGTTTGGATAAGGGTTAAGGTTAGGGTTAGGTTTAGAATAAGGGTTAATGTAAGGGTTAAGGTTTGATTTTGGATTTAGTAGGGATAGAATAAGGGTTAAGGTTAGGGTTAGGTTTAGAATAAGGGTTAAGGTTAGGGTTAGGTTTAGAATAATGGTTAATGTAAAGGTTAAGGTTAGGTTTAGGGTTTAGTTTAGGGTTTGGATAAGGGTTAAGGTTAGGGTTAGGTTTAGAATAAGGGTTAATGTAAGGGTTAAGGTTAGATTTTGGATTTAGTAGGGATAGGATAAGGGTTAAGGTTAGGGTTAGGTTTAGAATAAGGGTTAGGGCTAGGGTTAAGGTTTATTTTAGGGTTTGGATAAGGGTTAAGGATAGGGTTAGGTTTAGAATAAGGGTTAGGGTTAAGGTTAGGGTTAGGTTTAGAATAAGGGTTAGGGTTAAGGTTAGGGTTAGGGTTAGTGGATAGTTAGTTGAAATGTTGTTGACAGTTATTGAACACCTTCAAACCATCTACAAACTGTCTACTTGGGACTATCCAAATAAATTGCTACCATGTATTTCTATGGGAACTACTGCTGTTTGTTTCATAGTGTTCTTCCATCCTCTCTCAGGACTGAGCTGCTCTACATAAACCTGCAGTTGATTATTAGATAGAGACAGACAGACAGACAGACAGACAGACAGACAGACAGACAGACAGACAGACAGACAGACAGACAGACAGACAGACAGACAGACAGACAGACAGACAGACAGACAGACAGACAGACAGACAGACAGACAGACAGACAGACAGACAGACAGACAGACAGACAGACAGACAGACAGACAGATAGATAGATAGATAGATAGATAGATAGATAGATAGATAGATAGATAGATAGATAGATAGATAGATAGATAGATAGATACATAGATAGATACATAGATAGATAGATAGATAGATAGATAGATAGATAGATAGATAAACATGTCAGACGTGCTCACTTCACAGCACAGCAGACAAAATAACAAGGGCCGTATTGCTATAGGCTGTGACTGGAAGGAGGTCCTCAGAACAATGGTACAGTAGGTCAGTCATACAGTCATACACTACACTATAGAGTCATAGAAACAGTCTAGTAGTGATAATATTGGGTCATGCTAAGGCAAGCATGTAAGCAATTAGCAGTTTGAACGCTTTCATGCTACATTCATGTAACACAACAGTTCAGACAGGCATGTACGATTTAAGGCTGACTTTACACAAGTGGGGATTGGTTGTTGTGGGAAGCTCTATGGGAAGACAAGTTTCAGTTGAAGATGCCAGATCCTTGTGCTTTCCTGGTGTGAAAATTATGTATATCTTAGTGATGCTTCCCACATTCCAGAAGCAGTTGCCTGAGGCTGACTCTGTAGTGATCCATGTAGGATCAAATGGCTCCCGAGTGACGCAGCGGTCTAAGGCACTGCATCTCAGTGCTAGAGGCATCACTACAGACACTGATTTGAACCCTGGTTTGATCCTGGGCTGTATCACAACCAGTTGTGATCGGGAGTCCCATAGGGCGGCTAAAAATGTGCAATTCTGCCCCTGAACAAGCCAGTTAACCCGCTGTTCCTAATCTGTCATTGTAAGTAAGAATTTGCTCATAACTGACTTGCCTGGTTAAATTGTTTTTTTTTTAATTAGGCCATGGATCAAATGCAGGTTCAGGGATGGCTAATGTTGGAGATCTCTTTGATCTCCACTGAAATGGTTTAAGTGTTTCTGGAACAATCTCCAAAACACCCTGAAATTTGAGGAATTGGTGCCTCGAGGGCTTCTCAGACGGCTGTTAGAGGACCTGTTTATTGGTGAATATATTAGTTTTTTATGATTGTTTTGTATGTATGATTGTGCGGATTCGTTTTTTATGATGAACATGTATATTAAGTGTTTTTATTGTATAGATATGTATAGTTTTGTATCTACAGGACTCACCTGTATCTACAGGGCTCACCTTGGTCTCAGCGTGACTTTCATAAAGGGTAAATAAAAAAATTCAAATAGAATGTTAGTCACTGTTGTTTCTAGGCATTGCTTCAAACTGAAGACATTCTATTGAAACAGAGGTTAGGACCCTGCAAAGTGGATAGGACATTAGCTTTCATAAGGCATCCTAGCAGCCAGTTTGTGTGTATGCGTGGGTATATGTGAGTGTGTGTGTGCATGTGGGTGTGTGTGCGTGCATGTGCATGTATGTGTGTGTGTCTGAGGCACCCCAACAGGGTAGGGCAGGATAGTATTAAATGCTATGCCTTAATATTAGAGACAGAGAGGGAAAATGAGAGGAGGAGGGGGGGGTGAAATGTGACTGTGGGTCTTTGTGTTTTCAAAGCCCTTGTCTTTTGCTACAACCTGTTTAGTGGGTTTCTGTATTGTATGTCTATGGAAAAGGAGAGGACCAGAGGAGAGAGGATGAGAGGAGTTGATAGAGAACAGAAGGTGCTAATGCCTATGTTGTGTCCGCCAATGATTGTTGAATGGCGGCCATCTTGGTTCGGAGAGACCCACGTCCTATTCAGTGTCCTTAAAGTTGAATTTAAATCGAGTCAATTCCGGAAGAGTTAAGTACCGTTAAGTACCTTCAATTATATGTTAATTCAAATTCGGAGCATGTCTGAGTGTCTTGGAGGCTATAGGTTGAAATTTTCCGGGAGAATCTGATTGTCTCATCGGTTCGACCTCTTTTGACACTAGCAAATAAAACAATTGCCCTGGAAATTCTGCCGACAGTTGGCCTAGCTTGTTAGTCAATTATTGTATAAATGTTCTCAACTAATATTCAAGGTGAAAAGCAAGCTTGCGATTTTTTTTGCAGGATGTAAAATATAGCATAGAACAAATTGCAGTGAAGGTTTAAAAGGAGAGAAAGTGCAGTGGTGATGATGAATCAAAACATTGTTACCCTTCCCCCATAGTTGGGTCATGGGATGAGGGCATTCCAAGAGATTAATGTTGAAGATTAATTGGGTGGTTGTCTGTTGTATTTAATTTGACCCTAAATCCTATCCTTTTCTGGAAGCCGATTTGGTTATTTTCCCTCATTTTCTCCACAAACAAGAACATTGTTTATCTCAAGACACACACTTACTTGTCAGATGGAGGGTTCTTTCCATGGTTTCAAGTTCATTAGATTTAGTTTAGCAATTGATCAGCACCCTGAGGAGTGAGACGAAGAAAGGTCTGTTTGTCTGTGATTGGCAGAAAATGTTATTTTGAACCAAAACCACACAGTGCCATCACCAGACACACACACACACACAGAGAGAGAGAGAGAGAGGCAGAGAGAGAGAGAGAGGCAAGAGAGAGAGAGAGAGGCAAGAGAGAGAGAGAGAGAGAGAGAGAGAGAGGCAAGAGAGAGAGAGAGAGAGAGAGAGGCAAGAGAGAGAGAGAGAGAGAGAGGCAAGAGAGAGAGAGAGAGGCAAGAGAGAGAGAGAGAGAGAGAGAGAGAGAGAGAGAGAGAGAGAGCGAGAGAGGGAGAGGGAGAGGGAGAGGGAGAGGGAGAGAGAGGGGGAGGGAGAGGGAGAGGGAGAGGGAGAGAGAGAGAGAGAGAGAGAGAGAGACAAGGCATTGCTTTACTGAGCTGGTAAATGGGGTGGATAAAACAGCCATTAAGCCAAACATTTTTGGAAAATAAACCCACTATCAACACTACTGACTTCACACTATCAACACTACTGACTTCACAATATCAACACTACTGACTTCACACTATCAACACTACTGACTTCATGACTGAGAATTTACACCATCAAATATCATGACATGTTTCAGAACTGTGAAATGAACATGGTCTTCAGTCCAGCTCTTACGTGTTCCTGTTTTGTTTGGTATGGTGGGATGGGTATTATTAATTACAGAAGAACAGAGAGGAGAACAGAGGACAGAACAGTTCAGTGAGTCACACTTTATTTGGATAGTCCATCTGTAGATGTTCTACAGATGGTCATACTATCAACAATCTATCTGTTGATAAGCACCAGTGTGCTAAGGTTACGTTTAGGGTTAGAGTAAGGATAAAGGTTAGGGTTAGGGTTTGGGCTAGGGTTAGGGTAAGGGTTAAGTTTGGGGTTAGGGTTAGGGTTAAGTTTATGGGTTAGGATAAGGGTTAAGGTTGGGGTTAGAGCTAGGGCTAGAGCTAGGGTAAGGGTTAAGGTTGGGGTTAGAGCTAGGGCTAGGGTTAGGGTAAGGGTTAAGGTTGGGGTTAGAGCTAGGGCTAGGGTTAGGGTAAGGGTTAAGTTTATGGGTTAGGATAAAGGTTAAGGTTGGGGTTAGAGCTAGAGCTAGAGCTAGGGTAAGGGTTAAGGTTGGGGTTAGGATAAGGGTTAAGGTTATGGGTTAGGGTAAGGGTTAAGGTTAGGGTTAGAGCTAGGGCTAGGGTTAGGGTTAAGGTTGGGGTTAGGATAAGGGTTAAGTTTATGGGTTAGGGTAAGGGTTAAGGTTATGGGTTAGGGTAAGGGTTAAGGTTAGGGTTAGAGCTAGGGCTAGGGTTAGGGTAAGGGTTAAGTTTATGGGTTAGGGTAAGGGTTAAGGTTAGGGTTAGAGCTAGGGCTAGGGCTAGGGTTAGGGTAAGGGTTAAATTTATGGGTTAGGATAAGGGTTAAGGTTGGGGTTAGAGCTAGGGCTAGAGCTAGGGTAAGGGTTAAGGTTGGGGTTAGAGCTAGGGCTAGGGTTAGGGTAAGGGTTAAGTTTATGGGTTAGGATAAGGGTTAAGGTTGGGGTTAGAGCTAGGGCTAGAGCTAGGGTAAGGGTTAAGTTTGGGGTTAGGGTAAGGGTTAAGTTTATGGGTTAGGATAAGGGTTAAGGTTGGGGTTAGAGCTAGGGCTAGAGCTAGGGTAAGGGTTAAGGTTGGGGTTAGAGCTAGGGCTAGGGTTAGGGTAAGGGTTAAGGTTGAGGTTAGAGCTAGGGCTAGGGTTAGGGTAAGGGTTAAGGTTGGGGTTAGAGCTAGGGCTAGAGCTAGGGTAAGGGTTAAGGTTGGGGTTAGAGCTAGGGCTAGAGCTAGGGTAAGGGTTAAGGTTGGGGTTAGAGCTAGGGCTAGGGTTAGCAGAGAGTTGAAATGTTATTGATAATCAGTATAGCATCTACAGACGGACTATCCAAATAAAGGGTTACCGTTCAATGTACAGTACATCACCTTCTGTTTTTCTCTGCACCTGGTTAGAGTGAGTGAGGTTTAGAGTGATAGCAGGAAACCATGGATAAGATGAACGATGGAGGAGAGGCTTTGATATCTGGTGGTGGAAGGTGAGGGAGGTGAGGGTGAGGGAAGCGAGGGAGAGGAAGGGCTGGCAGGTATATAAACATGACTGGGTGTCGACAGAAGGAGATGTTTGGTAATAACGATGGAAGAATGGGAGAAAAATGTCGGAGGTCACACACACACACACACACACACACACACACACACACACACACACACACACACACACACACACACACACACACACACACACACACACACACACACACACACACAGAGAGAGAGAGAGAGACCAGACGCTTGAAATGTAGTACCTGTCTGCTTAACAAGCATATGAAAAGACAGATACGTAGACAGATGTAGCATACCTCAATATACTTTAACAAATCAACTTCACAACCATGTCCCAGCTGCTCCTTGGTTCCATCAGATACTAGTGGCAAAGCACCTCGGATTTTGGAAGACAACATCTATATAAAGAAATGCATTCAGTGCTGGCTGGTGGCACTTTAAATTAGAGGAAGGGCTCATTGTAATGGCTGGAGATTAATACATTCAATTATTTAAATACATGGTTTCTATGTGTTTGATGCCGTTCCATTCATTCCATTTCAGCCATTATTATGAGCTGTCCTTCCCTCACCAGCCTCCAGTGATTGCGTCACACCTCCTCTCTTCAGGCTCAACCACAACCTAATCCCAAATGGCAAGACATCACTTGAAATGCTTCTTACACTGCTTAACTTTTTATACCAATGGATTTATGAAGAATTGTGTGAACTAGTCAGAGACACATGGCAATGTGAAATGACACTCTATTCCCTATATAGTGCACAGAGCTCTGGGCAAAAGTACTGCACTATACAGGGAATAGGGAGCCATTTTAGAAAAGAAAGATCAAAGTCAACTAGGTCACAAGTAGTGTACACTACACACTCACTAGTGTACTGACCTGACCTGGCTTGGCTCCTCTTAGTGCTGCTGGGTCACAGCAGATATGTAGTACATTATGTACTGTAGTAGGACAGATAGCCTTAACATCAGATATGTAGTACATTATGTACTGTAGTAGGACAGATAGCCTTAACATCAGATATGCAGTACATTATGTACTGTAGTAGGACAGATAGCCTTAACATCAGATATGCAGTACATTATGTACTGTAGTAGGACAGATAGCCTTAACATCAGATATGCAGTACATTATGTACTGTAGAAAGACAGATAACCTACTACATATCTGATGTTAAGGCTATGTACTGTAGTAAGACAGATAGCCTTAACAACAGCTATGTGGGCTATGTACTGTAGCAGGACCGATAACCTAACAGCTGAGATCTGAATAAGGTGGAACAGACCCACTGGTTGCCCCAGGTGCATTTGTTATTGTTTTGGTTTGGTTTTTGAAACGGGGCAGAGGAGCATCCTGCATCGTGGTAAAAAAAATAAAAATCATAGAACAGCAGAATATGTACTATCACACATGCAATGATGTGCAATGATGTGCAATGATGTCCACTATATAAAGAATAGGGTGTTATTTGTGACAAAAATCACAAGAAAAACTGGAATGTACAGCACTGTAAGTTATGAAAATGTGATGATTCTGTTTCATGTTTTATATAACACTAGATAGCTATGTAGGACCTGTACAGTTTTGGAGTGTTCAACCAACTCTCCCATGCTATCTGCCAAACAACTCTGCCAAATAACTCCCCTCCAGAACCACTAGTCCATGTGTTGAAACTATGTCAAATTACTCCCACCCAGAACCACTAGTCCATGTGTTGAAACTATGTCATATTGTGGCATGCAAGTTATGCCCACAATTGTTTTTTTGTTTTATCTTGCAGGCATTTGGTCCATCCTTGCCTATAAAGTGAAGCCAAAACACTTTATAATGTGTTTTACTGTATATTTTAGAGAGACATTATGAAGAGTCTCTAGCTGAGATGAAGAACTTTAACCTGTAGTCATACCGAGGAGAAAAATAGTCCATGGTGGCAAAGTAAATACAATACAGCAAGTAAAACACTGGAATGGTAGATTTGTAGTAGAAGAAAGTGCAAAGTAGAAATAGAGATAATGGGTGCAAAGGAGCAAAATAAATAAATAAATACAGTAGGGGAAGAGGTAGTTGTTTGGGCTAAATTATAGATGGGCTATGTACAGGTACAGTGATCTGTGAGCTGCTCTGACAGCTGGTGCTTAAAGCTAGTGAGGGAGATAAGTGTTTCCAGTTTCAGAGATTTTTGTAGTTCGTTCCAGTCATTGGCAGCAGAGAACTGGAAAGAGAGACGGCCAAAGGAGGAATTGGCTTTGGGGGTGACCAGTGAGATATACCTGCTGGAGCGCGTGCTACAGGTGGGTGCTGCTATGGTGACCAGTGAGCGGAGATAAGGGGGGACTTTACCTAGCAGGGTCTTGTAGATGACCTGGAGCCAGTGGGTTTGTCAACGATTATGAAGCGAAGGCCAGCCAACGAGAGTGTACAGGTCGCAGTGGTGGGTAGTATATGGGGTTTTGGTGACAAAACGGATGGCACTGTGATAGACTGCATCCAGTTTGTTGAGTAGGGTATTGGAGGCTATTTTGTAAATGACATTGCCGAAGTCGAGGATCAGTAGGATGGTCAGTTTTACGAGGGTATGTTTGGCAGCATGAGTGAAGGATGCTTTGTTGCGAAATAGGAAGCCAATTCTTGATTTAACTTTGGATTGGAGATGTTTGATGTGAGTCTGGAAGGAGAGTTTACAGTCTAACCAGACACCTAGGTATTTGTAGTTGTCCATATATTCTAAGTAAGAACCGTCCAGAGTAGTGATGCTGGACGGGCGGGCAGGTGCGGGCAGCGATCGGTTGAAGAGCATGCATTTAGTTTTACTTGTATTTAGGAGCAGTTGGAGGCCACGGAAGGAGAGTTGTATGGCATTGAAGCTCGTCTGGAGGGTTGTTAACACAGCGTCCAAAGAAGGGCCAGAAGTATACAGAATGGTGTCGACTGCGTAGAGGTGGATCAGAGACTTACCAGCAGCAAAAGCGACACCATTGATGTATACAGAGAAAAGAGTTGGCCCAAGAATTGAACCCTGTGGCACCCCCATAGAGACTGCCAGAGGTCCGGACAACAGGCCCTCCGATTTGACACACTGAACTCTATCAGAGAAGGAGTTGGTGAACTAGGCGAGGCAGTCATTAGAGAAACCAAGGCTATTGAGTCTGCCGATGAGGATGTGGTGATTGACAGAGTCGAAAGCTTTGGCCAGGTCAATGAAAACGGCAGCACAGTATTGTTTCTTATCGATGGCGGTTACGATATCGTTTAGGACCTTGAGCGGGGCTGAGATGCACCCATGACCAGCTCTGAAAGCAGATTGCATAGCGGAGAAGGTGCAGTGGGATTCGAAATGGTCGGTAATCTGATTGTTGACTTGGCTTTCGAAGACCTTAGAAAGGCAGGGTAGGATGGATATAGGTCTATAGCAATTTGGGTCAAGAGTGTCCCCTCCTTTGAAGAGGAGGATAACAGCAGCTGCTTTCCAATCTATGGGAATCTCAGACAACACGAAAGAGAGGTTGAACAGGCTAGTAATAGGGGTTGCAATAATTTCGGCAGATAATTTTAGAAAGAAAGGGTCCAGATTGTCTAGCCCGGCTGATTTGAAGGGGTCCAGATTTTGCAGCTCTTTCAGAACATCAGCTGAATGGATTTGGGGGAAGGAGAAATGGGGAAGGCTTGGGTAGCTGTGGGGGGTGCAGTGCTGTTGACTGCAGTAGGGGTAGCCAGGTGGAAAGCATGGCCAGCCGTAGAAAAATGCTTATTGAAATTCTCAATTATAGTGGGTTTATCGGTGGTGACAGATATATAGGGAGTATATATAGGGAGCAGAAAATAACATGGCCATACATATATTGGGAGTAGAAAATAACATGGCTATATACAGGGAGTAGAAAATAACATGGCTATACATATACAGGGAGTAGGAAATAGCATGGCTATATAGAGGGAGTAGAAAATAACAAGTCTTTATACAGATATAGGGAGTAGAACATAACATGGATGTGTATAGGGAGTAGAAAATAACATGGCTATATACAGGGAGTAGAAATAACATGGCTATACATATACAGGGAGTAGAAAATAACATGGCTATGTACAGGGAGTAGGAAATAGCACGGCTATATATAGGGAGTAGAAAATAACATGGATGTGTATAGGGAGTAGAAAATAACATGGATGTGTATAGGGAGTAGAAAATAACATGGATGTGTATAGGGAGTAGAAAATAACATGGCTATATACAGGGAGTAGAAAATAGCATGGCTATATACAGGGAGTAGAAAATAACATGGCTATATACAGGGAGTAGAAAATAACATGGCTATATACAGGGAGTAGAAATAACATGGCTATATACAGGGAGTAGAAAATAACATGGCTATATACAGGGAGTAGAAAATAACATGGCTATATACAGGGAGTAGAAAATAACATGGCTATATACAGGGAGTAGAAAATAACATGGCTATATAGAGGGAGTAGAAAATAACATGGCTATATACAGATACAGGGAGTAGAAAATAACATGGCTATATACAGTTGGAAGAACGACAGAAGGATATGTGGAGAGGAGGAGAGGAGGAGTGGAGGACAGGAGGAGAGGTGGAAAGAGGTCTGGATTGTGGAGAAAAATATCTCAAATTGTCTAAATGTCCAACCTCTGATGTTGGGAGGTTTAGAAGGATTGCATGGGTCTTTTAGTGTGACATATTTACTTCTCTAATAGCAGCTTAGACAACTGTCTAACAAGTCAAGGAGGCTGAGGTACGCAAACACCTCTCATAGCAGAAGGTAGCAGACCTAGGTTTAAATACTATTCTAAATCTTCGGAGTTACTTTTAGTGTTTTTGCCACTTTTGGTACTTTTTCAACAGACAAGCTCAAACAAGCACAAATAAAGTATTTTGATATGATTTCGCACAGTATTTGAACCCATGTCTGCTACCATGCACCTGGTAGTGGACGGGAGACAAGAACTATCATTTATCATAAGGCATTTCATCAACTTCCCCAGGACATGTGGCGTGTTGTTTCGGAAGTAAAACTAATGTCAAAAAGGCTGAAGCTGGGGTTCCTATGTTGGAATGGAAGCCACCACGACGTAAAGCTCCTGTTATGCAGGTTGTCATGATCTCTGTGTGCATTTCTAGACGTAATGCAGCTTTGGCACTGCCCCCTGGACACAGCTAAGAACTCAGGGGATAGAACACTTCAGAGTGGGGTTAGGGTTAGAGCGAGAGGAGGGGGGAGAGATGGAGTGGTGGGTGGAGGAAAAGAGAGGGAGAAGAAGAGGGAGAGAGACAGAGAGGGAAACTAGGAAAGATGGCACAGCGGGTCCAAATAGAAAAAACATATCATCAATATTCAATCAATCACCCATGCTTCCTTTCATCTCTCTTCTTCTCCTCTCTCTCCCCCTCCATCTCTCCCCCCTCCTCTCGCTCTCTCCCACTGCCCCTCCCATGCTCCTCTCGCTCTCTCCGTCTGCCCCTTCCATCTCTCCATCCTCCTCTCGCTCTCTCCGTCTGCCCCTTCCATCTCCCTCCCTCCTCTCGCTCTCTCCGTCTGCCCCTTCCATCTCTCCCTCCCCCCGTCTTTCTCTCTTTACTCTGTCTCTACATCCTGCCAATGATTACAGCAGTTTCAGTTTGACCCCTGCTGAGGAGCAGCTGCATAGTTCCGTGGTCCTCAGTGGTCCTTCCCTTCTTAAGGAAAACAACTCCACAAATTTGTCATAAAACCAAACAGAAATAGCACGTAGTTCGTCTAGTGCAGTTCTCCCACCGGCTCCCAACCTCCCAACCGGGCCCCGCCAGGAGGCTTTCAGACAGCCTTAAAAGCCCAGAGTGAGAGCGTCGACTTGGGGGGGGGGGGCACTCTCTGTGGACGTGATGCAATAACGCCCCCCAACTGCCCCAGCCGTCCCCCGGTTGGCTTAATCTGTTCCCCCAACACTATAAATTATCACAGAAGCCCTCTGACAGCTCTGAATACCAGTGCCGGGGTCAGAGAGGTCAGATAGCAGTGCTCGGTGTAAGATATACACACGTGGGATCCATTTCCGTGTGTGTGTTTGCACAGTGTGTGTGTGTGTGTCTGTGTGTGTGTCCGCTGCAGGCTGAGAGCTGAGGGGGTTGAGGACAGGGGACACTTAAAGCCTAGGGACTAATCTCCACATCCCAGAGGATCAGATGGAAGCTGAATGTGCACTTGAAAGGCAAGTGATCATGCAGTGTGTGTGTGTGTGTGTGTCATCACGACACTGACATGATGGGCTTAAGTTACAGTATGTGGGGACACGTACAGATGTAGGATCTTAATTTGATTACTATTTTGTTACTGAGAATTGTCCTGCACAGCAGGAAATGCAAACTTGTAGTGATTTCAACATTTAAAATACAATTCTAAAGTTTGTAATTTCCACTTTAAAATGATTTACCCTAACAAAATATGAATCAACCCCTACCGAAAAATGTCCATTAATAATTCAAACTTCTGGTTGCTGCAGGATTATTTTCCTGCTGTAGCAAACTGGCTCAAATTAAGATCCCAAATCTGTAGACACACGCAATAGGCATGTAAGGTCATGTATGTAGATAATGACCGTATTTTGATAGTGTATGATATGAGTGAGGTTGGGTGGGGGAACACAAACACAGGATTAAATGGAACATGAGTTATAGATATGTATGGGGGGAACTGACCAGTTAAATCACCAGCCTCTATCTCTGCTACTCTCTCTTTCTCAATTCAATTTCAATTTAAGGGGCTGTATTGACATGGGAAACATATGTGAAACATACATTGCCAAAGCAAGTGAAATAGATAATAAACAAAAATGAAATAAACAATAAAAAATTAACAGTAAACATTACACTCACAAAAGTTACAAAATATTGAAGACATTTAAAATGTTATATTATGTCAATATACAGCATTGTATTGATGTGCAAATAGTTAAAGTACAAAAGAGAAAATAAATAAACATAAATATGGGTTGTATTTACAATGGTTTTTGTTCTTCACTCGTTATCCTTTTGTTGTGGCAACAGGTCACAAATCTTGCTGCTGTGATGGCACAATGTGGTATTTCACCCAATAGATGGGAGTTGATCAAAATTGGATTTGTTTTCTAATTCTTTGTGGGTCTGTATAATCTGAGGAAATATGTGTCTCTAATATGGTCATACATTTGGCAGGAGGTTAGGAAGTGCAGCTCACTTTCTACCTCATTTTGTGGGCAGTGTGCCCATAGCGTATCTTCTCTCAATAGCAAGGCTATGCTCACTGAGTCTGTACATAGTCAATTCTTTCTTTCATTTTGGGTCAGTCACAGTGGTCAGGTATTCTGCCACTGTGTACTCTGTTTAGGGCCAAATAGCATTCTAGTTTGCTCTGTTTTTTTGTTAATTCTTTCCAGTGTGTCAAGTAATTATCTTTTTTCCCCTCATGATTTGGTTGGGTCTAATTGTGTTGCTGTCCTGGGGCTCTGTGGGGTCTGTTTGTGTTTGTGAACAGAGCCCCAGGACCAGCTTGCTTAGGGGACTCTTCTCCAGGTTCATCTCTCTGTAGGTGATGGCTTTGTTATAGAAGGTTTGGGAATCGCTTCGTTTTAGGTGGTTGTAGAATTTAATGGCTCTTTTAATAATTTTGATAATTAGTGGGTATCGGCCTAATTCTGCTCTGCATGCATTATTTGGTGTTTTACGTTGTACACAGAGGATATTTTTGCAGAATCTCAATTTGGTGGTTGTCCCATTTTGTGAATTCTTGGTTAGTGAGCGGACCCCAGACCTCACAACGATAAAGGGCAATGGGTTCTATAACTGATTCAAGTATTTTTTGCCAGATCCTAATTGGTATGTCAAATTTTATGTTCCTTTTGATAGCATAAAAGGCCCTTCTTGCCTTGTCTCTCAGATCGTTCACAGCCTTGTGGAAGTTACCTGTGGCGCTGATGTTTAGGCCGAGGTATGTATAGTTTTTTTGTGTGCTCTAGGGCAACGGGGTCTAGATGGAATTTGTTGTCCTGGCAACTGGACCTGTTTTGTAACCCCATTATTTTTGTCTTAATGAGATTTATAGTCAGGGCCCAGGTCTGACAGAGTCTGTGCAGAAGATCTAGGTGCTGCTGCAGGCCCTCCTTGGTTGGGGACAGATGCACCAGATCATCAGCAAACAGTAGACATTTGACTTCAGATTCTAGTAGGGTGAGGCCGGGTGCTGCAGACTGTTCTAGTGCCCTCGCCAATTCATTGATATATATGTTGAAGAGGGTGGGGCTTAAGCTTGCATCCCTGTCTCACCCGACGGCTCTGTGGGAAGAAATGTGTGTGTTTTTTGCCAATTTTAACTGCACACTTGTTGTTTGTGTACACGGATTTTAGAATGTCGTATGTTTTTCCCCCAACACCACTTTCCATCAATTTGTATAGCAGACCCTTGTGCCAAATTGAGTCAAAAGCTTTTTTGAAATCAACAAAGCATGAGAAGACTGCCTTATTTTTGTTTTGTTTGTTTGTCAATTATGCAGAGTGAATACGTGGTCTGTTGTACGGTAACTTGGAAAAAAGCCAATTTGACATTTGCTCAGTACATTGTTTTCAATGAGGAAATGTATGAGTCTGCTGTTAATGATAATGCAGAGGATTTTCCCAACGTTGCTGTTGACGCATATCCCACGGTAGTTATTGGGGTCAAATTTGTCTCCACTTTTGTGGATTGGGGTGATCAGTCCTTGGTTCCAAACATTGGGGAAGATGCCAGAGCTGAGGATGTTGTTAAAGAGTTTAAGTCTAGCCAATTTAAATTTGTGGTCTTTATATTTTATTATTTAATATAGGATACCATCAATACCACAGCCCTTTTGGGGTTTTTATTTTGTCCTGTAGTTCATTCAATTAATTGGAGAATCCAATGGGATCTCGTAGTCTTTAATAGTTGATTCTAAGATTTGTATTTGATCATGTATATGTTTTTACTGTTTGTGATTTGTTACAGGGCCAAAAAGATTGGAGAGGTGGTTTATCCATACATCTCCATTTTGGATAGATAACTCTTTGTGTTGCTGTTGTTTGGTGTTTTCCAATTTTCCCAGAAGTGGTTAGATTCTATGGATTCTTCAGCTACATTGAGCTGATTTCTAACGTGCTGTTCCTTCTTTTTCCGTAGTGTATTTCTGTATTGTTTTAGTGATTCACCATAGTGAAGGCATAGGCTCAGGTTTTCTGGTTCTCTATGTTTTTGGTTGGATAGGATTCTCAATTTCTTTCTTAGGTTTTCACATTCTTTATCAAACCATTTGTCATTGTTGTTCATTTTCTTAGGTTGTCTACTTGAAATTGTTGCATTTTATAGGGAAGCTGAGAGGTCAAATACAGTGCCTTGCAAAAGTATTCACCCCCTTGGCGTTTTTCCTATTTTGTTGCATTACAACCTGTAATTTAAATTGATTTTTATTTGGATTTCATGTAATGGACATACACAAAACATAGTAAAAAATAGAAAAATAGTTCAAATTGGTGAAGTGAAATGTTTTTTTTTATTTTTTTTATTAAAACGGAAAAGTGGTGCGTGCATATGTATTCACCCCCTTTGCTATGAAGCCCCTAAATAAGATCTGGTGCAACCAATTACCGTCACATAATTATTTAAATAATGTCCACCTGTGTGCAATCTAAGTGTCACATGATCTGTCACATGATGTCAGTATATATTCACCTGTTCTGAAAGGCCCCAGAGTCTGCAACACCACTAAGTGGCACTATGAAGACCAAGGAGCTCTCCAAACAGGTCAGGGACAAAGTTGTGGAGAAGTACAGATCAGGGTTGGGTTATAAAAAAAGATCAGAAACTTTGAACATCCCATGGAGCACCATTAAATCCATTATTAAAAAATTGAAAGAATATGGCACCACAACTAACCTGCCAAGAGAGGGCTGCCCACCAAAACTCACGGACTAGGCAAGGAGGGCATTAATCAGAGAGGCAACAAAGAGACCAAAGATAACCCTGAAGGAGCTGCAAAACTCCACGGCGGAGATTGGAGTATCTGTCCATAGGACCACTTTAAGCGTTACACTCCACAGAACTGGGATTTACAGAAGAGTGGCCAGAAAAAAAGCCATTGCTTAAAGAAAAAATAAGCAACATGTTTGGTGTTCGCCAAAAGGCATGTGGGAGACTCCCCAAACATATGGAAGAAGGTACTCTGGTCAGATGAGACTAAAATTGATATTTTTGGCCATCAAGGAAAACGCTATGTCTGGCGCAAACCCAACACCTCTCATCACCCCGAGAACACCACATGGGAATGTTTTTCATCAGCAGGGACTGGGAAACTGGTCAGAATTGAAGGAATGATGGATGGATCTAAATACAGGGAAATTATTGAGGGAAACCTGTTTCAGTCTTCCAGAGATTTGAGACTGGGACAGAGGTTCACCTTCCAGCAAGACAATGACCCTAAGCATACTGCTAAAGCAACACTCGAGTGGTTTAAGGGGAAACATTTAAATGTCTTGGAATGGCCTTGTCAAAGCCCAGACCTCAATCCAATTGAGAATCTGTGGTATGACTTAAAGATTGCTGTACACCAGTGGAACCCATCCAACTTGAAGGAGCTGGAGCAGTTTTGCCTTGAAGAATGGGCAAAAATCCCAGTGGCAAGATGTGCCAAGAGACTTGCGGCTGTAATTGCTGCAAACGGTGGCTCTACAAAGTATTGACTTTGGGGGTGAATAGTTATGCACGCTCAAGTTTTCTGTTTTTTTGTATTATTTCTTGTTTGTATCACAAGAAAAATATTTGGCATCTTCAAAGTGGTAGGCATGTTGTGTAAATCAAATGATAAACCCCCCCCAAAATCTATTTTAATTCCAGGTTGTAAGGCAACAAAATAGGAAAAATGCCAAGGGGGGTGAATACTTTCGCAAGCCACTGTATACTGTTTAGGTTTTCTACTACCAAGTTTACACCTCCACTATTACGGTGAACATTTTTTCCAGGAAGTTGTCTAAAAGGGATTGCATTTGCTGTTGCCTAATAGTTTTTTTGGTAGGTTTCCACCCTACTTTCCTTCCATCTACAGCATTTCTTAATATTATTCAGTTCCTTTGGCTTTGATGCCTCATGTTTGAGTATTGCTCTGTTCAAGTAGACTGTGATTTTGTTGTGATCTGATAGGGGTGTCAGTGGGCTGACTGTGAACGATCTGAGAGACTCTGGGTTGAAATCAGTGATAAAGTAGTCTACAGGACTACTGCCAAGAGATGAGCTATAGGTGTACCTACTGTAGGAGTCCCCTCGTAGCCTACCATAGACTATGTACATACCCAGCATGCGACAGAGCTGCAGGAGTTGTGACCCGTTTTTGTTTGTTATGTCGTAGTTGTGCCTAGGAGGGCATATGGGGGAGGGAATGTTGTCACCTCCAGGTAGGTGTTTGTCCCTCTGTGTGCTGAGAGTGTCAGGTTCTTGTCCAGTTCTGGCATTTAGGTCGCCACAGACTAGTACATGTCCCTTGGCCTGGAAATGATTAATTTCCCCCTCCAGGATGGAGAAGCTGCCTTCATTAAAGTATGGGGATTCTAGTGGGGGGATATAGGTAGCACACAGAAGGACATTTTTCTCTGTTGAGATAAAAAATGTAAATGTTCCTGTTTTCATTAAGTTAATAGAGTGAGTTAGGTCTGCTCTTTATCAAATTAGCATATCCCCTGACTCTCTTCCCTGTTTCACACTTGGTAGTTTGGTGGATGGGACTACCAGCTCTCTGTAACCTAGAGGGCAACCAGTGGGTCCATCTCCACTATACCATGTTTCTTGTAGGATGACAATGTCAATATTTCTGATTTCTTTGAAATCCAGGTTCCTGATCTTTAGGCCAAAGGCAAAAGTCAGAGGACCTGAAGCCTTGGTAATTCATTCTCTCTTTCTCTCTCGCTCTCACTCTGTCACTGTTGAGTAGAAGTGGATATAATGAAAACCTAAAACTATCTCGTAGCACTGAGAGAAGATACTTTGAGTTAATTGATGGAGGCAATAGCTGTACCCTGACATATTGTAATGTAGCTTAGCCATGTGGCTCTGAAATGGTCTACTAACAGAGTGATTGGAGCCAGCTGTGGTGGGCAGAGGCCTGATCAGACAGCCTGATTGATCACCTGGAGATACACACAGGAAGGGAAGGAACACATGCACACGCATGCACACACAAGCAGCCACGTGCACACACGCACACACAAAGACACACACACGCAAGCACATAACCACACACACACAAAGACACACACACGCAAGCACATAACCACACACACACAAAGACACACACACGCAAGCACATAACCACACACACACATTATCTTATGGCCTGAATAAAAGGGACATGACTTATAAGAACTTGGAGAGAGAAATAAATATTGGTGGAGAGAGAAATTAGGATATTGAGCCAGAGGCAGCCACAAGAAAGCAAGAGTTATGGCAACTCACATTATCGTGTTGAATATCCTTTCCATATCTCACTGTTAGGGTCAACCTCTAAAACCTACAATTTTTCATGGTAGAAAGGAGTCAGTTTTCAAACACAGGAGGACGGGATTGAGAGATATGAGGAGGAAAGAGAACTAAGAGAGAGAGAGAGAGAGATGTGAGGAGGAGAGCGAGAGGGAGAGAGATAGAGACAGTGGAGGCTGCTGAAGGGAGGACGGCTCATAATAATGGCTGGAACGGAGCGACTGGAATGGCATCAAACACATGGAAACCTATTGTGTTGTGTTGTGGAAACCATGTGTTTGATACCATTCCACCTATTCCGCTCCAGCCATTACCACGAGCCCGTCCTCCCCAATTAAGGTGCCACCAACCTCCTGTGGAGAGAGAGATAGAGGATATAAAGTTGCCACAGGGGTGAGAGAGGACAACGAAGGACATCTGGGCATCTGGTCAGACCAAGGAGATGAGTAATGTGAGAGAGCGACAGAAGAGAGAGTAAGAGTATGAGAGAGAACGAGAGAGAGAGATGGAGGGCAGAGAGAGATAAAGAGAGAGAGTGACGGAGAGTCTGTTTGTGATTAATAAAATGGCTGAAATGAAATCCACACTAACCTGTTTGATTTGGTTTCCAGGCAACTCCAGTGGCTATGCTGGAGGGGTTATGGGTCCAATCCCTGATGGCCTATTGGATGATCACATAATAATATGGAGAGGTCGCAACCTTTCCATCGGGTGTATGTTCTCTTTTAAAGCTCTTTCACCCCACAGATCATCCAGTATGTTATGTGATCGAGGCTCTTTCTCTTCACAGATCATCCAGTATGTTATGTGATCGAGGCTCTTTCTCTCCACAGATCATCCAGTATGTTATGTGATCGAGGCTCTTTCTCTCCACAGATAATCCAGTATGTTATGTGATCAAGGCTCTTTCTCTCCACAGATCATCCAGTATGTTATGTGATCGAGGCTCTTTCTCTCCACAGATCATCCAGTATGTTATGTGATCAACGCTCTTTCTCTTCCTAGGTAATTATATGATCGAGGCTCTTTCTCTTCTAGTATGTTATGTGATCAAGCCTATTTTCTTCCTAGATAATCCAGTATGTTATGTGATCATAGCTCTTTCTCTTCCTAGATAATCCAGTATGTTATGTGATCAAAGCTCTTTCTCTTCCTAGATAATCCAGTATGTTAGGTGATCATAGCTCTTTCTCTTCCTAGATAATCCAGTATGTTAGGTGATCATAGCTCTTTCTCTTCCTAGATAATCCAGTATGTTATGTGATCAAAGCTCTTTCTCTTCCTAGATAATCCAGTATATTATGTAAATCGAGGCTCTTTCTCTTCCTAGATCAGCCCGTATGTGATGTGATCGAGTTCCCACCTCATGAGTCTCATACTGGCTCCAGCTGACCCACAGGGAGAGAGGGTTAGGGGGAGAGAGAGGGTTAGGGGGAGAGAGATATGGGGGACAGAGGGTTGGAGGTAGAGAGATATGGGGGAGAGAGATATGGGGGACAGAGTTAGGGGGAGGGAGAGGGTTAGGGGGAGAGAGAGGTGAGAGAGGGGACCGGGGAAAAGAGTTCAGCGCGGGGAGCACGGACAGCATTAGGGAAGAGAACAAGTGAGGTATGGAGGAGAGGTGAAGGATGTGGAGGACGTATGGAGAGAGGTGGGGGGAGGTGAAGGGGGTATGGGAGAAAGGGGGAGGAGATGGAGGAGGTATGATGGAGAGGCAGAGGAGGTATGAGGGACCGGGGGAAAGAGCTCAGCGAGGTATGGGGGAGATGGAGGGGAGATGTGGTGGAGGTATGGAAGGGAGAGGTGGAGGAGGTATGGGAGGGAGAAAGAGGGGGCCGGGGGAAAGAGCTTAGAGCAGGGAGCACGGACCAGCATTAGGGGAGATGATGAGAGAGGTATGGAGGAGAGAAAGATGGAGGAGAGATGAAGGAGAGAGGGGACGGGGGAAAGAGCTCGGGAAGCACAAGGCATGTATTAAGAGCTTGATGGAGAACATGAGGAACATGTTGGTGTGAACAGTCAGAGGGGTGAGAGAGAGAGATAGAGAGAGAGAGAATTGAGCACACATACACACACTCATACATAAGCAAATTGAGTGTGGTAAGAGTGTTTGAGCAAATTGGCCTAGAGAGGGTGTACTCAGAAACATTGATTTTAAACAATACACAAACAAAAGAGAGAAAGAGATGTGTACACGCCAACTTCAGGGTCTCTGCGGACCAAACAACTGATGGAGACAGAGGGAGTCAAAGAGACAGAAAGCCAAAATAGTCCGAAGCCAAAATACACTGGAGGGTAATTCCCAGCACTCTTCACACACCATACATCACTCATCAAGCTTATTTGTCGCTCCACTCCCTACGTACATTCAATTCTTACATGAAATCTCTTTATAAACACATTGTTCGATATTCAGTATATAAATGATAAATCACAGGGAACAACTCATCACTTTCCCACAGAATGTAAACAGTTGGGGAATGAACCAACAGTGACATTGTGATTATTAAATGGACAGCAGAGGTCAGTGGTCTCTGTCCGTTCTGACCGTAGGGGACAGAAAGACCAAAGGGTTTGGTCAGTATCTCTGGCCCAGTACAAATTCTGGTTGTACAACTGATGTAGCCTACAGCACATTTCACATAACCGTTGTGATACAGCTGATGTTTTTGTGATACAACGAAGAGTTTGCCTGCGCAAACAGTTCTGTAATCATTTTTGTGCAGAAAAACTTAGTTCAATCACAACCGTTTTCAAATTTGTTGTACATCAGTTGTACAATCTGAGTTATATTGGCTAGGGGTATCAGTCCTCTCGGATTGAGGAGATGTGGGAACCAGAGGGGCAGAGTGACCGTGATGGTTTAGACAGTACCTTAGTGTAGGGGTCAGGGGTCACTATGATTTCATTTCTTTGAAATGCACATTGATCAATATGTCTGTTAACAGTTGAAACTGCTGCTCCAGTTTCAACTGTTCTGCCTGCGGCTACGGAACCCTGACCTGTTCACCGGACGTGCTTGTTGCACCCTCGACAACTACAATGATTATTATTATTTGACCATGCTGGTCATTTATGAACATTTTAACATCTTGACCATGTTCTGTTATAATATCCACCCGGCACAGCCAGAAGAGGACTGGCCACCCCTCATAGCCTGGTTCCTCTCTAGGTTTCTTCCTAGGTTTTTGGCCTTTCTAGGGAGTTTTTCCTAGGGAGTTTTTCCTAGCCACCGTGCTTCTTTCACATGCATTGCTTGCCGTTTGGGGTTTTAGGCTGGGTTTCTGTACAGCACTTTGAGATATCAGCTGATATACGAAGAGCTGTATAAATAAATTTCATTTCATTTCATTTAATGTGCAAAATGTAGCAAGCCTGAAAACTGTAACCTGTAATCCCTGATGCAGTGTGACGCCTATTACTTGTTTCCCAATCCCAATTCGACCCCTAGACCCTATGAACTTGGGTCGACCCCTAGACCCTATGCCTTATCCTCCCATTGACCTATGCCCTTTGGTTGACCCCTAGACCCTACAGTACATCCTATGTCCTTTGGTTGACCCCTAGACCCTACAGTACGTCCTATCCCTTTGGTTGACCCCTAGACCCTACAGTACGTCCTATCCCTTTGGTTGACCCCTAGACCCTACAGTACGTCCTATCCCTTTGGTTGTCCCCTAGACCCTACAGTACGTCCTATCCCTTTGGTTGACCCCTAGACCCTACCGTACGTCCTATCCCTTTGGTTGACCCCTAGACCCTACAGTACATCCTATCCCTTTGGTTGACCCCTAGACCCTACCGTACGTCCTATCCCTTTGGTTGACCCCTAGACCCTACCGTACGTCCTATCCCTTTGGTTGACCCCTAGACCCTACAGTACATCCTATCCCTTTGGTTGACCCCTAGACCCTACCGTACGTCCTATCCCTTTGGTTGACCCCTAGACCCTACAGTACGTCCTATCCCTTTGGTTGTCCCCTAGACCCTACAGTACGTCCTATGCCCTTGGTTGACCCCTAGACCCTACAGTACGTCCTATCCCTTTGGTTGACCCCTAGACCCTACAGTACGTCCTATCCCTTTGGTTGTCCCCTAGACCCTACAGTACATCCTATGCCCTTGGTTGTCCCCTAGACCCTACAGTACATCCTATCCCTTTGGTTCACCCCTAGACCCTACAGTACGTCCTATGCATTCTCTCAGCATTGTTGGGAAGGATACGTAAGCAAACATTTCACTGTTAGTCTACACCTGTTGTTTTTACGAAGCATGTGACGAACACAATTTGATCTGAGAGGACATGACAAATCTAGACAAATCCATATTGTCATGTTGATACCTATCATATCCTCTCAGACCTCCACAAGGGGATAGGGGTTGATTTGAGACAGAGCAACATTTATCAATGCCTTGTCTGCTTCTTCGTGTGTGTGTGCGCGCGCACATGCGTGTATGTATTTTTGTGTGTGCATGTGCGTGCTTGTCTTTGTGTGTGTGTGTGTGTGCACGTGCGCGCATGCATGTCTTTGTGTGTGTATCCTGAACGATTAGCGAACTAGAACATAATGTTCTGAAGGTTTACCCCATGCCTCGTCTTGACGAAGACTTCCTTTTCATACTTTCTCTGCACTTCAAAGTGTTTCAAGCCTGTTCCGTTTCCTAAGCCCAAACAGCTAACTACAGTGTAACAGTCACAGTGATTACACTATGTCATTTTCCTGGTCAAAGAGTTAATAATGGGATGCATATGTTGGTGGAGCAGTGTACTAAAGACATTTCAAGAACGAGAGAGACTAAACTGACTTTTCTGACCAGAATCCCATTGCCAGCCTGACCAGCCCAAATCTAAAAACCCAATCTTCCCTAACGTTAACCAAAACCCTTTCCATAACCTCATTTTAACCAACTAAGAAATGAAATATCGGTTTGCACATCAGCCACCACCCTTTGTTTATCTCATTAGAACATCCATTATCCAAGAACATATGACATGCGTACAACATCCTGTGTGTTGATGCTGCCATCTAGTGAGACAATGTCTAACTGCAACAGGCTTCTCCTTGTCCTGTAACATGTAAAACACATACCTACAGTAATAATAGACATTTTGAACTAATTCTAAATACAAGTCTATTAAAACAATGGTTAGATCCTTAAAACTATATAAAGTATAATAGAACTATCTCGAAACGGTTTATCCCTGAGAGAATGAAACTAATCCGAGTTAGAATTCACAGTTGATTGTTATCAGTTTCTTAGAGACTCAGTAACGGATGAGACATCTCATTGGCACAGGTAGAATGGGCTTTTCATATGTTAATAAAGAATTAGCGTTTGGATGCGACCATAAATATAGACAGACACATGGTTTTTGAAAGTTCAACATTTATGGAAAGCACTTTTCTTGGAGCATATAGTTTATCCTCGCACACATTTTTGGCAAGTACATGATGTACATCACTGATTCTCTAAAAATAACAGTAGTATGGTTTATCCATCCACACGCATGAGGATACAGCAGTGCACATTCCAAGTTATTGTGGATAAAATACCTTATGATAAATCTACTCATGCTGTTGATTAGTTAACATTGTCCTGGGTCCTGATTCTCAACATGTGTCCTAGTGTGCCCTTGTACACACACTAGCTAATGCATCCAACAATCCAACGCTTTTAAATTCATGGGTGGGCATTAAATTCATGGGTGGGCATGTGGAGAATAGAGTGAAAAATCAGAGTGGGGGTTAGGGTTGTGTTGTATCAAACACACTAACAAAAGGCTTCACAGTACAATTCAAACGTTGTCTGTCTGTGACTGTCTATTCACAGGCTCCACAATGGAGGCTGCTGTCTGAGCAGCACAGCAGACACGTACAGTACAGTGAACTGACTGTGGTTCATTTAATCCAGCCATCTGTAATCACACTAAGGCTGCTGTCACAACCTGTCATCCCACACCTACAATCATTCAATCAGCCCGAGTCACTCTCCATCGCCCCCGTGTGTGTCTTCTGAGTCACTCTCCATCGCCCCCCTCCGTGTGTCTTCTGAGTCACTCTCCATCGCCCCCGTGTGTCTTCTCGTCCGAGTTTCGTCTCTAACCCGTTCATTTCCTCATTAATATATTCATTCATCCATCCATCTATCCTGGTCCCCTCTCACTTTCTGTCAGTCCAATTGGCCTGATCTAAACAGGCTTTTCCCTTCTCCACCCAATCCCTCCTTTCTTCTGCTGTGGCGGAGGGTGGGAAGAGGGGGATGAGGTGACCGAGGATGTGGAGGAGGAGGGAGGGAGGGATTGTCGAGAGAGAAGCTCCTTGAAGACAGAGTTCATCTGGCGGCAGACCTCCTATGAAATGAATAGAGGCAGGAGGGGGACAATGATGAATGGAAGAGTAGAGGGAATGAGGGAAGAGGGGACAACAATGAAGGGAAGAGAAGAGGGAATGAGGGAGGGGACAATGAAGGGAAGCGAAGATGGAGAAGGGGACAATGATGAAGAGAAGAGGACAGAGATGTTTTTCTTGAGTTGACTCCCTCTAGCGTGGCAGTTTACATCTCATTAGTGTACGCTTAGTGAGTTCAATAGTGAGAACAGTAATTGCTACAGCTCCTGCTGGTAAATTAGAGAAATGATTTAAATATGAGCTTAATGAAAAACATGTCAGACCTCGTCAACCTGAACTGTTATGTCTTCACTGGACGACTGGTCCTGGGCTCTGTGAAAAAACAGAGATTTCAGGTAAAACGCTTTGGTTTATTTAGATCACTACAACTTATGACAATGAAGGCTAAAAAACTACTAGCATAACAAGTCAATATACCCTGTGAATAGCAGAGTAGATGTTACTATCTAAGTTACAGTACGGGTTAAAGACTCGGTGGTACATGTTACTTCAGTAATAGGTGAAGTGTCATTATTACAGTGTAATTACACTAAGTAGTATTGTAGTTTACTGTAATAACACACAACTGGTGGTCATTTCAGTCTGTTATTACAGAGGTGAAACAAATGCTTGTAACCATGCTTGTTAGAAATGGGCAGGTTTTCCACTAAATGCACCAATTTAGTGTTTTGTTTCTTCTCATCCGATTCAGTAACAACTGTCACAAGGTTGTAATCTCTCCTGGCCAGATCTAATCTGGGTGTCCGAGATTAGAAAGGTTGGAGGCTCAATAGGTTCTAATTACCTACCTGTGAATGCACACTCTTCAAAATGACTGTATGTTGCCTATTATGACAACCTGAACCTCCTTACCATCCAAGTGGGAGGATAAACCCACCAGAACACCACAGAGTGCAATGAAATCACTAGGTGTTAAAATGAATGAAGTCAACTGTATAGTGAGGGTTACTCAAATGAAGTGTATAGTGAGGGTTACTCAAATGAAGTGTATAGTGAGGGTTACTCAAATGAAGTGTATAGTGAGGGGTACTTACTTGTAATGAATGTGTACGTACATAGTACGTTACCATATACTTACTTTCTACTCATTACCAAATGACAACAAACAAAAGATGGGCTTCTACTTTAGTTAACTTTATGCTTTACATTTCTTACAAAATACGGACTTTTATTGTTGGATTAATAATTTGATTAATTAGAGTAAACAAAGATACGGGCCTACTCAATAAATGAAATTTAATTTTATTGGTCACGTACACATATTTTGCTGATGTTATTTCGGGTGTAGTGAAATGCTCCTAGCTCCAACAGTGCAGTAACACATAACAATACATGCAAATCCAAAAATGTTAAGGAGTCAGGAGTATAAATATATATGTACTGTATATGATGGTGTGCATAGACATTATGGACAGTGTATGAATATAAAAAAGGTGTGTACAGCAGTAGTTAAGATAAAATAACCATTTTAATAGTGGTGACTTATCTGTATGGTAAGTAGCCTAGCTACAGTAGCTAGCTAATTCAGAGAGAACAGGATTGTCGTTTTCTCCCTTTTTAACATTTACAAGTAACAATGGAAATCGACAACGTGCATGTCTTGATTCTTTCTTGTGAGTATTTTCCCATCGTGGAGTCTGCGATCTTGTGGGAATCTGTGGTAGAGAAGTAACTCTAGATTGGTTATATCACATTATCAGGTGAACAAAGATTTTTGATGTCCATTGCTGAGCGTTGCAGGAATGCCCCATACAAACCGTCACAATAGATTTTTCAACTAACCTGCATTTGGAGATACTTTCTTCGTTGTCGATTTGGTGAAAAGAGTGTCTTAGAAATGCATTATTCCAGTTGCAGGTGGTTCTACAAAAAAACAGCGAAAACTCAGAAACATTAAATCCATGTTTTGTGCCATTCCAGGAGGTTCCTCGCCATCTTAGCTGCCGCACATCTAGGATTTCCCTGCATCTTTGTAGGAACTAGTCGTTTCTATGCGACGCGGCCATGTGTAGAAGTCACACGGTGCAACCAAAACAAAGATCTACACACATATGCAAGAGTCATATCTCACGCGATACAAAACATGGATTTATCTTTCTGAATTTATATTTTTTGTAGAACCACCTGCAACTGGAAACAGATATTTATTTCTAAGAAAACTTAGTTCACAGAATCAAGAATGAAGATAGTATCACCAAGAACAGGTTAGTTGAAGAAAAATAATCAATGGTGGTGGTTTGTATGGGGCTTCCCTGTAACGCCCAGTAATGGACACCAACATATTTGGGTTACAGAGCATTCGGGAAGTATTTAGACATCTTGACATTTTCCAACATTTGTTACAATACAGCTTTCTTCTAAAATTGATTAAATCGTTTTTCCCCCCCTCATCAATCTACAAACAATACCCCATAATGACAAAGCAAAAATGTTAACTTTTGCAGCGATTTCAGCCGAGTCTTCTTGGGTAGGACGCTACAAGCTTGGCACACCTGTATTTGGGGAGTTTCTCCCATTATTCTCTGCAGATCCTCTCAAGGTCTTTTCAGGTTGGATGGGGAGCATCGCTACACAGCTATTTTCATGTGTCTCCAGAGATGTTCAACGGGGTTCGAGTCCTGGCTCTAGCTGGGCCACTCAAGGACATTCAGAAACTTGTCCCGAAGCCACTCCTGCATTGTCTTGGCTGTGTGCTTAGGGTTGTTGTCCTGTTGGAAGGTGAACATTCGCCCCAGTCTGAGGTCCTGAGTGCTTGGAGCAGGTTTTCATCAAGGATCTCTCTGTACTTTGCTCCGTTTATCTTTCCCTCAGTCCTGACTAGTCTCCCAGTCTCTGCCGCTGATAAACATCCCCACAGCATGACGCTGCCACCACCATGCTTCACCGTAGGGATGGTGCCAGGTTTCCTCCAGACGTGACGCTTGGCATTCAAGCCAAAGAGTTCAACCCTGGTTACATCAGACCAGAGAATCTTGTATTGTATGGTCTGAGAGTCCTTTAGGTGCCTTTTGGCAAACTCCAAGCGGACTGTCATGTGCCTTTTACTGAGGAGTGGCTTCCGTCTGGCCACTCTACCATAAAGGCCTGATTGGTGGAGTGCTGCAGAGATGGTTGTCCTTCTGGAAGGTTCTCCAATCTCCACAGAGGAACTCTGGAGCTCTGTCAGAGTGACCATCGGGTTCTCGGTGAACTCCCTGACCAAGGCATCCCCTAATTGCTCAGTTTGGCCAGGCGGCCAGCTCTAGGAAGAGTCTTGGTGGTTCCAAAATTCTTCCATTTAAGAATGATGGAGGCCACTGTGTTCCTGAGGACCTTAAATGCTGCAGAAATGCTTGGGTACCCTTCCCCAGATATGTGCCTCGACACAATCCTGTCTCGGAGCTCTACGGACAATTCCTTCGACCTCATAGCTTGGTTTTAGCTCTGACATGCACTGTCAACTGTGGGACCTGATATAGACAGGTGTGTGCTTTTCCAAATCATGTCCAATCAATTGAATTTACCACAGGTGGACTCCAATCAAGTTGTAGAAACATCAAGGATGGATCAATGGAAACAGGATGCACCTGAGCTCAATTTCGAGTCTCATAAAAAAGGCTCTGAATACTTATGTAAATAACATATCCATTTAAATTTTTAATAAATTAACAAACATTTCTAAAAACCTGTTTTTGCTTTGTCATTATGGGGTAGTGTGTGTAGATTGATGGGGGGGAAATAATTATTTAATCAATTTTAAAATAAGGCTGCAAAGTAACATTTTGAAAAAGTCAAGGGGTCTGAATACTTTCCAAATGCACTGTATATCACATTAGCTGGCCTACAATCTGTAGCTAGTAGAGAGGAAGAATGTATGACAATTTAGCAAAGACACTGTACAATTAGCCTGCTAGCTAGCTAGCTATCATCACAGACCTTCCTCCAATATCTCTGCTGTCATCAGCACCATGTTTCTATCAATTAGGATTTAGGCCTATAGGTAGGCATGGCTACCTAGTTGTGTTATCCAGCTAGTATTATACTAATAATGGTGCTTGCTAACACTAATAAGCTAGCTAGTGTTTACATTGAAAAGCAGCTACTAATAGGTTGTTAATGTTAATATGCTGGGTGTGTCTCACGTAAAACCCTATCTTTGGGTACCGTACTGAGAACAAGGTTCAGGGAAGATAAGACCATTGAGCTCAGCTAACTAGCTAGCTAGCTAAAGTTATCTGTCAAGGCATGGAAAGTCTATTCTGTATGTTAACTAGCAAGCCAGCATATTTATTTTACCTTCATTTAACTAGGCAAGTCAGTTAAGAACAAATTCTTATTTTCAATGACGGCCTAGGAACAGTGGGTTAACCGCCTTGTTCAGGGGCAGAACGACAGATTTTTTACCTTGTCAGCTCGGGGATTCGATCTTGCAACCTTTCGGTTACTAGTCCAACGCTCTAACCACTAGGCTACCTGCCACCCGAGTTGGTAGGCCTACCAAAAATGGCTGCTAATGTTTGCCAGCTTGCTAGCCAACAATAGGCTAGCTTGCTAACTACCTATGCTAAATTGTCCAGCACACAATTTCTGTATCCAAAAAGCAAAACCAATTGCATTGAAAACCTACCTTATCTCTCCTCTGTGGACATTTTTGTCTCCTCCACAACACTGTTTCTTTTGCGGCAATCATCTTATGTCTGGATTTTGCACATAACCTTCTACTTGATCCGGGTTCTTTGCGCACTGTCAGTATGAGTTTGAGGTCGTTATTTCGAGCACGTTGTGGAGATCTTGATGTGATGCCTTAATTCCTAGAATAAATAAATAAGTGCCCCAATGCATCCCATCCAAAAGTGAGAATATTCTTCAACCGTAAAAAACCCTTGCTAGGTTACATGATGAAATAAGAGGTTGACCATTTTAAGTGAATTTATAAACCATTATTCAACCAAGAACGCTCACAATTTGGCAATCACTGAATGACCATCTCACAATTTTTGCCTTAACTATTTATTCATGTGTTAAAGATGTTTGATTGACGCTTAATAAATTCATTCACCCATTGTCAAGCCCTGTCGTCCTTAGCTACTGTTGCTATCCAGGTCAAATGCACAGATAAATGTTTTAACAATTTAAACACATTTTGGATGTAAACCCCTTGTTTCTGCCATAACGCTGATAAGCTTCCATGCATTTCAAACAAAAGCTGGACCTGGGCATCGGACTCCAGAGCCCTTTACAGCAAAGTGGTTTGTTTTCAATTGGCTACCACTTATAACATGGTTAAACACAGGCTGAAAAATGGTGCGTTGGGATGCTAGCGGAAACTTTAACATTTGTAACAAGCATGGTAACAAGAATTCGTTGTTACAATTACCACCAGTTGCATGTTGTTAGTACAGGGTACTATGAATTATTACGATAAATGACAATACTTGTTACAGTGTAATTACTTATTTAATAAGGACCATTTAAAATGAAGTGTTACCGAAGTATCTTTGATGGTACTTACTCTTTGCTTATGTATCCAGGGGAGAGGGGCCATCCCTGTGGGGTTATGGGGAACTGTGAGGTGATCTTTCCTCCAGGGGTCACAGTGCCCCCTACTGGGGACTGTCTTGAACTGCAGCTGCTGTTGGCTCGAGATCGCTCCCCCTTTGACTCAGACTCTGGATCAAGAGTTATTACATTTATTTCACTGGGACAATGCACATCAATCAACATTTCTGTAAATGTGTCAGATTTAGCCAGCTGGATAGTTTCCATCCATAGTTGAGAAATGTTTCTCATAAAGCATAGATGGGACAAACAATATCTCAGAGTCAAATTATTGATTCTCAAAACACACAACGATGAAGATAGCAGCTGGCCCCCTTTACCTTCTTTAGTGTGGTGTTCTGAATCCCCTTCTCCCTCCTCACTGCAAAATAAACACAGACCATCACCATCGTGTGTGTGTGTCTAGGTCGCTGTCCATTTGTCCGTGTGTTGTCTCTCACCAGTCGTCTTGCTGCAGCGTCATGCATTTCTCATACACTGGTCCCTGTAGCTCGGCCAGGCTGGGGAAGATGCTCTCGTGCTGTAAGATGATGCTCTTCACCAGGGAGTTGATCTGAGGCTGCAAGGTAACGACATCATCATCCTGCGCCCCTCGTAGCAGACTGGGGCCGAAGCACACAGCCAGGTTATAGGGCTGCATCATGTTCTCATCGCTGTACTGAGACACACTGGGGGGGAGAGAATAAAAACAAAATAATCAGAGCTGAAATTTGACAGTTTAAGTTCATACCGAAGAACTCAGACACGGCCTGGTCAAAAGTAGTGCACTATATCGGGAACAGGGTGCTATTTGGGACGTAACCTAACTTTGTTTAAGGAAGAAAAACATCTGGTTCTCTCTGAGGTTCCTTGACTTCCTCTTCTCTGAACAGACAGCTTTCTGGTAAGTTTATAGTTACTTCCCCTTGAAAATGACATGGACAAAGCACTAGACTTGGACATACCGTGCAGTAGCCTGGTTCCTCTCTAGGTTTCTTCCTAGGTTTTGGCCTTTCTAGGGAGTTTTTCCTAGCCACCCCCTCATAGCCTGGTTCCTCTCTAGGTTTCTTCCTAGGTTTTGGCCTTTCTAGGGAGTTTTTCCTAGCCACCGTGCTTCTACACCTGCATTGCTTGCCGTTTGGGGTTTTAGGCTGGGTTTCTGTACAGCACTTTGAGATATCAGCTGATGTAAGAAGGGCTATATAAATACATTTGATTTGATATTTGTGCCCGAAACCAACGTGTTTGAGCAGGGATACTCACTGATGGAGGAATGCAAAGAGGTATCTCATGACGGTGCTGACAGGTGCTGGATAGGAGGAGATGACTGATTTGAGTTTAGCTGCTCTCTCCGTCTCGTTGTCAATCTCTGGAAGGTTTACAACAAAGAAAGATATGAACAGAAAAAGCATATGAAAACCTACACAATAAACACATACACATGCACAGACTTACGTGCGTACTCCAGGAGCTGAGCGGTGCTGTCCTGAGGAAAGAGAGGGTTCTCCAGGGTTCTAAAGTAGAGTTTCAGTACTCCTGCTACCGAGTCCAAGTCACACCTGCTGTCTGCCACAGGGTCCTCTCCTACAGGGAACGCCCAGGGCACACTGCCCACCATTATTAATGATCAACACTACAGCACAGGACTATGGCTTCACTAGATAGATACCAGACCTGGGTTCAAATAGTACTTGATTTGTTTTCTTTCAAATACTTTGCGTGTTCAATTGAGCCTGCCTGGGTTTGCATTTTTGGGACTATAACATTGGTTCCATTGTGCCAGGCCAGCTAAATAAAAAGAACGTTTATTCATCCCATACACAGGATACAGCAGGTATAAACGGTGCAGAGAAACGCTTACTTGCAAGTTCTCCTCAACAGTTCAGTATTAATATCAATAATAATCAAACGTCAAATCAAAAATATAAGTCAGTAAAAAAAATATATGCATAGTAATAACTGGTTGTGATAGAATATGTACACAATATGATATAATAAAGTATTTGAAAGAGAAGAGCGACTTGTTGAACCCAGGTCTGCACTAGATGAAGCTAGAGCAGCAGACAGGAGACAGGAGACAGCAGACAGCAGGCAGGAGACAGCAGGCAGGAGACAGCAGGCAGGAGACAGCAGGCAGGAGACAGCAGGCAGGAGACAGGGACAGCAGGCAGGAGACAGCAGGCAGGAGACAGCAGGCAGGAGACAGCAGGCAGGAGATAAAAACAGGAAACAGGAGACAGGGACAGCAGACAGGAGACAGCAGACAGGGATAGCAGGCAGGGACAGCAGACAGGGACAACAGGCAGGAGACAGGGACAACAGGCAGGAGACAGGGACAACAGACCAGGACAGCAGTCTGGACAGCACACCGGGACAGCAGACAAGAGACAGGGACAGCAGACCGGAGACAGTGACAGAAGACAGGGACAGTAGATAAAGACAGAAGACAGGGACAGTAGATAAAAATAGGAGACAGGGAGAGCAGACAGGGACAGCAGACAGGAGATGGGGACAGCAGACCAGGACAGAAGACAGGATACAGGGACAGCAGACAGGAGAAGCAGACAGGAGATACGGACAAGAGATAGCAGACAGGAGACAGGGACAGCAGACGGAAACAGCAGACTGGGACAGCAGACAGGAGACAGGGCCAGCAGACAGGGCCTGCAGACAGGAGACAGTAGACAGGAGACAGCAGACAGACAGCAGACAGGAGATACGGACAGCAGACGGAAACAGCAGACAGGAGACAGCAGACAGGAGATACGGACAGGAGACAGGAGACAGCAGACAGGAGACAGGAGATACGGACAGCAGACAGGAGACAGCAGACAGGGCCAGCAGACAGCAGACAGGAGACACGGACAGCAGACAGGAGACAGCAGACAGGAGACAGCAGACAGGAGACCGGGACAGGAGACAGGGCCAGCAGACAGGAGACAGCAGACAGGAGATACGGACAGGAGACAGCAGACAGGGACACCAGACAGCAGACAGGAGACCGGGACAGGAGACTGGGACAGGAGACAGCAGACAGGAGACAGCAGACAGGAGACAGGAAATACGGACAGGAAATACAGACAGGAGATAGCAGACAGGAGACCGGGACAGCAGACAGGAGACCGGGACAGCCGACAGGAGACCGGGACAGCAGACAGGAGACCGGGACAGCAGACAGGAGACCGGGACAGCAGACAGGAGACAGCAGACAGGAGACAGCAGACAGGAGACAGCAGACAGGAGACAGCAGACAGGAGACAGCAGACAGGAGACAGCAGACAGGAGACAGCAGACAGGGACAGCAGACAGGGACAGCAGACAGACGACAGGGACAGCAGACAGGGACAGCAGACAGGAGACCGGGACAGCAGACAGGAGATACGGACAGGAAATACGGACAGGAAATACAGACAGCAGACAGGGACAGCAGACAGGGACAGCAGACAGCAGACATCAGACAGCAGACATCAGACAGCAGACATCAGACAGCAGACATCAGACATCAGACAGGGACAGCAGACAGGGACAGCAGACAGGGACAGCAGACAGGGACAGCAGACAGGAGACAGGAGACAGCAGACAGGAGACAGCAGACAGGAGACAGCAGACAGGAGACAGCAGACAGGAGACAGCAGACAGGAGACAGCAGACAGGAGACAGCAGACAGGCCTACCTCGCTCAAAGGCATCTCTCAGACTGTTGACCTTCCCCTGAGACCCTGGTACTCTGAAGATACCCTCATGGTGGAGACCTACAGTATGGGATGGATTGACAGACAGACAGACATGAAGACATTGTAATGTACAGTGCAACAGCAGAGCATCTTGTTCCAGGTGCATGTTCTGGCAGGAACATGTTCCACACAATATCAGGATGGATATGTACCAAGCTAAGATGATAAGGTATGTTCTGCTGGGCTGTTTCAATGGCTCACCGTTAAGGTTGATGAAGCGAATGCAGCTTTCCACCACTACAGGTATCTCCTGTCCTGATGCCTGTATGAAGGAGAGCATGTCTCCGGTGAAGAGTTTGTGGGTGTACTGGACGCTGGGCTGACTCTTGCTCCTCACACGCAATAACTTCCTGGAGGGGGTGGAGACACCTCTAGTCAGCTGAGTATAGCAGAGTGCACTAAACTGTTATGTCACTCTTATGAGCCAGTTATAAAGGCCTTACAGAGGAATGTATAACTCTACCTGGTCTGATGACCATTGGTTGGTTCAGCTAGGAAGGGAAGAAAAAGCAATGATTAAGATAATAACAGCTAGATTTGAGATTTGAAATAACAACAATGACAGTTGGGTTGTAATCGAGCCTGCCTCTGTGTGAACGAGTGGAATCATGAACAGTGGTTTGTTCGTTATGTTCGCCTGCCCCGCCTGCCTCCCCTGCCCCTCCTGCCCCCCCTCTCCAACGGCCATCTCCACCCTCTCGGTGCACAGGCTGAGGGCCTGAGACGTGACACGGACTAGCCCAGCTCCGAGTCGGCTCCGGACTCAACTAGTCTACTAGACACGCTGCTGACAGTGTGTTTGCAAAAGGCAATTTTAAAACATCCCACGACGCCTGCCGCGTCTACAGACATCACCCAAACAAACAAACAAACAAACGACTCGGAGAATGACTGCACAGCTACCCCCTTCCAGACCTTACTAAAACCCCACGCCTGGGTACTGCCCTGATGGGGCTCTAAGTCATGTTGAACAGTTGTGTTTATTACAGAAGTAGTTAATATGCTGTACCTTTCTCAACCGCCACTTTAAGCAGATCATGTTTGGCCTGTAGTTTAGATACCAGAGAGCTTTTACAGAGATACTCCTTCACATTCTGAGGGAAGATATAAAACACAACTCTTCATGATGATGAAAATGTTCATCATCATCATCATCATCATCATCTACTTGCATTTCATTCTCATCATTAATATAACCATCACCACAATCGTTACCATAACCACCACTATTACAGTGAACTACTGTTGGCCTGCGTAGATCAGTGTAATAATGACTCACAGCACAGTAGAGTGCCTCAGTCTCCTGCAGGTTGGCTCTCCGTCTGGCCAGACTGGGTCTGCTACTGCTGCTGGCCAGGCTCTCACTGCTTCCCCCCTGACCTTGGCTCTGAGATGGGAACTGGAGATGGACCTGGGGGCCCTGGGTCTGGTTGCTGGAGGGTGGAGGATCCAGGTCATCATCACTGATAGCTTCTAGCAGGGCCGAGCGGGCCGCCTGGAGCTTCTTACCTGCCTGGGTGGATGGAGTGTCAACATAATCTAATCCATTTTGTTCCAATATAAAATGACTGTTGATGAAAAAAGGCTTTAGAAATGTGATTGATTGATTGGACTGTACCTCCTCTGTTTCCTGAGTGAACCCGGTGAGCTTTGACTGCAGCTGTTGGAACCTGGTCTCCATCTCACACCTAATCTCCTGTTCTGCACTCACCTCACACACCTAACAGGGACAGGCACAGAGACAGGCACAGACACAGAGACAGGGACAGACACAGGGACAGGCACAGGGACAGAGACAGACACAGGGACAGACACAGAGACAGACAGGCACAGGGACAGAGACAGACACAGGGACAGACAGGCACAGACAGAGGGACAGGCACAGGGACAGAAACAGGGACAGGCACAGAGATAGACAGAGGGACAGAGGGACAGGCACAGAGAGAGGCACAGAGAGAGGGACAGAGAGGGACAGGGACAGGCACAGAGACAGGGACAGAGACAGACAGGACAGGGACAGAGAGAGGGACAGGCACAGAGAGACAGACAGAGGAACAGGCACAGGGACAGACAGAGGGACAGGGACAGACAGAGGGACAGGCACAGGGACAGAGAGAGGGACAGGGACAGGCGAGAATCAGGTGATATCAGACAGGTAGGAGCAAAGACACATGACATCCAGATACACAACCCACACATTCTTAAACATAGTTACAGAAAATAAAAGCACACGCACACAGACACTCCCCACCCCACCCACTCTACCTGGTCACCCTCGTGTGGCTGGTAGTGGAAGCGGAGGGGTAGACAGAAGGTGTTGGTGTGAGTCTGTAGCAGGTTGTCTCTGTCCTGAATCTGGTCCAGTCCAGACACAGCAGTGTGGAGCTGCTGCAGCCCTCCACTCAGGTTCTGCTGGGCCCGGGAGCGGCTGGACAGGTAGGAGCGTAGCACACGGGATAGAGAAAGGTGGTAGCCAATGTCTGAACACTGAGGGAGAGATGGGACTGTTGCAGGTGTTGTACTGTATTGATTCGGTTCCAACACTGTTATGTGTACACTGTAAAGGGGTTGCCGGCGACAGGTAGCCTCGAGTGTTGGGCCAGTAACCGAAAGGTTGCTGGTTTGAATCCCCGAGCAGTCTAGGTGAAACATTTGTCAATGTGCCCTTGAGCAAGGCACTTAACCCTAATTGCTCCTGTAAGTCGCTCTGGATCAGAGCATCTGCTTAATGACTATGTCAAATGTAATGTTGCCATGAATTTGACAATAATTTACAGGCAGCTCAGTGGCAAGTAAAAGGCTGTATTTCATATTACGGTAGACCTACTGTAATATACAGTATCAAAGCAAGTACTGTCTAATAATCACACAGTACAATGCTGTAAAATGTACTGTATTATACTGTAAAAAAAAAGGAAATGCTTCCATAACCGGAATGAAGAGAGTGAAAAACAGCTTCTATCTCAAGGCCATCAGACTGTTAAACAGCCATCACTAGCACAGAGGCTGCTGCCTCTAGGCATAGACTAGAAATCACTGGCCACTTTAATAATGGAACATTAGTCACTTTAATAATGTTTACATATCTGGCATTAGTCATCTTATATGTATATACTGTATTCTATACTATTCTACTGTATCTTAGTCCGTTCCACTCTGACATTGATCGTATGTATATGTATATAGTCTTAATTAATACCTACTTAGATTTGTGTGTATTGGGTATATGTTGTGTAATTGTTAGATATTACTTGTTAGATTTACTGCACTGTCGGAGCTAGAAGCACAAGCATTTTTCTACACCTGCAATAACATCTGCTAATCACGCGTATGTGACCAATAAAATTTGATTAGATTTGGATGAATGAATAACATTTATTTTTGGGGAGGGGTTTGTATTTCACAGTATTTTACTGTAATTACAAGGGATTGGTGCAAGCAGGTTGGCTGCTAGGTGACATGTTAACACATTACAGCATATTAATGAATATTTGGTGTTTTATATCACTTTAACTTCTAGAGGGCTTAACAAAGGCTTCAGCACAGGCAGCGACAACAGGGCAAAACAGACCAAAAGAGCATGGTAAAATGCTCAACCATTAGGTTTAAGACTTGTTGCCATTCCAATCTGCCCCCTATACATTTTAAATTTATGGGGCTCTATAACCACATAGGACTTAAATTGGTACAGCATTCTGACTCAGGGAGTCAGAATTGGCACTACAAAGATACAGTAAGTACGGTACTGTATTCTATAAGGTGGAATTACAGTACCATTCTAAATACAGCAATTCTTTCCCCGACCACAACCTTTTCCCACAATGCACCAAAATGTACAGTATGCTGCAGTAAAATGTTACTGTATTTTACTGTTGATAATACTCAAAATTACTGTATAATTTACAGTTTTCCGTTACAGTGTATAGTTGTGAGTTCCCTGTAATTAAATGTTTGGCTTTAGTTTTAAGTGTCTTCCTTATACTACCAATGTTAAGTTCAGTTACACAGGTTAGGACAATAGACAATTTACACAGGGTAGTACTCTTGTCAGGGACGTGACCAAGAATCCAATGGTCACTCTAACAGAGCTCCAAAGTTCCTCTGTGAGATGGGAGAACCTTCCAGAAGGACATCCATCTCTGCAGCACTCCACCAATCAGGCCTTTATGGTAGAGTGGCCAGACGGAAGCCACTCCTCAGTAAAAGGCACGACAGCCCGTTGGAGTTTGCCAAAAGACACCTAAAGACTCTTGACCATGAGAAACAAGATTCTCTGGTCTGATGAAACCAAGTTTGAACTCTTTGACCTGAATGCCAAGCGTCACATCTTGAAGAAACCTGGCACCATCCCTACGGTGAAGCATGGTGGTGGCCGCATCTTGCAGTGGGGATGTTTTTCAGCGGCAGGGACTAGGAGACTAGTCAGGATCGATGTAAAGATGAACGGAGCAAAGTACAGAGAGTTCCTTGATCCCTGCTCCAGAGCGCTCAGGACCTCAGACTGGGGCGAAGGTTCACCTTCCAACAGGACAACGACCATAAGCACACAGCAAAGACAATGCAGGATTGGCTTCAGGACAAGTCTCTAAATGTACTTGAGAACTTTCTCTGAATAAAGAACCAACCTTTTGCAGATATCTGGGACTTTGCCTAATTATTATTAACCCTAACTTTACAACCTAGGGGGAATTGGTCAAAGCTATAGTGATTGTTAACATCATTGGGATTGAAAATTCTCGTGACAGTGGCCCAGCCAGAGCCCGGACTTGAACCCGATCGAACATCTCTGGAGAGACATGAAAATATATGTGCAGCAACGCTCCCCATCCAACCTGACAGAGCTTGAGAGGATCTGCAGAGAAGAATGGGAGGAACTCCCCAAATACAGGTGTGCCAAGCTTGTAGTGTCATACTCAAGAAGACTCAAGGCTGTAATCACTGCCAAAGGTGCTTCAACAAAGTACTGAGTAAAGGGTCTGAATACTTACATAAATGTGATATTTCAGTTTTTTTATACATTTTTGTAAAATTTCTAAAAACATGTGTTTGCTTTGTCATCATGTGGTATTGTGTGTAGATTGATGAGGAAAAAATCAAATTGAATACATTTTAGAATAAGGCTGTAATGTAACAAAATGTGGAAAAAGGTCAAGGGGTCTGAATACTTTCCACATTTACTGTGTATATAAAGTGTAATATTGGGATGTAAACTCTAAATGTAATACATTTCAACTCTATATCTGACATGGTACAGGGGTCTTCTTTCTTTAAACCCATAACCATGTGTGTGAGGTGTATACTTTTGTTTAAGAAACACTCTGTGAACATGATTTAGCCCACTGCAGTAAAAGGTTATTAAGACAATAGACAATGGTGACTGTCAGTGGCTGTGAAGCAGCACTTACGTCCATGAGTGAGGAGATGTCCTGGAGATAGTACTTGTTCATGGAAGCGTTGGCTGCAGCCAGATTGAGAAGGTAGTCATTACGAGCCTTAGTGCACTTCAGCTGAATCTCCTGCACTTTACACTGTCTCTGTAAACACATGGGAATGAGGTAGGACACATACAGTAAACACATGTACACATAAACACACACATCTCCATACTTGAACTCATTTAGACTAGAAAAAGGGATGCGAGGAGTGTTTTTCAGAGAAGAAGAGTTTACTTTCTCAATCTTTTTAGAAGCTCCTTGCTTCTGTTTCTCTGCTTCCTTCAGCTTTCCCTCTGCAGACTCATACTCTGAGTGGTACTGGTAGTAGGTCCGCCACGCCTTTAGAGACACACACACACACACACACACACACACACACACAGAGAACATCCATCAACACGCCACATCACGCAAATACCAAGACGACTATTTTACATCCCACCATATCCTTTTTTCTTTTTTTTATATATGCCATATTTTGTTTTCTAGAATGGTGTCTGTTTCCTGAACTTGTCAAAAATTTCGGACTTACTGTCTGTAGCTCTGTGTTGACCTTCAACAGCCCATCCTGTAACTGGCTACAGACATCTTTAGTCTGGAAATACAGAAACCAACCAATAAGTTAGATAGATATAATAGAGACAGAACAGCGACAACAGATATAGAATAGAAACAGGGACAGAATAGAGACAGAGATAGAATAGCGACAAGAGACAAATAGAATAGAGACTGAGATAGAGACAGAGATAGAATAGAGACAAAAATATAATAGAGAGAGAGAATAGCAACAGAATCAAGACAGATATTGAAAAGAGAGATAGAAAAGAGGCAATATATACAGAATAGAGCCAGAATAGAGAAAATAGAGACAGAGTTGAGACAATAGATATAGAATAGAGACAGAAATAGAATAGAGACCATAGAGACAGGGATATAATAGATACAGAATAGAGACATATACAGAACAGAGAGAGATATGGAATAGAGACAGCTATAGAATAGAGACAGAGAGATATAATAGACAGAATAAAGACAGAGACAGAATAGAGACATTATTATAATAGAGACAATAGCGACATAGACAGGAATAGAATAGAGACAGAATTGAGACAATACATATAGAATAGAGACAGAAAAGAGAGAAATATAATAGACAGATAGAATAGAGACATGAATAGAATAAAGACAATATATACTAGAGACAGAGATAGAATAGATACAGAATAGAGACAGATACGGAATAGAGACAGGGATATAATAGAGACAATACAGACAGAATTGAGACAATAGATATAGAATAGACAGAAAAGAGACAGAGATATAATAGAGACAGAAATATAATAGAGACAGAGACAACTATATAATAGAGACCGAGATAGAAGAGACATATATATAAAAGCGGCAATAGAGATATAGAAATAGAGATATAGAATAGAGACAACAGAGACAGATATAGAATAGAGACATATAGAATAGAGACAGACAGAGATAGAATAGAGAGATATATATAATAGACAGAATTGAGAAAGAGAGAACAGAGATCAAATAGAGACAAAATAGAGGCAATAGATACAGAATAGAGACAGATGTAGAATATAGACAGCGATAGCGACAGAAGAGACAATAGAGAGAGAGAAATAGAGACAATAGAGACAGAAAGAATAGAGACAAAGAATAGAGACAATAAAGGCAGACAGAATAGAGAGAGATAGAAGAGAGAGACAGATAGAATAGAGACCGAGAGAATAGAGACATAATAGAGATAGAGAAATAGAATAGAGACAGATATAGAATATAGACAATAGAGACATAGATAGAGACAGAATAGAGACAATAGATATAGAATAGACAATAGAGACAGAGATATAGAGACAGAAATATAGAGACAGATAGAGAAATAGAATAGAGACAGATATAGAATATAGACAATAGAGACATAGATAGAGACAGAATAGAGACAGAATTGAGACAATAGATATAGAATAGACAATAGAGACAGAGATATAGAGACAGAAATATAATAGAGACAACTATATAATAAAGACAGAAGAGACATATATATAAAAGCGACAATAGAGATATAGAAATAGAGATATAGAATAGAGACAACAGAGACAGATATAGAATAGAGACAGACAGAGATAGAATAGATATATATATAATAGAGACAGAATTGAGAAAGAGAGAACAGAGATCAAATAGAGACAAAATAGAGGCAATAGATAAAGACAGAATAGAGACAGATGTAGAATATAGACAGCGATAGCGACAGAAGAGACAATAGAGATAGAGAGAAATATAGAGACAATAAAGACAAAGAATAGAGACAAAGAATAGAGACAATAAAGACAGGCAGAATAGAGAGAGATAGAAGAGACAGAGACAGATAGAATAGAGACCGAGAGAATAGAGACATAATATAGAGAAATAGAATAGAGACAGATATAGAATATAGACAATAGAGACATAGATATAATAGAGACAGAATAAAGACAATAGATATAGAATAGAGACAGATATAGAATAGAAAATAGAGACATAATAGAGACAGGGTAAAGACAGAATTGAGACAATAGATATAGAATAGAGACAGAGACATATAGAATAGAGACAGGCAGAGATAGAATAGAGACAGAATTGAGAAAGAGATAGAAAAGAGATCAAATAAAGTCAGAATAGAGGCAATATATATATATATATATATATATAGAATAGAGACAATAGAAACAGACATAGAATAGAGACAATAGAGACAGAGAGAATAGAGACAATAAAGACAGTCAGAGATAGAATACAGAGACAGAATAGAGACAAAATAGAGACAGGCAGAGATAGAATAGAGACAGAGATATAATAGAGATAAGAGAAACAGAGAGAAGAGACAGACAGAATAGAGATAGAATAGAGAAGAGACAGAGATAGAATAGAGGCATAGAAGAATAGAGACATAGAAGAGACAGAAGAGACAGCAATAGAAGAGACAGAGATAAAATAGAGACAGAATAGAGACAGAATAGAGGCATAGATAGAAGAGACATACAGTTGAAGACGGAAGTTTACATACACTTAGGTTGGAGTCATTAAAACTAGTTTTTAAAACTCTCCACAAATTTCTTGTTAACAAACTATAGATTTGTCAAGTCAGTTAGGACATCTACTTTGTGCATGACACAAGTAATTTTTCCAAAAATTGTTTACAGACAGATGATTTCACTTATAATTCACTGTATCACAATTCCAGTGTGTCAGAAGTTTACATACACTAAGTTGACTGTGCCTTTAAACAGCTTGGAAAATTCCAGAAAATTATGTCATGGCATTAGAAGCTTCTGATAGGCCAATTGACATCATTTGAGTCAATTAGAGGTGTACCTGTGGATGTATTTCAAGGCCTACCTTCAAACTCAGTGCCTCTTTGCTTGACATCATGGGGAAAATCAAAAGAAATCAGCCAAGACCTCAGAAAACAAATTGTAGACCTCCACAAGTCTGGTTCATCCTTGGGAGCAATTTCCAAACGCCTGAAGGTACCACGTTCATATTTACAAACAATAGTACGCAAGTATAAACACCATGGGACCACGCAGCCATCATACCGCTCAGGAAGGTGATGCGTTGTCTCCTAGAGATGAATGTACTTGGTGCGAAAAGTGCAAATCAATCCCAGAACAACAGCAAAGGACCTTGTGAAGATGCTGGAGGAAACAGGTACAAAAGTATCTATATCCCCAGTAAAACGAGTCCTATAGCAACTTAACCTGAAAGGCCGCTCAGCAAGGAAGAAGCCACTGCTCCAAAACCGCCATAAAAAAGCCAGACTACGGTTTGCAACTGTACATGGGGACAAAGATCCTACTTTTTAGAGAAATGTCCTCTGGTCTGATGAAACAAAAATAGAACTGTTTGGCCATAACGGCCATCGTTATGTTTGGAGGAAAAAGGGGGAGGCTTGCAAGCCGAAGAACAACCTCCCAACCGTGAAGCATCATTGTTGTGTGGGTGCTTTGCTGCAGGAGGGACTGGTGCACTTCACAAAATAGATGGCATCATGAGGCAGGGAAATTATGTGGATATATTGAAGCAACATCTCAAGACATCAGTCAGGAAGTTAAAGCTTGGTCGCAAACGGGTCTTCCAAATGGACAATGACCCCCAAGCATACTTCCAAAGTTGTGACAAAATGGCTTAAGGACAACAAAGTCAAGGTATTGGAGTGTCCATCACAAAGCTCTGACCTCAATCCCATAGAAAATTTGTGTGCAGAACTGAAAAAAGTGTGTGCGAGCAAGGAGGCCTACAAACCTGACTCAGTTACACCAGCTCTGTCAGGAGGAATGGGCCAAAATTCACCCAACTTATTGTGGGAAACTTGTGGAAGGCTACCTGAAATGTTTGACCCAAGTTAAACAATTTAAAGGCAATGCTACCAAATACTAATTGAGTGTATGTAAACTTCTGACCCACTGGGAATGTGATGAAAGAAATAAAAGCTGAAATAAATCATTCTCTCTACTATTATTCTGACATTTCACATTCTTAAAATGAAGTGGTGATCCTAACTATCCTAAAACAGGGATTTTTTACAAGGATTAAATGTCAGGAATTGTGAAAAACTGAGTTTAAATGTATTTGGCTAAGGTGTATGTAAACTTCTGACTTCAACTGTAGATAGAAGAGAGAGATAGAATAGAGGTAGAGATAGAATATAGATAATAGAGACAGAGAATAGAGACATATAGAATAGAGACAATAGAGACAGAAGATACATACAGAATAGAGATAATAGAGACAGAGACAGAATAGAGAGAGATAGGATTCCCCAGGACTCCCTGGAAAACAGTTGCAAGTGTAACTGAGTGGACTATCCTGGCTAAATGAATCAAATGAAGATAGAGCAGTACCCTCTTGGCCAGGCGCTGTGTGATCTCCAGACAGTGTGTGAGGGGCTGGGTGAGGGTGGTGCTACAGCTGTCACTCACACCACTGTGGTCTTTGCTCTCCTGTCTGGTCTGAGCCAGCAGGACCAGCCAACACTGGGCCACAGACTGACCACTACCAGGCTCCTTCCTGAAAGATGGAGGCACAGGGAAGGGACATGTTTTAACCATAGAAATTAACCACTCTAGTTACTAGAACGGAAAATAATAGAATGGGAAATGTAAAAACACTTTTTTTTAGTTCAAGAATAGGCTTAATCTGTGTCTGGGAAACCAGCCCTATGTAATTGGTAGCATGCATGAGAGTAGATTCAGAGACACAAAGCCATCTCAACTCTAGCCTGGTCCCATATATGTTGTGCTGTCCTGCCAACTCAACAAGTAACAGAAATAGCACAAACATATCTGTGAGCAACTTACCTTTTGATTTTGGAGGTAAACCTCTCTGCCAATTTGTCCAGCGAGCGTGCGTACTCTCCTTCTATCTCACTGCGTCTACGCAGGTAGTCTGTCAGATCCTGAAGCTGCTGAGATTTCTGCTCCAGCTGCAGATCCAAAACCTTCAACTGGTCCACCAACTGACAACGCACCTCTGGGGGTGGGAGCACAGAGAGAGCGAGAGAGAGGAAAGAGGGGGGAGGAAGAAAGAGAGAAGGAAAGAGAGGGGGAGGGAGAGAAAGGGAAAGAAAATTTGGTAAGGAGAGAGATGTATACAGTTGCAGCCAAATATATTGGCAACCTTGCACTTTTCGTGAATCATTCACTATTTCTTCTAAAATAAGTTAAAATAACCTTGTTATTGAATTTTCAACATTGCAGAACACATTTTATAAGTAATTTAGAAAATAAAAGACAAATGCCATGGACAAAATAATTGCAACCCCAGAGCTAGTACTTGGTTGCATGGCCTTTGGCAGATAAACTCTTCGTGTAGCCATCAATGAGCTTGCTGCACCTTCACCTTTCTACTGGCAATTTTGGCACCTCTTCAGCAGCAAACCACTCTAATTATTCAATGTTTGAGAGGTGTCCTCCAACAACTGCTGTTTTCAGATCTTTTTTTGTTTGACCTGACGAAGATCCGTTTGCGATGGAAACGTTGTCAGTAAAGCGGTGAATTGGGCGCTTTAACAGTGCGCGCGCGGGCCTTCTTGTTTTCAGATCTTGCCATAGGTTTTGGATGTGGTTCAGATCTTGCCATAGGTTTTGGATGTGGTTCAGATCTTGACTCTTCGCTAGCCACTCCAGCATTTCTTCTTGGATCTACACTAAGCGTAAAAAACATGAGGAACACCTTACTAATATTGAGTTGCACCCATTTTGCCCTAAAAAAATGCCTGAAGGCAAACATGGCATGGACTCTACAAGGTGTTGAAAGTGTTCCACGGGGATGCTGGCCCATGTTGATTCCAATGCTTCCCACAGTTGTGTCAAGTTGGCTGGATATCCTTTGGGTGGTGGACCATTCTTGATAAACACAAGAAACTGTTGAGCGTGAAAACCCCAGCAGCATTGCAGTTCTTGACACACAAACCAGTGCGCCTGGCACCTATTACCATATCCCGTTCAAAGGCACTTAAATATTTTGTCTTTCCCATTCACTCTCTGAATGACACACATACACAATCCATGTCCCAATTGTATTAAGGTTTAAAAATCCTTCTTTAACCCGTCTTCTCTCCTTCATCTGCACTGATTGAAGTGGATTTTGGTTACCATGATGACATAATTCTGTGGTTGAAATTTCACCCTCAAAACAACAATTACTTTTTTTCAAATCTGATGTATTTTCCATGTAGATTCCACATTCACAATACGTTCACAATACGTTGAAACAACATTGATTCAACCAGTTTGTGCCCAGTGGGATGAGACTAATGAACATGCGTTGGTCTAGAACTGTGTTGTACGAACCAGCGGGTGGTGAGAAGGGGAACATGAAAGATGAGCTGTGCACAGTGGCGACCCGTCATTCAGGGCTTTTGAGCCACACAATATATATATATATATATATATATATATATATATATATATATATATATATATATTTTTTTTTTTATTTAACCTTTATTTAACCAGTCAAGTCAGTTTAAGAACAAATTCTTATTTACAATGGCGGCCTACCAAAAGGCCTCCTGTGGGGACCGGGGCTGAGATTACCATAGTTTCCGGACTATTAAGCGCACCTCAATATAAGCCACCCCCACTGAATAAAAAATATATATATATTTTGAACATAAATAAGCCGCACATGTCTATAAGCCGCAGGTGCCTACCGGTACATTGAAACAAATCAACTTTACATAGGCTTTAACGAAACACGGCTTGTAACAAAAATAAAATAGGCTTTAACAAAAAATAAAAAATTTGCAGTAAGCTTTAGTTGTCTTTTTGCACTGAGTCAATTCCTCACGCTGCTGTTTCCAACGTCTTATCACCGACTCATTAAGACCAAGCTCCCGTGCAGCAGCTCTATTTCCTTTTCCAACAGCCAGATCAATCGCCTTCAACTTGAAAGCTGCATCATATGCATTTCTCTGTGTCTTTGCCATGATGAGGGTGACAAAATGACTACCGTAATCAGAATGATGGGAAGTTTGAGAGCGCTCGATTTAATCTAAACAGTAAACCAAAAAGTTGTTTGACCTTAACCCGTTCGGCAATTTCATTGGTCTAATGAAAGCTTCATGCTGCCAGAAAACTGAGCACGTCACAGAATGTGTTTTTTTGGCGAAAAGAAAATTGAAAGCTGGAAAAATCCATATATTAGCCGCGTCATTGTTTAAGCCGCGAGGTTCAAAGCCTGGGAAAAAAGTTGCGGCTTATAGTCCGGAATTTACGGTAAAATTAAATTAAATAAAAATATAGGATAAAAAACACACATCACGACAAGAGAGACAACACTACATAAAGAGAGACCTAAGACAACATATATATATTTATAAATAAATAAAAATGGGGGGGGGCTTGCCTGTTTTGCATGTTATTTTGGCATTAATACATCTCACATTTCAGTTTGCAAACAATGTAAAAAAAATTATTATATATCATTGAGTTAATAAAGCTGCATACAGTAAGGCAGCTCCAAAATGCAGGTCTTTCAGCCGAGCTCAGTGCTTTCTGTGGTGGAGCGAGCCAGGAAAAAAATAGGAGCATTGCGCCATGATTGGCTCAGTGACTCATGGGGATACTACGTCATCACCAAGTTTATGTCCTTATTAAGGGTAGACGTCCAACATTTCAGCCCTTTAGGTCCTGCCATAGAGTTATATTACAAGTGCCCTTCTAATAAGGCTCAAGGTCATTGGCCACAGATAAAATGACGTCAAATCACGTTATATGTACAGTAGCTTTGATTGGACTGATAATGTCATCATCTTACTTTCAAAGTCTTAACTAGCAGTCATCATCATCAATCAAGTCGACAATCTACTGGCAAATCCTTTTCAATCCTTGATCATATGAAGAGAAATAATGAAGAGAAATTGTAGATAAAACGTATCGATACTCATCGGCCATAAAGATTACACAACAAGTTGGAAATCGCAAACTCAACAATGAGTGGTTTGGAAGGAATCAGTGGCTAACTGCAAGCATTGCAAAGCAAACACTAGCCTGCTATTCAGTGGAGTGGCTGTGTGTGTTTTTTTCTTCCAGGGTTCCCGCCATAAATCCAGAGAACGCCAGACTTTGAAGACAAAGTGTGATGGCAAAATTTGCCCACAATGGACCGCCACGCCCCCTTCCTGTTTAAGTGAGCACATCAAAATGTGAGTCAAAAAATGTCTTCTATGCTGCTGCATAAATGATGTAATATGCAAGGGAGATATGTATACTGTAGCTAAGAAAGTAATACTAAGTGTATGTTGTGTAGTAAGCTGTTAATATCCCATGTGCCTCACCCTAATAGTTTGGTCTATTTTCACCTCACGTTACTTTTCTGACTTGGTGATGCACATTTTTATTTTTTTATTTCACCTTTATTTAACTAGGTAGGCTAGTTGAGAACAAGTTCTCATTTGCAACTGCGACCTGGCCAAGATAAAGCAAAGCAGTTCGACACATACAACACAGAGTTACACACGGAATAAACGAACATACAATCAATAATACAGTAGAAAAATCTATATACAGCATGTGCAAATGAGGTAGGATAAGAGAGGTAAGGCAATAAATAGGCCACGGTGGCAAAGTAATTACAATATAGCAATTGAACACTGGAATGGTAGGATGTGCAGAAGATGAATGTGCAAGTTGAGATACTGGGGTGCAAAGGAGCAAGATAAATAAATAAATACAGTATGGAGATGAGGTAGATTGGATGGGCTATTTACAGATGAGCTATGTACAGGTGCAGTGATCTGTGAGCTGCTCTGACAGCTGGTGCTTAAAGCTAGTGAGGGAGGTAAGAGTCTCCAGCTTCAGAGATTTTTGCAGTTCATTCCAGTCATTGGCAGCAGAGAACTGGAAGGAGAGGTGGCCAAAGGAAGAATTGGCTTTGGGGGTGACCAGTGAGATATACCTGCTGGAGCGTGTGCTACGGGTGGGTGCTGCTATAGTGACCAGTGAGCTGAGATAAGGCGGGGCTTTACCTAGCAGAGACTTGTAGATGACCTGGAGCCAGTGGGTTTGGTGACGAGTATGAAGCGAGGGCCAGCCAACGAGATCATACAGGTCACAGTGGTGGGTAGTACATGGGGCTTTGGTGACAAAACGGATGGCACTGTGATAGCAAATTGGATGCAGTCTGAGTAGAGTGTCGGAGGCTATTTTGTAAATGACATCGCCGAAGTCGAGGATTGGTAGGATGGTCAGTTTTACGAGGGTATGTTTGGCAGCATGAGTTAAGGATGCTTTGTTGCGAAATAGGAAGCCGATTGTAGATTTCATTTTGGATTGGAGATGTTTAATGTGAGTCTGGAAGGAGTTTACAGTCTAACCAGACACCTAGGTATTTGTAGTTGTCCACATATTCTAAGTCAGAACCATCCAGAGTAGTGATGCTGGACGGGCGGGCAGGTGCGGGCAGCTATCAGTTGAAGAGCATGCATTTAGTTTTACTTGCATTTAAGAGCAGTTGGAGGCCACGGAAGGAGAGTTGCATGGCATTGAAGCTCATCTGGAGGTTAGTTAACACAGTGTCCAACGAAGGGCCAGAAGTATACAGAATGGTGTCGTCTGCGTAGAGGTGGATCAAAGAATCACCAGCAGCGAGAGCGACATCATTGATGCATACAGAAAAGAGAGTAGGCCCGAGAATTGAACCCTGTGGCACCCCCATAGAGACTGCCAGAGGTCCAGACAACAGGCCCTCCGATTTGACACACTGAACTCTATCGGAGAAGTAGTTGGTGAACCTAGCAAGGCAATCATTTGAGAAACCAAGGCTGTTGAGTCTGCCAATAAGAATGTTGTGATTGACAGAGTCGAAAGCCTTAGCCAGGTCGATGAATACGGCTGCACAGTAATGTCTCTTATCGATGGCGGTTATGATATCGTTTAGGACCTTGAGCATGGCTGAGGTGCACCCATGACCAGCTCTGAAACCAGATTGCATAGCGAAGAAGGTACGGTGAGATTCGAAATGGTCAGTAATCTGTTTGTTAACTTGGTTTTCAAAGACCTTAGAAAGGCAGGGTAGAATACATATAGGTCTGTAGCAGTTTGGGTCTAGAGTGTCTCCCCCCTTTGAAGAGGGGGATGACCCCGGCAGCTTTCCAATCTATGGGAATTTCAGACGATACAAAAGAGCGGTTGAACAGGGTAGTAATAGCGGTTGCAATAATTTCGGCAGATCATTTTAGAAAGAGAGGGTCCAGATTGTCTAGCTCAGCTGATTTGTAGGTGATTTGTAGGGGCTCTTTCAGAACATCAGCTATCTGGATTTGGGTGAAGGAGAAGTGGGGGAGGTTTGGGCAAGTTGCTGTGGGGAGTACAGGGCTGTTGACCGGGGTAGGGGTAGCCAGGTGGAAAGCATGGCCAGCCATAGAAAAATGCTTCTTGAAATTCTCAATTATTGTGGATTTATCGGTAATGACAGTGTTTCCTAGCCTCGGTGCAGTGGGCAGCTGGGAGGAGGTGCTCTTATTCTCCATGGAATTTACAGTGTCCCAAAACTTTTTTGAGTTTGTATTACAGGATGCAAATTTCTGTTTGAAAAAGCTAGCCTTAGTAATCCTAACTGCCTGTGTATATTGGTTTCTAACTTCCCTAAAAAGTTGCATATCACGGAGGCTATTCGATGCTAGTGCAGAACGCCACAGGATGTTTTTGTGCTGGTCAAGGGTAGACAGGTCTGGAGTGAACCAAGAGCTATATCTATTCCTAGTTCCATTTTTTTTTAATGGAGCACGCTTATTTAAGATAGTGAGGAAGGCACTTTTAAAGAAAAACCAGGCATCCTCTACTGACGGGATGAGGTCAATGTCATTCCAGGATACCCCGGCCAGGTCAATTAGAAAGGCCTGTTCGCAGAAGTGTTTTAGGGAGCGTTTGACAGTGATGAGGGGTGGTCGTTTGACCGCAGACCCATCACAGATGCAGGCAATGAGGCAGTGATCGCTGAGATCTTGGTTGAAAACAGCAGAGGTGTATTTGGAGGGCTAGTTAGTTAGGATGATATCTATGAGGGTGCCCATGTTTACGGATTTGGGGTTGTACCTGGTAGGTTCATTGATCATTTGTGTGAGATTGAGGGCATCAAGCTTAGATTGTAGGATGGCTGGGGTGTTAAGCATGTCCCAGTTTAGGTCACCTAGCAGCACAAGCTCAGAAGATAGATGGGGGGCTATCAATTCACATATGGTGTCCAGGTCACAGCCGGGGGCAGAGGGTGGTCTATAGCAAGCGGCAACAGCGAGAGACTTATTTCTGTAAAGGTGAATTTTTAGAAGTAGAAGCTCGAATTGTTTTGGTACAGACCTGGATAGTAAGACACAACTCTGCAGGCTATGTCTGCAGTAGATTGCAACACCGCCCCCTTCGGCAGTTCTATCTTGGCGGAAATTGTTGTAGTTAGGGATGGAAATTTCAGGGTTTTTGGTGGTTTTCCTAAACCAGGATTCAGACACGGCTAAGTCATCCGGGTTGGCAGAATGTGCTAAAGCAGTGAATAAAGCAAACTTAGGGAGTAGGCTTCTAATGTTAACATGCATGAAACCAAGGCTTTTACGGTTACAGAAGTCAACAAATGAGAGCACCTGGGGAGTAGGCACAGCAGGTCCTGGATTAACCTCTTCATCACCAGAGGAACCGAGAAGAAGTAGGATAAGGGTACGGCTAAAGGCTATACGAACTGGCCGTCTAGCACGTTCGGAACAGAGAGTAAAGGGAGCAGGTTTCTGGGCACGATAGCATAGTTTCAGGGCATAATGTACAGACAAAAGGTATGGTAGGAAGAGAGAACATTGGAGGTAAACCTAGGCATTGAGTAATGAAGAGAGATATGTTGTCTCTAGAGACATTTTAACCAGGTGATGTTATCGCATATGTGGGAGGTGGAACAACATGGTTGGTTAAGGCATATTGAGCAGGGCTATAGGCTCTACAGTGAAATAAGACAGTAATCACTAACAAGGACAGTAATGGACAAGACATATTGATATTAGGGAGAGGCATGCGTAGCCAAGTGATCCAGTGAGTGGTTGGGCTGGCTGGGGACACAGCGATTCAGACAGTTAGCAGGCCGGGGCTAGCAAGCTAGCATAAGGGCCTTAGAGGGACGTCGCGATGGGGGGAAAGTCTGTTTTTGCCTCCTCGTGCGGTGACGTCGATAGACCAGTTGTGGAATTAATAGGGTTCCAAGTAGCAGAGGGGTCCAAGTCCAATTGGCAAAATGGGTATAGTGGTCCAAGAAACTGGCCGGTGGATCAGCTAACAGTCCAATATGCTATAGATAGCTAGCAGGCCACGGTTAGCAGAATGGGCCTTCAGGGGACGTCGCGCCTGAGGGGCCTGTTGGGATCCTCGGGCAGATTATGTCGGTATTCCAGCCGTGAAGGATCGGCGGGGTTCCGTGTCCCGTACCGGCAGTAGAAGGGGTCCGGATATTGTAGCCGAGGAGTGGGCTTCAGGAGTAGCCCAGGAGCCCTAGCCGGGAGATGGGTCTAGCATGGGCTAGCCCCAGGCTAGTTGGTGCTTGCTCAGGGACGGAAACGTTAGCCAGGAGTAGTCAACCCGGGTTGCGGTTAGCTAGCTGCCATGATCCAGATGAAAGGGTTCGGAGATTGCGGTAGGAATCCGGGGATATGGAGAGAAAAATAGGTCCGGTATGCTCTGGTTTGAAACGCATTGTACAAACTGGTGAGAGCTTTCCGAGCTAAAGGTTAGTAGACTGATAGCTGGTAGCTAGCTATCTTCAGTTGAGGTATTCCAGTATGGAGGTAAATAGAAATACTTTACAAAAAAAACAGATCCACACCACATTGGGTGAGGCGGGTTGCAGGAGAGTATTTTGAAGTTGAGGTTTAGGAAAAATATTAAAAAGAATGCAAAGAAAAAGATATAAAAGATATATACATGGGACGAGACAAGATGTCTGACTGCTACGCCACCTTGAAATCATGTAGCCTATAACCTGTTTTTGAGAAATGTCATCATCTAATATTGTAAGAGGTTTCATTGTCCCCTTTATTTATCCTACAGTTCTGACTTGGTGTACAGGGAAAATACTGTAAGAGCAGCCAATGTTCTGCATTCTGTCACTGTACATTTCAAAACTGCTGAACACATAGTTATATTGACTACGTCCGTCTTAGCTCGCTCATTAATGTCTTCATCGAAATTACGGAATGCCTCTTATCCGCTCATCGTTCCCTCAATTGTCAGTAGAAACCACATTTGTTTAAGTACAATTAATGTATTGTTTAGTGTTCTGTTGTGTAGTGGCATTGCTGGCATGCATCAACAACCCAAAAATTGTGGAGTTTGCCCCACCAAGATTTACATGCTAAAATCTTCGCTGGCTGTGCAGTAAAGTAACGTAAGAGGGTAAAAACAACAAGGACTTCCCCTACCTTTGATTTGTGTGTCATAGTCCACAGCTCCAACTCTCTCTTTTCTCAGCTTTACATGTGATGTCATTCTTGCTCCGACAGGGTGAAACTCTGTTGCAAAGAAGAGATATCAATAATTCCACAAGGTTTTCTACAATAGTTTGACCTGAAACGTTACTGCAGCTTATCACCTAGTTCCTGACAAAAGCCTTATTCACTGTACCCATGCTTATTGGAGTACACTGTAAAAATATATATATTGAGATCCAGTCAAAATTACTTGTTGTATCTAGTCAAGTCAACTAAATGTGCTAAATAAATGTTATGTTTTGTATTTATTAGGTATCCCCATTAGCTGCTGCCAAGGCAGCAGATACTCTTCCTGGGGTCCAAACACACCAAAGGACCCACATTACATATAAAACAACAGATAAAGCAGTGAACTATGTTTGTACTGAATGAGCTAAAGATAAAACAGTACATCATACACCACCAAATATCCACAACACAAAATGTTCAATCCCACCATACAACAATATCCCAATATGTGCGTATGCATGTGTCTGTACCTTTGTGTGTGTCTCTTCACAGTCCCCGTTGTTCCATAAAGTGCATTTTTACCTGCTTTTTACTGCTTGCATCAGTTACCTGATGTGGAATAGAGTTCCATGTAGTCATGGGTCTATGTAGTACTGTGCGCCTCCCATAGTTTGTTCTGGACTTGGGGACTGTGAAGAGACCTCTGGTGGCATGTCATGTGGGGTATGCATGGGTGTTCGAGCTGTGCGCTAGTATTTTAAACGGACAGCTCGGTACATTCAGCTTGTCAACACCTCTTACAAAAACAAGTAATGATGAAGTCAATCTCTCTTCCACTTTGAGCCATGAGAGATTGACATGCATGTCATTAATGTTAGCTCTCCATGTACTTTTAAGGGCCAGCCGTGCTGCCATGTTCTGAACCAACTGCAATTTTCCCAAGTCCCTCTTTGTGGCACCTGACCACACTACTGAACAGTAGTCTAGGTGCGACAAAACCAGGGCTTGTAGGACCTGCCTTGTTGATAGTGTTGTTAAGAATGCAGAGCAGTGCTTTATTATGGACAGACTTCTCCCCATCTTAGCAACTGTTGTATCAAAATGTTTTGACCATGACAGTTTACAATACAGGGTTATTCCAAGCAGTTTAGTCACCTCAACCTGCTCAATTTCCACATTATTCATTACGAGATGTAATTGAGGTTTTGGGTTTAGTGAATGATTTGTCCCAAATAGAATGCTTTTAGTTCTGGAAATATTTAGGCCTAACTTATTCCTTGCTACCTATTCTGAAACTAACTGCAGCAAGTGTTGCAGTCATTTCAGTCATTGTAGTAGCTGACATGTATAGCGTTGAGTCATCCACATATATAGACACACTGGCCTTACTCAAAGCCAGTGGCATGTCGTTAGTAAAGATGGAAAATAGCAAGGGGCCTAAACAGCTACCCTGGGGAATTCCTGATTCTACCTGGATTATGTTTGAGGCTTCCATTAAAGAACGCCCTCTGTGTTCTGTTAGACAAGTAACTCTTTATCCACATTATAGCAGGGGGTGTAAAGCCATAACACATACGTTTTTCCAGCAGCAGACTATGATCGATAATGTCAAAAGCTGCATTGAAGCCTAACAAGACAGGCCCCACAATCATTTTAGCATAATTTTCTCTCAGCCAATCATCAGTCATTTGTGTAAGTGCTGTGCTTGTGTCCTTCCCTATATGCGTGTCCTTCCCTATATGCGTGAGTTGACTTCAACTCACTCAAAAATTCAAAAGATATTAATTCAAATTGAGTTAGCAAAAACAATGTGCTTACTCAACTTAGAAATTCACAACCATGAAGTCAAATCTATTGAACCAACATAACAGTTGTGTTGACAAAAATATCAAGTTAAGATAACTACAACGTATCAAATTGTCTTAAGTTATGAAATTAAATCAGCTAAGAACGACGTGTTTACTCAAGTCAAATCAACTGAAGCAACATAACAGTAGTGTTAACTGAAAATATCAAGATGACTTCATCTTATTTTTTGGGGGGGTGGAGCTCATTAGAATAATACTCAGTATTTGCAACAGTTCATTTTTACATTTAGGTCAGACACTTTTATCCAGAGCGACTTTAGCTAGTGCATTTAAAGAAGGACGATAAATAACTACATGTAAAAAGTAAATAAAAAGCTTATGTAACCATGACTGAGAATGTCATTGTAGCTAAAGTGGTCTGTTAATGGGTTGAAATTACAGAGTGTGCTGCCGGTTTTGAAACTGGCAAAAAAGCTCACACAAGAGCAAGAGACAGATGGGAGGATAATGTTCCCCACTTAAATCTCTATTATATAATTTCAAAAACTTTGTCAGTTCTGAAATGTGTTCTTTTCAAAGTAGTTGTTTCAACTGTATAACGTTGTTCAATTCAAACAACAAATAGTTTAGTTTTTCTGACTAGCAAATATGTGTCCTCTCCACTTAAAAATGTGTCAAAACAACTTGAGTAGCTTTGTTAGCATAACTAAAACAATCAGTTTAAGCAAATTGATTTCAATTTTAACAAAGCAAATTTGAGGAAAAGGCTAGCTAAATTCTATCAGCATATTGACTGTAGCACTCGCGCTGGAAAAACTCTTGACCATTGCAACTCAAATTTCCGGGATGCATGTAAGGCCCTCTCCCGCCCTCCTTTCGGCAAATCTGACCACGACTCCATTTTGCTCCTCCCTTCCTATAGGCATAAACTCAAACAGGAAGTACCCGTGCTGAGGAATATTCAATGCTGGTCTGACCAATCGGAATCCACGCTTCAAGATTGTTTTGATCACGCGGACTGGGATGTGTTCCGGGTAGCTTCAGAGAATAATATTGATGTGTACACCGAGACGGTTACTGAGTTCATCAAGAAGTCTATAGGAGATGCTGTACCCACTGTGACTATTAAAACCTACCCTAACCAGAAACCGTGGATAGATGGCAGCATTCGCATTAAACTGAAAGCGCGGACCACCACATTTAACCATGGCAAGGTGACTGTGAATATGGCAGAATACAGAGTGGTCATTCTCTCCATAAGACAATCAAACAGGTGAAACATCAGTATAGAGACAAAGTGGAGTCGCAAAAAAAGAAAAGTCCCTTTTTCAGGACCCTGTCTTTGGAGGTTAATTTGTAAAAATCAAAATAACTTCACAGATCTTCATTGTAAAGGGTTTAAACGCTGTTTCCCATGCTTGTTCAATGAACCATATACAAAGAAAGATGCCCAGGGTCCCTGCTCATTTGCGTGAATGTGCCATAGGCATGTTGCAAGGAGGCATGAGGACTGCAGATGTGGCCAGGGAAATAAATTGCAATGTCCGTACTGTGAGACGCCTAAGACAGCGCTACAGGGAGACAGGACGGACAGCTGATAGTCCCTGCAGTGGCAGACCACGTGTAACGACACCTGTACAGGATTGGTACATCCGAACATCACACCTGTGGGACAGGTACAGAATGGCAACAACAACTGCCCGAGTTAGACCAGGAACGCACAATTCCTGCTCAGTTCTCAGACTGTTAGCAATAGGCTGAGAGAGGCTGGACTGAGGGCTTGTAGGCCTGTTGTAAGGCAGGTCCTCATCAGACATCACCGGCAGCAACGTCGCCTACGGGCACACACCCACCGTCACTGGACCAGACAGGACTGGCAAAAAGTGCTCTTCACTGACGAGTCGCAGTTTTGTCTCACCAGGGGTGATGGTCAGATTTGCGTTTATCATCGAAGGAATGAGCATTACACCGAGGCCTGTACTCTGGAGCGGGATTGATTTGGAGGGTCCGTCATGGTCTGGGGCGGTGTGTCACAGCATCATCGGACAGAGCTTGTTGTCATTGCAGGAAATCTCAACGCTGTGCATTACAGGGGAGACATCCTCCTCCCTCATGTGGTACCCTTCCTGCAGGCTCCTCCTGACATGACCATCCAGCATGACAATGCCACTAGCCATACTGCTCATTCTGTGTGTGATTTCCTGCAAGACAGGAATGTCAGTGTTCTGCCATGGCCAGCGAAGAGCCCGGATCTCAATCTCATTGAGCACGTCTGGGACCTGTTGGATCGGAGGGTGAGGGCTAGGGCCATTCCCCCCAGAAATGTCTGGGAACTTGCAGGTGCCTTGGTGGAAGAGTGCGGTAACATCTCACAGCAACAACTGGCAAATCTGGTGCAGTCCATGAGGAGGAGATGCACTGCAGTCCTTAATGCAGCTGGTGGCCACACCAGATACTGTTACTTTTGATTTTGACCCCCCTTTGTTCAGGGACACAGTTTTCCATTTATGTTAGTCACATGTCTGTGGAATTTGTTCAGTTTATGTCTCATTTGTCAATCTTGTTATGTTCATACAAATATTTACACGTGTTAAGTTTGCTGAAAATAAACACAGTTGACAGTAAAAGGACGTTTCTTTTTTTGCTGAGTGTATGTGGCAGGGTCTACAGACAATCACGAACAACAAAAGGAAAACCAGCCATGACACCTTTCTCCCAGACAAGCTAAACATGTTCTTTGCCCACTTTGATGATAACACAGTGCCACCGACGCGGCCAACTACCAAGGACTGTGGGCTCTCCTTCTCCGTGGCCAACGTGAGTAAGACATTTAAATGTGTTAACACTCGCTAGGCTGCCAGCCCAGACAGCATCCCTAGCCGCGTCCTCAGAGAATGCGCAGACCAGCTGGCTGATGTGTTTATGGACATATTCAATTTCTCCCTATCCCAGTCTGCTGTCCCCACATGCTTCAAGATGACCACCATTGTCCCTGTTCCCAAGAATGCAAAGGTAACTGAACTAAATGACAATCGCCCCGTAGCACTCACTTATGTCATCATGAAGTACTTTCGAGAGACTAGTCAAGGATCATATCACCTCCACCCTACCCGTCACCCAAGACCTACTCCAATTTGCTTACTGCTCCAATAGGTCCACAGACGATGCAATCACACCCACACTGCATACTGCCCTATCCCATCTGGACAAAACAAATACCTATGTAAGAATGCTGTTCATTGACTATAGGTCAGCATTCAACACCTTAGTACCCTCCAAGCTCATCATTAAGCTCGAGGACCTGGGTCTAAATCCTGCCCTGTGCAATTGGGTCCTGGACTTCCTGACGGGCCGCCCCCAGGTGGTGAAGGTAGGAATCAACACCTCCCCTTCGCTGATCCTCAACACTGGGGCCTCAGAAGGTTGCGTGCTCAGTCCCCTTCTGCACTCCCTGTTCAGCCATTACTGCGTGGCCATGCACGCCTCCAACTCAATCATCAAGTTTGCAGACGACACAACAGTAGTAGGCTTGATTACCAACAACGATGAGTAAGCCTCCAGGGGGGAGGTGAGGGCCCTCGGAGTGTGGTGTCAGGAAAATAACCTCTCACTCAATGTCAACAAAACAAAGGAGATGATTGTGGACTTCAGGAAACAGCAGAGGAAGCACCCCCCTATCCACATCGATGGGACACCAGTGGAGGAGGTGGAAAGTTTTAAGTTCCTCGGCGTATACATCACGGACAAACTGAAATGGTCCACCCACACAGACAGCGTGGTGAAGAAGGCGCAACAGCGCCACTTCAACCTCAGGAGGCTGAAGAAAATTGGCTTGTCACCAAAAACCCTCAAACTTTTACAGATGCACAATTGAGAGCATCCTGTCGAGCTGTATCACCGCCCGGTATGGCAACTGCTCTGCCCATAACCGCAGGGCTCTCCAGAGGGTGGTGCGGTCTACACAACACATCATCTGGGGCAAACTACCTGCCTTCCAGGACACCTACAGCACCCGATGTCACAGGAAGGCCAAAAATATCATCAAGGATAACAACCACCCGAGCCACTGCCTGTTCACCCCACTACCATCCAGAAGGTGAGGTCCGTACAGGTGCATCAAAGCTGGTACCGAGAGACTGAAAAACAGCTTCTATCTCAAGGCCATCAGACTGTTAAATTGCCATCACTAGCACAGAGGCTGTTGCCTACATAGACAGACTTGAAATAATTGGCCACTAGTGACTTGAATAATGTCACTTTAATAATGTTTACACATTTTGCATTACTCATCTCATATGTATATACTGTATTCTATACTATCTACTGTATCTCAGTCTATGCTGCTCTGACATTGCTCATCCATATATTCTTAATTCCAGTCCTTTACTTAGATATGTGTGTATTAGGTATTTGTGAAATTGTTAGATATTACTTGTTAGATATTGCTGCACTCTCAGAACTAGAAGTGCAAGCATTTCGCTACACCCGCAATAACATCTGCTAAACACGTGTGTGCGACAAATGCAATTTGATTTGAGTTCCATTTACGTTACTAGGTTGAAGTAATTTGAGATGAAATTAACCACACGAAATCCGGATTGGATTTGACATAAAAATGTTAAGGAATCTTGGTAATAGACTTTTGTAATATGAATCAAACAAACTTGTTTTACAGTGTAACGTTATAGTCTAAATTAGGGGTCTCCAACAGGTTGATAGCGAGCTCGCAGCCCACCTATGAGTAGCTCGACAAACGATTCTGAAAGTACAATTTTCACTTGTTCCATCGCAAACTGTCATAAACACATCTCACAACTATGAGATACCGTAAACTCCCAGCTACTATCTAATCAACACAACAACATTGACATTATCCCACAATATCTGCCAATTAATTTCCAGCAATATTATACCCGTCTGTCTTTGTGATGAGCGCGTTTGTTTATCACTCCGTGTGTAGCCAGTTGATGTGATAACCAACTTGTGGGTTGACAGAAGTACTTTCCGCAAAACCTTCTCAATTAAATGTTAACTGTAAAGTAGTCTTACCTGGCAGAAGTATATCATGAGTAAGTATATAATTTGTATCTATTATTTGCACACTTTTCCATGAAATGAGCAGCAGCAGTACAGAACCATCGCTAGACCAGCACATTAGATGGTACATTCCTCACTCACTAGATGCACAATTAAAGGGCCAGATGCACAATTAAAGGGGAATACACAAAGAAAATCACAATTTTTCCAGACCTGAAAAAAACATGTATTTTGATGTGATTTAAGCGTTGACATCGACTCAGAACATCCAATTTCATTGTTTTTCCATTAACAATTTTAATTTTAAGAGTGAAAAATAAGTGAGAACATAATTTGGGAAAATATCAACAACAAAAAATTGGGGAAAAATCACAGATGTTATAGGGCCCCTCTTAGTTTATGAACCATTATTTTACCAGGTATATTCACAGAACACATAGTGCACTACTTTCTCTTGTACACTAAGGACCCGGGAAAGAGTTGCAGGGTAGAGGAGAAGAGAATAATGTGCTATTTGAAAACTAGAAGAAAAATAGTAGCTTGCGACATGTTACATTTTTTTTAAAGTAGCTCTCATGCTAGAAAACGTTGGAGACCCCTGGTCTAAGTGAATCCTTACTCACTCTACCCATGCTTATTGGAGTATAGTCTAAGTGTGTGAAGTTAATGACCCTACATCGAGGTCCAAGTTCAATTGATTACAAACACTTGAAAACCAATTTGTCATGTACTGTATGCTACACTTGCTGATCCCTCCAATGACTTTGTCAACAATGCTCTATGACACTCACTAATTCACTCGCTCTGTGACACTCTCCCTGCATTCACTACTGAACTCCTATCCATAGTATCAGATACAGTCTGTGATCCACACCTGCTGTCTCTAACTCTGAATGATCGGCTATGAAAAGCCAACTGACATTTACTCCTGAGGTGCTGACCTGTTGCACCCTCTTCAACCACTGTGATTATTATTATCTGACCCTGCTGGTCTTCTATGAACGTTTGAACATCTTGGCCATGTTCTGTTACAATCTCCACCCGGCACAGCCAGAAGAGGACTGGCCACCCCTCAGAGCCTAGTTCCTGTCTAGGTTTCTTCCTAGGTTCTGGCCTTTCTAGGGAGTTTTTCCTAGCCACCGTGCTTCTACATCTGCATTGCTTGCTGTTTGAGGTTTTAGGCTGGGTTTTCTGTACAGCACTTTGTGACATCGGCTGATGTGAAAATGGCTTTATAAATACATTTTATTGATAGACTGAAAACAGTATTGTCTGTAACACATTTCCTAGTTCAACCCAGCCTGCTTCTGAGAAAGCCAGCTGGTATGTAACGCACCACTCTGCTCGTGCTGCTGCACACCTGTAGCATGCAGAAATAGCAGCAGCAACATTTCAGCTGCCTTATAAATAGTCACAAGGCACACAGCACTGTCACAGAGCGAATGTTTGTGTTACACGCTCACTAATAGAGTAACTTTGCGTGACAATATGTAACTTATGTATGTGTTGGGAGAGAATCAACAGTACTGTCAGCTCACACAATCCTTCAATTGTAGTTTGCATGTTTTGTAGATTATATTGATTAATAGAAACTAAACTCAACTTCAATCAGAAGTTTGAATATATTGGTTATGACTGAGCAAGCCAGTCAATATTTATTTTGTTTCAATAGCCTAGGCCTGGTTTAGTTGAGCACAATATGGTGATGGGACATCATGTCTCTTTCTTCCTCTCTCTAGGTTGGATCATTAACATGCCAAATTAATCAGAGAAAATATGTCTTCATGGATTTGCTGCATTGCTGTTGACTGGTTACCAATGTAAATAGAGCACTAAAAATAAACGTTTTGTCATACCTGTGGTATACAGTCTGATATACCACGGCTGTCAGCCAATCAGCATTCAGGGCTTGAACTACCCAGTTTATAATGTTCCTAGATACTGACTGCTAAAGGCCTGAGGGGTTGATGACCCCCTTGACCATTTAAATGCAGTTTAACTCCTTTATGTTTGCGCAGTTAGAATTGCTGTCTTTCCTCCTTCTCTGTTGGTATTTAACAATACAATATGACAAAGCTTTATTCATACCCTTATTTATTAACTGAGAGCTCAAGCAGTCACTATAGGATTAGTGCCTGAGATGTTGGTTCTGAACTGCATTTGAATTGCCTTTCATGAAATTAGTAGTTCATATTATTGGAGTCTCTCTCTTTCTATGCTGTCACTAATCCTCCCACAGAGACCTCTGGTGATCTATAAAAAGAGGAAGACAGGTGTGGCGCTTCCTGTGTCGGAGGCGAGGGCACACACTAGTGGTGCGCAGGTCAGCTGTTTGTTCAACCGTACCCGCCTGCAATTGCTAGTAACCCATCAGCAACCACCTGACTATACACTGGGTCTACCAAACCTTAGTAACCCCTTCCTAATATTGAAGGTCTACAGCAGCCTCAACAGCACTCTGTAGGGTAGCACCATGATGTAGCTGGAGGACAGCTAGCTTCTGTCTTCCTCTGGGTACATTGACTTCAATACAAAACCTAGGAGGCTCATGGTTCTCACCTCCTTCCATAGACTTACACAGTAGTTATGACAACTTCAGGAGGATGTCCTCCAACCTATCAGAGCTCTTGCAGCATGAACTGATATGTTGTCCACCCAGTCAAAGGATCAGAGAATGACTCTAGTCCTGAAAGCACAAGCTACAGCTAGCTAACACCGCAGTGCATAACATGTGGTGAGTAGTTGACTCAAAGAGATAGAAAGACAATAGTTGAACAGTTTTGAACAAATATATTTATTCAAAAATAAAAAAGCAACATTTTGTTTCATTTTCACTTAGTAGCTAGCAAATGCAGCTAGCTAGCAAGTTTAGCCTACTCAAACACCCTGCTCAATTATTTTATTTTACCTTTATTTAACTAGGCAAGTCAATTATGAACAAATTCTTATTTTCTATGACAGCCTAGGAACAGTGGGTTAACTGCCTTGACCAGGGGCTGAACGACTGATGTTTTACCTTGTCAGGTCAGAGATTCAATCTTGCAACCTTTCGGTTACTAGTCCAACGCTCTAAAGCCACTTGGCTACCTGCCGCCCCGCCTCAAACAGAGGGATGCTATGTTAGCTAGCTGCAATTGCTAGTAACCCATCCGCAACCCCCTTCTATACACCTTGAGTATACCAAAACGTAGTAACCCTGGCTGTTCAAATAATGACCATATCATAGCTGACACTGTCTTAACTTTAGATACTTTTTTATTCATTATTAAAGGAAAATAAACTCACAACAATATCATTATTTACATGTTAATGGTGAGCTCATTACAGATAATAGCTTACGGTTGTGAGTGTGACGTGAATAAAAGCAGCACATTACACCAGAGAATTGTAGAATTTTCATTGCAAGCTGTCAGGTAACCATGACAACGGACGCAGCGACAGGGTCAAAGTTGAACTTTTTTCATCCGTCTGAGAGAAGGAAACAGACGGATGCAGCGAAGGTCTACAGACATTCCACCGGATATAAATTAAATGTCGTTTTGACCAGCTACACTTGTCGCATTCTAATTGTCTACAGACATGTCGATAGACACAGTATAAACCAGCCTAAGGTATTGTTTTATCTTTATTTAACCCGCCCGCCCTTCATCCACACAATATTTAATGTCCCTAACCCCGCCAGCCCCGCGGTTCGGCGGGTTATGATGAGTCAACACGCGCATCACAAACACACACACACACACACACACACCCGAACACTTAAGCACGCACACACATACACACGCACTGAAGAGCAAAGCAGGACTCACTAACCATGAGTCACAAACTCACTTTCCTTCCTTCGCCCCCCTCTTTCTCCATCGCTCGCTCACTTTTCACTGCCAACTAACTTCCCCTTTTCTTTTCAAAAACCAAACTTCACTCATCAAAACTCAATTTCACACAGCTGTTTTAAACTGTTCCCAATTTCAGTTCCTTTTATTTATTTTTCAAAACATAAACGTTCCCTGTGATTTCGTCTATCCATCTATAGATAGGTTTACGTATAGGTAAATCTGTATATCTGCTTATAGTTTACGTTTAGATCCATTGCATTTCCCTTTGAAATGTGTAACAAATCTCATGTAACTTTATAATATGCGTTGTAGAACGTAGCTGTTGTACAGCATCTTGTTTTTACACGATTCGTCATCCTTTCCATCTCCCCTTCTCATTCCTTCACTGCGTGATCATCATTGAATCATGCAACAGGAATTGGAGTTTCTTGCCATCATCATCAGGATACAGGGCACTACCAGTATATCTCAACTGATATCCACTGGTCAGTTTGAACTGGTGTAAGGTACTGTACATGTCTTTCCTATACAGCTGTACTAATGTGGTGTATTTCGGTTTATCGTCCAGCCACAACCACATACTTCACAGTGGGGTGAGTCTGAGATAGACATTAAAATATACTGTAGTTATAGCTGTCAAACAGCAGATAAACTACATTCACAGCAAGTAGAGAAAGCAGGATCTCTGTCTAACATCCAGATAATTACAGTACTCCTACACACGTACAGCAACACACAGCAGACATTGTCTAATTCAAACAAGACATAACATGCCAAACAACATTCTTAAATATTGTGAAATTAATGTCCTAGTTATTCTGTTATGAAAATCAGATTCATACCTGACTGAGATTGTTTTTAATCGTCTTCTTTCCACACTGAGTAACGTTTATCTCCCAAAGATGACTTCTTCCTTCCTCCTTTTTACATTAAACACATAAACCTGGGTGAATGTCACGACCCTCCTCTCTCCGTTCTGTCGCTCCCTGACACACTTTCTAAAACACCCAGTGCCGGGTTGTGCAAGAGTGGTGGAGAGTCATTCTTCTAATTCAAGACACACCCCCCCTCCTCATCCACCCTCCTCCTCCTCATCGCTCTCTCCCCTATGACTTCATGTGTGTAGTAACACTAAAGCTGAGTAAGGGCTGTCTGCATCTGTAATACACTTATTGAGTAACGAATAGATATTATGGGAGCATTGCACTTGTGTATCACACCCAAAAGTGGTGGTCATTAATCAGAACAAGTCATGACATTAATCAGAACAAGTCATTCTGTAGAAGCTATGAGAATAGAAAGGGTCAGTACTTTTGTGAAGCATCACAGCAAAGTTGAAAAATATATGTCAAATAGAAATCCAAAATGGATGGTGTTAAGCGATAGATGGGAGGGGTTGAATGGAGCTGAAGGGTAGGATTAATAACAAGATAACCAATGTAAAACATGTGGGGTCTGTAAAATGTATATAGATTCAGAAATGTTGTGAAATTGCACAGTTACAAAAAGAAATCAAACTGGATGGACGTCAGAAATTGAGAAAGGACTAAAAACAAACTAAATATTACAATTGTAAAATAGATTGTGTCTGTAAAATGTGTATAATATGTATAAACTGAAGTGTTATAAACCTAAGTGTTATTGTTTGTTAGTTTACTCCAATTGGGGGAAGGGTGGTAGGGTTTGCGGGGAATAATAAAGGTATATTCTTAAAAAAGTATGTATATCTATGTAGGTATGTGTATGTATGTACAGTTGAAGTCGGAAGTTTACATACACTTAGGTTGGAGTCATTAAAACTTGTTTTTCAACCACTCCACACATTTCTTGTTAACAAACTATAGTTTTGGCAAGTCAGTTAGGACATCTGCATGACATGTAATTTTTCCAACAATTGTTTACAGACAGATTATTTCACTTAAAATTCACTGTATCACAATTTCAGTGGGTCAGAAGTTTACATATATCCATTATGTGGATATATTGAAGCAACATCTCAAGACATCAGTCAGGAAGTTAAAGCTTGGTTGCAAATGGGTCTTCCAAATGATCAATGACCCCAAGCATACTTACAAAGTTGTGGCAAAATGGCTTAAGGACAACAAGGTCAAGGTATTGGAGTGTCCATCACAAAGACCTGACCTCAATCCTATTGAAAATTTGTGGGAAGAACTGAAAAAGCGTGTGCGAGCAAGGAGGCCTACAAACCTGACTCAGTTACACCAGCTCTGGAGGAATGGGGCAAAAATCACCTAACTTATTGTGGGAAGCTTGTGGAAGGCTACCTGAAACGTTTGACCCAAGTTAAACAATTTAAAGGCAATGGTGTCAAATACCAATTGAGTGTATGTAAACTTCTGACCCACTGGGAATGTGATTAAATAAATAAAACCTGAAATAAATCACTCTCTTCTGACATTTCACATTCTTAAAATAAAGTGGTGATCCTAACTGACCTAAGACAGGTAATGTTTACAAGAATTAAATGTCAGGAATTGTGAAAAACTGAGTTTAAATGTATTTGGCTCAGTTTATGTAAACTTCTGACTTCAGCTGTATGTGTCTATGTATGAATATTTATGTATGCATATGTATGGGTATGTACGTGTATGTATATGGATATATATATATATATTTACCAAAAAAAAGATATGGGGGATTAGTAATGATGCAGACAATTACATTGACAGAAGCAACAATCTTTCTGCAATATTAAGCTGATCCACCCCCGCAAAAAAAAAAAGTAAATTGTTTTTAAAAAATTTAACAAGTCATGACATTAATCAGAACAAGTCATGACAAAATAGTTAGATCATCTCACTGACAGAGCAAGTTCTCCACATATAACATAATATAATCCTGTTACTATGCAGGACTAGAGAGCAGTAGTTTGTTTGCTCTTGTAGCTAATGTTGTTTACCAGAAACATTGGTGTAGAATACTGTGAGTGAAGTGACAGTGTTGTCATGCCCTTGCAAGGTGTGAAGAAGCTGGAGAAGTTGTGAAAACAGCACTGCTTCTGGCTAACAGAGATTTCCACTTTCTAAAAATATATTTCCATTCCTCTTTGCAATACCAGCAAACTCTCAAAAACTCTTGTCTCACTTCTAACTTCCCCTGTGTTTCCTTCCTCTTCATCTGAAGGACCTTAAATAACTGACTCTAAACCTAAGTTAAGTGGCTTAACTGATCTATATCATAAAAGAGTGAGTGATTTACTCAACTGGTGTTGAAAGCATGCATGTGAGCCCTATTGACACTGTAAATAAAATGCAAACTAATTTCATAAAGTTACTTGATAATTAAAGGCTTGCCTTGTATTCTGGAAAGTCCTTAGCTTTTGACTTTTTAATTGATGGTTTAGATAAATGTCAGAGTTTGTTTCTTCAACATTCTGGAGAAGTGCTTTCTTTTGTGTTTAATTCTGACACCGTAAGCTCTGCGAAATGAAACCACATTATACTTGTGCTAACAATCAGTAAATGCATTTTATTTGAGAGGGGAGGTCTCATTCTTATACTTCAATCATTTAAGAGAAAATAAAATGTTCAGTTTTAAATCTGGACGTCCTGCTAAAGACAGCATTATATGTACTTCAACACCTCTTAAAATGTGTGTGAGAAAGATAGCGCCACACGGCAGCTAAATACACGTGTGTGAAGGTGATAGATACAATAGGAACAAACCCAGAGCATCTCTGTCTGTCTGGTCAGTTCTACTGAAGAAAGAAACAGACCTGCATGCTTAGTTTGTTCTGTGCAACACATGCTTCTCAGTCAAGTAAAATATGGACTTTGTCAGCTCTATTCATTACATTTCTACCAGCAGCAATCAAAATGTAAGACTTGTTTATAAGTGCTGGTTGCAAAAACGCAAAAGTGACCTATTGGTCACTAAGAATTTCTCAAAATATTTTGTTACATTTTACTGGCCATCTAGTACGCAAAGAAATACACTACAAAATGTATTACTTAAAAGTTTTATTTTGAAGAATACTTAACAGACCTGATTTAGACACATCCAAAAACACTGGTTATGTTTTCAAAATGTGTAGATTTCATGGGTGGGGTGGCCGACGGTGAAGTACTAGTGACAACATCAAATATAATAAAAAAAACTTGTGGAACCAGTCGTGAATTTTAGCTCAAAATCCACTTTCATTCCAGTTCCAAAAACATTCCTTTCAACCAGTTCTCAATTCGCTTTGTTTGTCACTAATGACAACAGAGAAAGTTATGGGAAAAAAACTATTACTGTACGGTGTATGCTCTAAAGGTAAAATATATTACTGTACGGTGTAAAGTAAAATATATTACTGTGCGGTGTACACTGTAAAGATAAAATATATTACTGTAGGGTGTACACTGTAAAGGTAAAATATATTACTGTATGGTGAACACAGTAATAGTAAAATATACTACTGTACGGTGTAAAGGTAAAATATGTTACTGTACGGTGTAAAGGTAAAATATGTTACTGTACAGTGTATGTTGTAAAGGTAAAATATACAAAGTAACTGAGGTGAGTAGTTGAAGACAAACACTGGGTGAAGACTGAAGCCAAATCTGTTTTTTCCTATTTGGAAAGAGATAAAAAGTGTAGTAAGTAACTTTCATGGTAAAATTTAAAAATGGCTACTAAAGATGTCAGAGTCATTGTGAATCGGAGGATGAATCTTTGACGTCTGTGCTCTCTGTTGCTTCGCTAACTTCACTGAGCTCTTTGCTCTCTCCGCCACTGTCCCTCTCTCCCTCTTTCTCCTGGTCACCGGGGGTGGTCGTAGCCGTAAGGGTCTCCTGACCCAGTGCCTTCACTCCTGGCTTCCTCAACTGTGGGACCTATAGACAGAAACAGACACACTTGGTCAGAATGCAGCTCTGACCAGGTTCTGGATATCCACAAATATGTTCCCTCCGATGATAAAAAGAGACACTAATCTATGCTCCCATGTAGAGTATTAGTAAACAAAGACTGCAGTGTGTGGTGTCGTCTCTCTTAATGGTTTGGTGAAAGGTTGACCTTTCCCTCACGGCAGAGAGGAGCCCCTGTATACAAAACACTATCAAGCCATGCTGCTGGAAAGAAGGATAGGAGTTAAAACTCACCTCATCAGCCATATGAGCTAGGTCTCTCTTCATGGCATAGGCATCCTCCCCATCTGCATAGTACTTGGGCTCTATTTCACTAATCCTATGGAGATGAATGAAAATGATTAGTATGTGAGTGGGGAATAGGATAAACACATTACACATGGACATTGATCGTGATTGTAGCACTGCAAACAATCCTTGGTTAAATAAGGGAAAAATCTATAAAATTAACAACCCCTGGATACATTTGAATTCTGCAGCAGAGACCATCATTTGGATGTATCAGTAGGGAATATGACTCCACAGTTCCAGAGACAACCTCACTTTGACTAGGAGGCTGACATGCAACGTCAACCTTTACAAAAGCACTTGCTTTAGGAGGGTTTGTTTAAACAAGTTAGGAGGAGCTCCATGTTACTTACTGGAATTTCAGTGTGTTGGAGTACAGGTGCAAGGCCGCTCGGTTACTGCAGTAGGAGAACATGAAATGGATGCAATTCAAGTGCTTTGTGAACCAAAAAACTACAGATAGAGATCAACAGGATAAAACCAGACAAGTCAGATTAAGAATGGTCTGAAAAACAATGTCTCACTGTATTCAAATTATCTTTCATCTATACTTCTCTAGACAACAGGAGAGTGATATGTATTTAGCATTCCATTACAACTACTAATCTGGAAATTCTTATCAAAGAGCAATATACAAATGACTAGAAATGGAACCATCTTATTGAAGTCCAACAGACATCCAGCACACTGCACTACCTTTTCCGGACATGAAGTGAGACATATTTGGCGTTGAAGTTTTCAATCATAGCTCGGCTGGCTTGGTCCATCAGCTTCTGAGCCAGACCCAGACGTCTGTGAGAGCGCTTGACAGCCTGAGAGACAGACAGACACAATCCATACATTTGTTAACAATCCTTCCTGTCACTCAACAACCACAACTAAACAACCTGACAAGTGCTGCAGATGAGAGGTCCCCTCCTCCTTCTCCAAGCTCCTACTGCCTATCCCATGTTGAAGCTATAAAGTACTACAATGAACAGTACAGAACCAAGACTCACCAGGGATGTGATGTGACCATGGGGGACATCATCTGGATCCTCCTCCCTATATGCCACACAAAGAGTGAGAGCTTGATAGACACTGACAAACAATGGCATGAGATAAGCTCTGTAGTTCAGGTATACTCACATCTTGGCCAAAACATATCCCACTATTTTGCCATTCTCATCCTCAGCGATGTAGGAGAGCTGAAAGACAAACAAAGAGGTGATGTTAGATGCACAGACATCTATTAACAACTAGCTAGACCTAAATCAAATGTTTCTCATTCCTCTTGATGAGTTAGATTACATTTTTGACTGATTGAATGCAAGAACAATGACTTGACTCAAGTGATATGAATGAAGTGGTGATGGAGATGTGTGATGATGAAGAGGATGCCATATTAACCTGTGGCCAGGACAGTCCATGGTAGAAGTAGTATTTCATCTGGTAGTTCTCTGGAAGACACAGCAGGTTGCAGTGCTGCATGTTCATAAGGTCCTCCGGCTGAGAAAACAGAACAAGACATGTCAATGGTTTGGACACTGATTGAAACAATGGCACTAATACACGTGAGAAAAGGTACAACCAGAAGAGATGTCATGTCTGGACACTGATTCAATCCAAATGTCACTAACTTCACTAGCTAGCTAACGTAACTACACTTGAAGTTGAACTGGCTACTCTTGTTCACTGTGTATCCAGCTAGCTACCATAGAAGCAATCAATTTACGTAGTAGCTAAATAAGCTAGCAGCAGTTTGACTTGACAAGCAAACGTGAAGCTATCACAAAGCCTTGCATTGTTATTATTAGGGATGGGTGGCTAGGTAGCTAGCTAACGTTTGTTAGCAAGCTAATACAGTATTGCATGGTCGACTCGGCGGCTCACTTACCCTCGCGTTGCGAATATTCATGTTTTCTTCGACCGACACAATTTCAGATGATGAAATGTATAAATTATGGAACCAAAATGTTTTATGAACTCCTAACGTTGTCTATATATTATGTTTCAGATATGTTAACTAGCTAAATTGAAGGGGAAGCGTGCGATAAACCGGAAGGGGTTCAGAGGTGAGTCCCGCCTCTAGTTGCGTGGGATTGGACTGGCTACAGCAGAAATAATGAAATAGAACCTCCAACACCCAATGTGGTAGGAAAGCATTTTGATGGACATATCAGTGAAGGCACACTTGATTAGTTTGACCGGTGCGCCGGGAAAGCAGTGAGAACTGTTACCTGGCACACGCGGGATGAGCTACCATATATCAAGTGCATCTATAGTCCACACAGTATTACGTTGATCTTTTTTTAATAGTAATTTAAGTCAACATGATTAGGCAACTTCTCAGTTCAATTCAAGTTCAGACAGTTTAGTCTATAAAGACTAGAGTTGGCAAACAAATTTAAACAGGCTTTTGAAATGTAGGATATTTCATACAGAGCAGTTCAAGAGTCAAAGGAATCCAATATTTTGGCATGACATGCTTTTATGCTAATTACCTGCAACGCGGGTAGTAGCAGCCAACCAGAGAGCAGCATGCAAATGTTAAAGACAGGTGCGAGAGGGATATAAGGAAACCAAAATATTTTTAGAGATGAAGCCTACCTGTCACTGACATGCGCGTTAATCTAAAGACAGGGACTTTACAGATACAAAAAAAAGTTTCTCATTAATCTTATCAGACCTTTATTGTATTTGAACAACACTTTGAGATATTGTTTTCAGAGTGGAGCTTGTATCTGGAGAGTTTACCATTTTAATATGCGGCAATATTGAATTATTGGAATCATTTCTAGAATAAATTGTTCTTCGGTTGCCTACATTCTTCTGTGATAGTGAGGTAGAGAACTGCAATCCTGTCTATCTATACTATAGACGTTTGTAGAGATACATATAGTATGGATGTAGATCTAGTACAGTTGGAATCCAGTCTATGGGTTGGTAAGAAACGTTACCGGGCAGCCCTTACCGACTGGCACCTCAACTGGACTGAGCTCGATAAGAAGAACCGTGATAAGACCGGTGAGTCCCTTTTATAATTGTATCCATTACTTTCGTCGTGCATGGCATCTGTTGACCCCCTCTCTTTCTAATTGTAGATATTTCATTATATACATTACTGTTAAATACACTTTCATGTAGGCTCAGATAGGATTTACATAGGATTGTATCTTAGGTTGCCTAGTAATAACTGCATAACAATCTCATTCCCTCTTAGAATAAAGTAAATAAAAAGAAGACTTGACTAGCCTCATATGGTAATCATTCAATCACACTGGCATTACACAGCATGCATGTTGTTTTGAGTAGAGTGAATGTGTGCTATGTACCACTAATAGAAAGTCACCAAACCTGTCTTGGAGACAGCATGTAAGTGGAAACTGATGTAAATAGGCTACATGCTAGTGGTAAAATGTGAAGACTTATTTTAACAATTATTAAATGAAATTCTATCCATTCTGTAAAGTTAGTAGGCTAGTAAGTAGTGTGTGTTTCAGAGAAATTGGTATAAAAATACAAATTATTATAGCTACACTGTATTTCACTCATGAAGAATGTCCCTTTTCCTGTAAAGGTGAATAACAAGTTATACAGCACTAACATGAAACACTAGAAAAAACACACACACACACACACAATCCGATGTGCCCTTTAATTAATAGCCACATGAGCTCAATATAAGCAAATGATTTACCAGTTTGTGTGTGTGTGTGTGTGTGTGTGTGTAGCCTCGTTAACACCTTGCTATAACATGTGAGTTTGGTGAGCTGATCAATATGACCCAATCACTATCTGACCAATGTTTGTCGCATCTACACATTGTATTAAAAAGTGTCTCTTACGTGTCCACTGTGTCCGCATTGTGACCATATTAGATGGTTCCTCCCTGTATGCAATCTGTTGACTGATATCCAGACACAATGTTTGCCTGACTACCTCTGGAGGTGGTAAGGAAGATCTGATCACAATCAGATCACAATGTGTCTTTTAATCATCTACATCTGTCTAAAAATGTGAGCACAATCAGAATGTGGACAAGATCAGGACAAAGGACGCATGTTATCACCAGGTATAAGCAGGGCTTATGTAATACAAGTTTCAATGTCATACTGTGCCTGTGGGATCCTAGTTTCAGTACCAGTGTCGGAGGTTGTTGCTGTGGAGGAGGGGCATGTGGAGGTTCTGCCCCAGAGGTCAGTTTCTGAAGACACAGACAGAGACTTCACAGGTGAGTTATCTTACTGCCCCAAGGTCAGGCACACAGTCTCTGGTAACAGACGCAGCGAGAGATTTAGTTCTGGGAGCCGAGATTAGACACAACACAAAATCAAACAAAAGCAATTTCCTGGTGTCCTCCTCCCTCCCTCCCTGTGTCCTGTTCTGCAGTGTTCTATGTGAAGCGTAGCAGCAGCGGTAGTTCCTATGGGTTGCTATGGCGCCTGGGCAGGACCCAGTTCAGCTGTCCCAGCAGGGACCTCAGAGACCAGTGGATGACCCAGCTGAGGATTGCCCTCAAAACACACAGTAAGGAAAAACTTCACTTGTTCTGAGATAAGATGTCAATTACATTTAAATGTATTAATCCCCTTAGGGTCAAAAGGCAATGCAAGAACACATCCTCCAGTATTGTTTTTAGAATATTCTTTTTAAATCACAAAAGTATTGAAATTCTAACACACCCCACCCCATCTGTTGATTTCCATGGATCCACTCTGTCTCCACTCTTCTTTTGATATGCTATTTTGATCGGTCTATCCTCCTCTCCTCTCTCAGGCCCCTCTCGTCCTCACAGGTTGTTGGTGTTCATCAACCCGTTCGGAGGAAAGAAACAAGGGAGGCAGATCTATCACTCTCTAGTGGCCCCACTGTTTGAGCTGGCAGGGGTCAGCTCTCATGTTGTAGGTGAGACCCGTGTGAAACAATAGTGATGCAGAAAATCCTGTGACGTATAGAACTGGTAGTTAAGTTTGTTTTGGTGTTTGTCAGTTGCAGGCTAATTAACAAGGGCATTGTGTGGTGATATTGGCGTGACACGTGATTATGCTCATGATTACATGTTCTATTGCTATATAATAAGATGTTCTATTGCTATATAATAAGATGGTCTGTTGCTGTGTTATAACAGTCTATTGCTGTATTATAACATGGTCTATTGCTGTATAATAACATGGTATATTGCTGTATTTCTAATAGTAAAACAAATTCTGCTTTGTTTTTGTCATTCAGTGACAGAGCGGGCCAACCAGGCGAGAGACCACATACTGAAGAAAGACCTGACTGGTTTCGATGGGTACGTCAGACATTTCAATGTTGTTATGTTAACAGCAACGCTATGGCAGCCAATTACGAAATGCTACCCTATTCACCCCTTTTGATGAGGCCTCTGGTCAAAAGTAGTAAGGCCCATAGGACTCTGTTCAAAAGAAGTGCAAGAACACTTCTTATACACTTATAGGGAGTATTGAGTAGTGCACTCCATTTCAGGTTTAGCCTGGGATTGGGTTTCACCACATCACTGTTTGTTTATGTTTGTCCCTACCTCAGTGTGGTATGTGTGGGCGGGGATGGAATGTTCAGTGAGCTGCTGCACGGTGTGATTGGCCGAACACAGCAGGAGGCGGGGCTATCGGAGCATGACCCCTCCCTACAGTCATGTGACCTTCACATTGGCATCATTCCTGCAGGTGAGAGACATCATCGATAAAGAATTAAATGCATTTGGTTGATCTCAGAAGTCCTTCCGCAAAGAAAGTGAACGTTCCATGATGTTCTCTTCGTGCCCTTCTGAAATTTTAAGAAGGAGGGAGGAGACAAGGAATCGAGAAAAGACTTAAAGATTTTTCCTGACTATATAGTTGCATCTGATATGAGACTGTGTGTTCTCTCCTCAGGCTCCACAGACTGCGTGTGTTTTGCTACTGTGGGAGTCAACGACCCAGTGACCTCTGCTCTGCACATTATCATTGGTGAGATATGATCATAAATTAAAAACACATTTAATAACAAATAATACATTTTAGATTACATTGTACTTGACTTTGTTATTTGGTGTAGCTTAAAATCATGTTTAGCCAATATCTTCAGCCACTGAGGAAGCAGGTAGCCTAGCGGTTAAGCATTGAGCCAGTAACCGGGAGGTTGCAGGTTCGAATCCCTGAGCAGACTAGTTGAAAAATCTATCGATGTGCCCATAAGCAAGGCACTTAACCTTAATTGCTCCTGTTACTAGCTCTGCATAAGAGTGTCTGCTAAAATGTGGAAAGCTTCACTTTACAGGAGCCATAAGCAGCAACTTTAGTCATAAGCAGCATCATTATTTCACAAGGGCAGAATTGTCAATGTCAATTGTCAATGATCTAAATCATGATCTACCTTGTCCTCCACATTCCGACAACCCATTGCAGGAGACTCTCAGCCACTGGACGTGTGTTCTGTCCACCACCGCTCGTCTCTGGTGCGTTACTCTGTGTCTCTGGTAGGATACGGGTTCTATGGAGACGTGCTGGCTGAAAGTGAGAGACACCGCTGGATGGGGCCTTTCAGATATGACTATTCAGGTATGCAACGAAAAATTCAAGCAATAATAGACGAGAAGGTGTGCATTATTGTGATTATTGGCATAATGTGATGCAGTCACTATGTATGAGGCGATGCTGAGTACCATCAGCTTCACATGGTCTAATATTGCAGACATACAGTACCAGTCAAAAGTTTGGACACACCTACTCATTCAAGGGTTTTTCTTATTGTTTTTTATTACTATATTTACTATATTGTAGAATAATAGTGAAGACATCAAAACTATGAAATAACACATATGGAATCAAAGGACTTCATGGCTACGGACGTGAGTGCTACAGGTCTGTAGTCATTTAGGCAGGTTGCCTTTGTGTTCTTGGGAACAGGGGCTATGGTGGTCTGCTTGAAACATGTTGGTATTACAGACTCAATCAGGGACATGTTGAAAATGTCAGTGAAGACACCTGCTAGTTGGAAATGACAGTCCCACTAAGCGCAAACCAGATGGGATGGCGTATAGCTGCAGAATGCTGTGGTAGCCATGCTGGTTACATGTGTCTTGAATTGTAAATAAATCACTGGCAGTGTCACCAGCAAAGCACCCCCACACCATCACACCTCCTCCTCCATGCTTCACGGTGGGAACCACACATGCGGAGATCATTCATTCACCTACTCTGCATCTCACAAAGACACGGCGGTTGGAACCAAAAATCAAAAATTTGGATTTATCAAATCAGAGTTTATTTATCACGTGCGCCGAATACAACAGGTGTAGTAGACCTTATAATGAAATGCTTACTTACAGGCTCTAACCAATAGTGCAAAAAAGGTATTAGGTGAACAATAGGTAAGTAAAGAAATAAAAACAACAGTAAAAAGACAGTGAAAAACAGTAGTGAGGCTATGTACGAGGCTACATACAGACACCGGTTAGTCAGGCTGATTGAGGTAGTATGTACATGTAGATATGGTTAAAGTGACTATGCATATATGATGGACAGAGAGTAGCAGTAGCATAAAAGAGGGGGTGGTGGGTGGCGGGACACAATGCAGATAGCCCGGTTAGCCAATGTGCGGGAGCACTGGTTGGTCGGGCCAGTTGAGGTAGTATGTACATATGTACATGAATGTATAGTTAAAGTGACTATGCATATATGATAAACAGAGAGTAGCAGCAGCGTAAAAGAGGGGTTGGGGGGGCACACAATGCAAATAGTCCGGGAAGCCATTTGATTACCTGTTCAGGAGTCTTATGGCTTGGGGGTAAAAACTGTTGAGAAGCCTTTTTGTCCTAGACTTGGCACTCCGGTACCACTTGCGATGTGGTAGTAGAGAGAACAGTCTGACTGGGGTGGCTGGGGTCTTTGTCAATTTTTAGGGCCTTCCTCTGACACCGCCTGGTGTAGAGGTCCTGGATGGCAGGCAGCTTTGCCCCAGTGATGTACTGGGCCGTACGCACTACCCTCTGTAGTGCCTTGCGGTCGGAGGCCGAGCAATTGCCGTACCAAGCAGTGATGCAACCAGTCAGGATTCTCTCGATGTTGCAGCTGTAGAATCTTTTGAGGATCTCAAGACCCAAGCCAAATCTTTTTAGTTTCCTGAGGGGGAATAGGCTTTGTCGTGCCCTCTTCACGACTGTCTTGGTGTGTTTGGACCGTTCTAGTTTGTTGTTGATGTGGACACCAAGGAACTTGAAGCTCTCAACCTGCTCCACTACAGCCCCGTTGATGAGAATGGGGGCGTGCTCAGTCCTCCTTTTCCTGTAGTCCACAATCATCTTCTTAGTCTTGGTTACGTTGAGGGATAGGTTGTTATTCTGGCACCACCCGGCCAGGTCTCTGACCTCCTCCCTATAGGCTGTCTCGTCGTTGTCGGTGATCAGGCCTACCACTGTTGTGTCGTCTGCAAACTTAATGATGGTGTTGGAGTCGTGCCTGGCCATGCAGTCATGGGTGAACAGGGAGTACAGGAGGGGACTGAGCACGCACCCCTGGGGGGCTCCTGTGTTGAGGATCAGAGTGGCAGATGTGTTGCTACCTACCCTCACCGCCTGGGGGCGGCCTGTCAGGAAGTCCAGGATCCAGTTGCAGAGGGAGGTGTTTAGTCCCAGGATCCTTAGCTTAGTGAATCAACTCATCCCAAACCACCAAGATGCTCTCATGCATGCCTCAATGTTGCTTGCCTCGAAGCGAGCATAGAAGTGATTTAGGTCCTCTGGTAGGCTTGTGTCACTGGGCAGCTCGCGGCTGTGCTTCCCTTTGTAGTCTGTAATGGTTTGCAGGCCCTGCCACATAAGACAAGTGTCGGAGCCGGTGTAGTATGATTCAATCTTAGCCCTGTATTGACGTTTTGCCTGTTTGATGGTTCGTCGCAGGGCATAGCAGGATTTCTTATAAGCTTCCATGTTAGAGTCCCGCACCTTGAAAGCAGCAGCTCTACCCTTTAGCTCAATGCAAATGTTGCCTGTAATCCATGGCTTCTGGTTGGGGTATGGAAATAAGTATTTGACCCCTCTGCAAAACATGACTTAGTACTTGGTGGCAAAACCCTTGTTGGCAATCACAGAGGTCAGACGTTTCTTGTAGTTGGCCACCAGGTTTGCACACATCTCAGGAGTGATTTTGTCCCACTGTTCTTTGCAGATCTTCCCCAAGTCATTAAGGTTTCGAGGCTGACGTTTGGCAACTCGAACCTTCAGCTCCCTCCACAGATTTTCTATGGGATTAAGGTCTGGAGACTGGCTAGGCCACTCCAGGACCTTAATGTGCTTCTTCTTGAGCCACTCCTTTGTTGCCTTGGCCGTGTGTTTTGGGTCATTGTCATGCTGGAATACCCATCCACGACCCATTTTCATTGCCCTGGCTGAGGGAAGGAGGTTCTCACCCAAGATTTGACGGTACGTTGCCCCGTCCATCGTCCCTTTGATGCGGTGAAGTTGTCCTGTCCCCTCAGCAGAAAAACACCCCCAAAGCATAATGTTTCCACCTCCATGTTTGACAGTGGAGTTGGTGTTCTTGGGGTCATAGGCAGCATTCCTCCTCCTCCAAACACGGCGAGTTGAGTTGATGTCAAAGAGCTCCATTTTGGTCTCATCTGACCACAACACTTTCACCAGCTGTCCTCTGAATCATTCAGATGTTCATTGGCAAATTTCAGACGGGCATGTATATGTATTCTTGAGCAGGGGGACCTTGCGGGCGCTGCAGGATTTCAGTCCTTCACGGCGTAGTGTGTTACCAATTGTTTTCTTGGTGACTATGGTCTCAGCTGCCTTGAGATCATTGACAAGATCCTCCCATGTATTTCTGGGCTGATTCCTCACCGTTCTCATGATCAATGCAACTCCACGAGGTGAGATCTTGCATGGAGCCCCAGGCCGAGGGATATTGACAGTTCTTTTGTGTTTCTTCCATTTGCGAATAATCGCACCAAATGTTGTCACCTTCTCACCAAGCTGCTTGGCGATGGTTTTGTAGCCCATTCCAGCCTTGTGTAGGTCTACAATCTTGTCCCTGACATCCTTGGAGAGCTCTTTGGTCTTGGCCATGGTGGAGAGTTTGGAATCTGATTGATTGATTGCTTCTGTGGACAGGTGTCTTTTTTATAGGTAGCAAGCTGCGGTTAGGAGCACTCCCTTTAAGAGTGTGCTCCTAATCTCAGCTCGTTACCTGTATAAAAGACACCTGGGAGCCAGAAATCTTTCTGATTGAGAGGGGGTCAAATACTTATTTCCCTCATTAAAATCAAATCAATTTACAACATTTCTAACATGCGTTTTTCTGGATATTTCTGTTGTTATTCTGTCTCTCACTGTTCAAATAAACCTACCATTAAAATTATAGACTGATCCTTTCTTTGTCAGTGGGCAAACGTACAAAATCAGCAGGGGATCAAATACTTTCCCCCCCACTGTACGTACAGTCAATGTGGGGACGACGTCCACAATGCACTTATTGATAAAGCCAGTGACTGATGTGGTGTACTCCTCAATGCCATCGGAAGAATCCCGGAACATGTTCCAGTCTGTGATAGCAAAACAGTCCTGTAGTTTAGCATCTGCTTCATCTGACCACTTTTCTATAGACCGAGTCACTGGTGCTTCCTGCTTTAATTTTTGCTTGTAAGCAGGATTCAGGAGGATAGAGTTGTGGTCGGATTTTTCCAAATGGAGAGCGAGGAAGAGTTCTGTACACGTCTCTGTGTGCGGAGTACAGGTGATCTAGAATGTTTTCCGCTCTGGTTGCACATTTAACATGTTGATAGAAATTTGGTAGAACTGATTTAAGTTTCCCTACGTTAAAGTCTCCGGCCACTAGGAGCGCCGCCTCTGGGTGAGTGGTTTCCTGTATGCTTATTTCCTTATACAGCTGACTTAGTGCGGTCTTAGTGCCAGCATCTGTCTGTGGTGGTAAATAAACAGCCATGAAAGTACAGCTGAAAACTCTCTAGGCAAGTAGTGTGGCCTGCAATTTATCACAATATACTCTACCTCAGGCGAGCAAAATCTAGAGACTTTCATAGATTTCGTGCACCAGCTGTTGTTTACAAATATGCACAGTCCGCCCCCCCCCCCTCGTCTTACTGGAGTGTGCTGTTCTATCTAGCCGGTGCAGCGTATGTCCCGCTAGCTGAATATCCATGTCGTCATTCAGCCACGATTCCGTGAAACATAGGATATTTGTAAGTCGCTCTGGATAAGAGCGTCTGCTAAATGACTTAAATGTAAAAAATGTAAATGTACAGTTTTTGATGTCCCGTTAGTATGATATTTGTGATTGTACCTCGTCTAATTTATTATCCAATGATTGCACGTTGGCGAGTAATATTGACGGTAACGGCAGCTTTCCCACTCGCCTTCTGCGGGTCCTCACGAGGCATCCCGATCTGTGTCCTCTGTACCTGCGTTTCTTCCTCTTGCAAATAATGGGGATGTTGGCCTTGTCGGGTGTTTGTAGAATGTCCTGTACTTCCTGCTTGTTGAAGAAAAAATCTTAAACTAATCCGAGGTGAGTGATCGCTGTCCTGATATCCAGAAGCTCTTTTTTGCCGTAAGATACGGTGGCAGAAACTTTATGTACAAAATAAGTTACAAATAACGCAAAATAAAAACACATAACAGCCGAATTGGTTGGGCGCCCGTAAAACTGCTGCCATTTCTTCCGGCGCCATTTTTATATATCAGACCAAAGGACAGATTTCCACCGGTCTAATGTCCATTGCTCGTGTTTCTTGGCCCGAGCAAGTCTCGTCTTCTTATTTGTGTCCTTTAGTAGTGGTTTCTTTGCAGCAATTCAACCACAATGGTTTTTGCAACTGCACTTGAAGAAACTTTCAAAGTTCTTGAAATTTTCCGGATTAAGACATGAAGGTCAGTCAAAGTAATGATGGACTATAGTTTTCAACCAAGATCTCAGCGATCACTGCCTCATTGCCTGCATCCGTAATGGGTCAGCGGTCAAACGACCTCCACTCATCACTGTCAAACACTCCCTGAAACATTTCAGCGAGCAAGCCTTTCTAATCGACCTGGCCCGGGTATCCTGGAAGGATATTGACCTCATCCCGTCAGTAGAGGATGCCTGGTTATTTTTTTTAAAATGCTTTCCTCACCATCTTAAATAAGCATGCCCCATTCAAGAAATGTAGAACCAGGAACAGATATAGCCCTTGGTTCTCTCCAGACCTGACTGCCCTTAACCAACACAAAAAAATCTTGTGGCGTTCTGCATTAGCAACAGCCCCGTGATATGCAACTTTTCAGGGAAGTTAGAAACCAATATACACAGGCAGTTAGAAAAGCCAAGGCTAGCTTTTTCAAGCAGAAATGTGCTTCCTGCAACACAAACTCAAAAAAGTTCTGGGACACTGTAAAGTCCATGGAGAATAAGAACACCTCCTCCCAGCTGCCCACTGCACTGAGGATAGGAGAAACTGTCACCTCCGATAAATTCACTATAATTGAGAATTTCAATAAGCATTTTCTACGGCTGGCCATGCTTTCCACCTGGCTATCCCTACCGCGGTCTACAGCACTGCACCCCCCACAGCTACTCGCCCAAGCCTTCCCCATTTCTCCTTCTCCTGATGTTCTGAAAGAGCTGCAAAATCTGGACCCCTACAAATCAGCCAGGCTAGAAAATCTGGACCCTTTCTAAAATTATCTGCCGAAATTGTTGCAACCCCTATTACTAGCCTGTTCAAACTCTCTTTCGTGTCGTCTGAGATTCCAAAAGATTGGAAAGCAGCTGCTGCCATCCCCCTCTTCAAAGGAGGGGACACTCTTGACCCAACCTGCTACAGACCTATATCTATCCTACCCTGCCTTTCTAAGGTCTTCGAAAGCCAAGTCAACAAACAAATTACCGACCATTTCGAATCCCACCGCACCTTCTCCGCTATGTAATCTGGTTTCAGAGCTGGTCACGGGTGCACCTCAGCCACGCTCAAGATCCTAAACGATATCGTAACCGCCATCGGTAAGAAACAATACTGTGCTGCCGTATTCATTGACCTGGCCAAGGCTTTCGACTCTGTCAATCACCACATCCTCATCGGCAGACTCAATAGACTTGGTTTCTCAAATGATTGCCTCGCCTGGTTCACCAACTACTTCTCTGATAGAGTTCAATGTGTCAAATCGGATGGCCTGTTGTCCGGGCCTCTGGTAGTCTCTATGGGGTGCCACAGGGTTCCATTCTTGGGCCAACTCTTTTCTCTGTGTACATCAATGATGTCGCTCTTGCTGCTGGTGAGTCTCTGATCCACCTCTATGCAGACGACACCATTCTGTATACTTCTGGCCCTTCTTTGGAAACTGTGTTAACAACCCTCCAGACGAGCTTCAATGCCATACAACTCTCCTTCCGTGGCCTACAACTGCTCTTAAATACAAGTAAAACTAAATGCATGCTCTTCAACCGATCGCTGCCCGCACCTGCACGCCCGGCCAGCATCACTACTCTGGATGGTTCTTACTTAGAATATGTGGACAACTACAAATACCTAGGTGTCTGGTTAGACTGTAAGCTCTCCTTCCAGACTCACATCAAACATCTCCAATCCAAAGTTAAATCTAGAATTGGCTTCCTATTTCGCAACAAGCATCCTTCACTCATGCTGCCAAACATACCCTCGTAAAACTGACCACCCTACCAATCCTCGACTTCGGCAATGTCATTTACAAAATAGCCTCCAATACCCTACTCAATAAACTGGATGCAGTCTATCACAGTGCCATCCGTTTTGTCACCAAAGCCCCATATACTACCCACCACTGCGACCTGTACGCTCTCGTTGGCTGGCCCTCGCTTCATACTCGTCACCAAACCCACTGGCTCCAGGTCATCTACAAGACCCTGCTAGGTAAAGTCCCCCCTTATCTCAGCTCACTGGTCACCATAGCAGCACCCAACTGTAGCACGCGCTCCAGCAGGTATATCTCTTTGGTCACCCCCAAAGCCAATTCCTCCTTTGGCCGTCTCTCCTTCCAGTTCTCTGACTGGAACGAACTACAAAAATCTCTGAAACTGGAAACACATCTCGCTCACTAGCTTTAAGCACCAGCTGTCAGAGCAGCTCACAGATCACTGCACCTGTACATAGCCCATCTATAATTTAGCCCAAACAACTACCTCTTCCCCTACTGTATTTATTTATTTTGCTCCTTTGCACCCAATTATTTATATTTCTACTTTGCACTACAAATCTAACATTCCAGTGTTTTACTTGCTATATTGTATTTATTTTGCCACCATGGCCTTTTTTGCCTTTACTTCCCTTATCTCACCTCATTTGCTCACATTGTATATAGACTTATTTTTCTACTGTATTATTGACTGTATGTTTGTTTTACTCCATGTGTAACTCTGTGTTGTTGTATGTGTCGAACTGCTTTATCTTGCCCAGGTCACAATTGTAAATGAGAACTTGTTCTCAACTTGCCTACCTGGTTAAATAGAGGTGAAATAAATAAAGAAAGAAAATAAAGAAATACATTTGAGCTGTTCTTGCCATAATATGGACTTGGTCTTTTACCAAATAGGGCTATCTTCTGTATACCACCCCTACCTTGTCACAGCACAACTGATTGGCTCAAATGCATTAAGAAGGAAAGATATTCCACAAATTCACTTTTAACAAGGCACACCTGTTAATTGAAATTCATTACAGGTGACTACCTCATGAAGCTGGTTTAATTTATTATAATTTTTTTAATTGAACTAGGCAAGTCAGTTAAGAACAAATTTTTATTTACAATGACGGCCTACGCCGGCCAAACCCGGACGACGCTGGGCCCTATGGGACTCCCAATCCCGGCCAGATGTGATACAGCCTGGTTGAGAGAATGCCAAGAGTATACAAAGCTGAGCATCTCAAATATATATATATATTTTATTTGTTAATCAGTTTTTTGGTTACTACATGATTCCATATTTGTTATTTCATAGTTTTGATGTCTTCACTAGTAAAAATAAAGAAAAACCCTGGAATGAGTTGGTGTCCAAACTTTTGACTAGTACTGTATATCATAGATGAGGCCTCTCAGATATGACTACTCAGGTATACTGTATATGAAATGCCTCATGGCCTAAAGCAGAGGCTATTGCATTATTACTCCAATATTTCTTAAACACCATCTGCTAGACCAAGGTGAAGGTCAGAGGATAACGCTAGAATTAGAAATGACAATACAGCTAATTTAATTTAGAAATGAGAATACAACTAATTTAATAGGATGGCCACAATGTATGATATCTATATATTTATATTTACAATGCATTCAGAAAGTTCAGACCTTCCCTTTTCAACATTTTGTTACATTACAGCCTTATTCTAAAATTGATTAAATTATATATTTTTCCTCATCAATCTACACACAATACTCCTAATGACAAAGTGAAAACAGGTTTTTAGAAATTTAGAAAAATCAGAAATACCTTATTTACATAAGTATTCTGACCCTTTGCTATGAGACTCAAAATTGAGCTCAGGTGCATCCTGTTTCCATTGAGATGTTTCTACCACTTGATTGGAGTCCACCTGTGGTAAATTCAATTGATTGGACATGATTTGGAAAGGCACACACCAGTGCATGTCAGAGCAAAAACCAAGCCATGTGGTTGAAGGAATTGTCCGCAGAGCTCCAAGACAGGATTGTCTTGGAGATGGGAGAAATTTCCAGAAGAACAACCATCTCTGCAGCACTCCGCCAATCAGGCCTTTAGGGTAGAGTGGCCAAACGGAAGCCACTCCTCAGTAAAAGGCACATGACAGCCCGCTTGGAGTTTGCCAAAAGGCACCTAAAGGACTCGTGACCATGAGAAACAAGTTTCTCTGTTCTGATGAAACCAAGATATAACTCTTTAGCCTGAATGCCAAGCATCACTTCTGGAGGAAACCTGGTACCACCCCTACGGTGAAGCATGGTGGTGGCAGCATCATGCTGTGGGGATGTTTTTCAGCGGCAGGGACTGGGAGACTAGTCAGGATCAAGGGAAATATGAACGGAACAAAGTACGGAGAGATCCTTGATGAAAACCTGCTCCAACTGCTCAGGACCTCAGACTGGGGAGAAGGTTATCCTTCCAACAGGACAGCAAACCTAAGAACACAGCCAAGACAACGCAGGAATGGCTTTGTGACAAGTCTCTGAATGTCCTTGAGTGGCCCAGACAGAGCCTGGACTTGAACTTGATCGAACATCTCTGGAGAGACCTGAAAATAGCTGTGCAGCGACGCTCCCCATCCAACCTGACAGAGTTTGAGAGAATCTGCAGAGAAAAATGGGAGAAACTCCCCAAATACAGGTGTGCCAAGATTGCAGCGTCATACCCTAGAAGACTTGTAATCATTGCCAAAGGTGCTTCAACAAAGTACTGATTAAAGGGTCTGAATACTTATGTAAATGTGATATTGAAGTTTTTCTTTTTACTTTGTCATTATGAGGGATTATGTGTAGATCGATGAGGGAAAAAACCGATTTAATCCATTTTAGAATAAGGCTGTAACGTAACAAAATGTGGAAAAAGTCAGCGGTTCTGAATATTTTCCGAATGCACTGTATATATACAGTACCAGTCAAAAGTTTGGACAAACCTACTCACTCCAGGGTTTAAAAAAAATAATATTTTCTACATTGTAGAAGAATAGTGAAGACATCAAAGCTATGAAATAACACATATGGAATCATGTAGTAGCTTCATGAGGTAGTCACCTGGAATGCATTTCAATTAACAGGTGTGCCTTGTTAAAAGTGAATTTGTGGAATTAATTTTCTTCTTAATGCGTTTGAGCCAATCAGTTGTGTTGTGACATGGTAGGAGTGGTATACAGAAGATAGCCCTATTTGGTAAAAGACCAAATCCTAATTATGGCAAAAACAGCTCAAATAAGCAAAGAGAAACAAGCCCATCATTACTTCAAGACATGAAGGTCAGTCAATCCTGAAAGAACTTTGAAAGTTTCTTCAAGTGCATTCGCAAAAACCATCAAGCTCTATGATGAAACTGGCTCTCATGAGGACCGCCAGAGAAAAGGAAGACCCAGAGTTACCTCTGCTGCAGAGGATAAGTTCATTAGTTACCAGCCTCAGAAATTGCAGCCCAAATAAATCCTTCAGAGTTCAAGTAACAGACACATCTCAACATCAACTGTTCAGAGGAGACTGTGTGAATCAGGCCTTCATGGTCGAATTGCTACAAAGAAACCACTACTAAAGGACACCAATAAGAAGAAGAGACGTGCTTGGGCCAAGAAACACGAGCAATGGACATTAGACCGGTGGAAATCTGTCCTTTGGTCTGATGAGTCCAAATTTTAGATTTTTGGTTACAATCGCCTTGTCTTTGTGAGACGCAGAGTAGGTGAACGGATGATCTCTGCCAGTGTGGTTCCCACCGTGAAGCATGGAGGAGGTGGTGTGATGGTGTGGGGGTGCTTTGCTGGTGACACTGTTGGTGATTTATTTAGAATTCAAGGCTCAATTAACCAACATGGCAACCACAGCATTCTGCAACAATACACCATCCCATCTGGTTTGCACTTAGTGGGACTATCATTTGTTTTTCAACAGCTTAATGACCCAACACACCTCCAGGCTGTGTAAGCGCTATTTGACCAAGAAGGAGAGTCATGGAGTGCTGCATCAGATGACCCGACCTCAACCCAATTGAGATGGTTTGGGATGAGTTGGACCGTAGATTGAAGGAAAAGCAGCCAACAAGTGGTCAGCATATGTGGGAACTCCTTCAAGACTGTTGGAAAAGCATTTCAGGTGAAGCTGGTTGAGAGAATGCCAAAAGTGTGCAAAGCCATCATCAAGGCATAGGTTGGCTACTTTGAGGAATCTCAAATCTAAAATCTATTTTGAATTCTTTAACACTTTTTTGGTTACTACATGATTCCATGTGTTATTTCATAGTTTTGATGTCTTCACTATTATTTTACAATGTAGAAAATCCTCATCTTTACTTGTTACAGAGAGGAACTAATATATACGTACTAGCAGATGCTCCTCTAAAAAAATAGTACAAATAAAGAAAACCCTTGAATGAGTAGGTCTATCCAAACTTTTGACTGGTACTGTATATATCTACATATATATCTACAGATCTGTGAAAAAGTATTTGCCCCCTCTCAGTCATCCAGGTTCTGACTGAGGCTGAAAAGCATCCCCATCACACTACCACCACCACAATGCTTGACCGTTGGTATAAGGTTCTTACTGTGGAATGCAGTGTTTGGTTTTCGCCAGGCATAATGGGATCCATGTAATCCAAAAAGTTATACTTTTGACTCATCTGTCCATAGAACATTCTTCCAGGAGTCTTGATGATCACCCAGGTGCTTTTTGGCAAACTTGAGTCAACTTTTTGGACGAGATTGGTTTTTGCCAGACATAATGGAAACCAACACTGCATTCCACAGTAAGAACCTCATACCAATGGTCAGCATGGTAGTATGATGGTGTGGGGAGGCTTTGCTGCCTCAGTCAGGACCTGGATGACTTGCCTTAACGGGGGGGGGGGGGGGGGGGGACGTTGTGTGTCACTCACTACATATCACAAGCTCTAAGAAACAAATCATGTCTATAATGACAACATGCATCATGACAGAACATTCAAATATAGTGTTGCGTACCAGTTAAAGAGTGAGAGGTAGTGAGGATGGAGTTTCTCTGTGTTTACAGTATGAGTCAAAGCCATACAGATGTAGGATCTTAATTTGTACACCCTGTTGCAGGAGAACTTTAAACTTGTACCTTCTGAAGTTTGTAATTTCCACTTTGACATTTCATGATTTGATTTTCCATTCTGAAAAATGTATCAACCCCTACAAAAATGTCAATGAAGTATAATCCACATAATAATTCACATTTCCTGCTGCTGCAGGATTATTTTGGCTCAAAGCATGATTATACATCTGTAGGATGGTTGCTAACCCTCTGCCGCCCTCTCTTCCCCCAGGTGCTATGGTGTACCTGAGTAACAGGAGCTATGCAGGCCTAGTTCAGTACCTACCAGCAGACCCCCAGCTCTCCAACCCCAGGGACAACACACGCTGCCTCTCTGGGTAGCAACTAACTATATTTCTCAGAGAATTAAAAACATTCACTCACTGCCTGGTACACAGACCCAAAACAAGGCTTACCCAGGGAAGAAAAGGAGGATGGTCCTCCTCTTTCCTTGTTACAGAGAGATACTAATACATACGTACTAGCACATGCTCCTCTAAATGTTGTGATTGACAGTGTGTGTTCTTAACCACATAATGATAAGTTTAGCATTAACAACTCACTGAAGCTAACAGAGGGACTTCTGATACCACTACCTGTCTCAAATGTAAGGTCCTGATAGGAACAGTTGCCCTAGATATCATCACCTCAACTGTTCCATGGGGAGAAAGTGTTCTGGCTACTTTACGTCATCAGAAGGCTATAGTGACATGACCTCAATTCCCCCTGGGGAAGAACCTCAGCCTCAGTCACTTCCTCCTGCAACAGAGACCCAGGTGTCGGGTGTACTCCTGTACCTTAAGGAGGGCGGATTCCATGCCAACCTAGGGCAACCTGATCTGGACGAAAGGAGAGACAGCACCCCCTGGTCTGTGAAAGCAGACTGTAGCCTACCTGGGTGAAAGAAAGGAAAGGAACTGGTAGAATCTACATATAAAAGGACGCTGGTATCTTTGAAAGACTGTACCGGTCTTTAGTCAGTGATAGATAGCCAGCCCAAGGGTCTGTGAGGGAGGGTAAGATGACGATACACATATGAATGGAATGCCTGGCTATTAGGAACAGGTGCTGTTGTTACATCACTAGAATGTATCAGTATGTTATACCCATGTCACGTGTAAAAAAAGAGCAATCGTTGGTAATGTGCGTGTGTGCGGTGTTCCAGGTGCAGTGTGTGTTCTAAGAGCACAGAGAGACTGTTCCCCCACTCTCCAGATGCTAGTTCCAACTACATCTCCCACTTCAGTCAGTTCAGCAGCGACTCAGAGGGTAAGTCTATAAAAACACGCAGTCTAGGCAAAAGTCTACACAGACTCTACAGTCTACACACATCCTATGTAACGCAATTCCAACCACGCTTGGGTGATGAGTAACTTTGCCTGATACTGGAAGACTTATGTTAGCTCCTAGAGTTAATGCCTGGGCTTTAGCTCAGTGGGCTAACTATTGTGGCATGCAGGAGAGCAGGACTCGAACCCTGGTCGGTCACAGAACTTCCTCTGCTCTCTCTGCCTCGTGCTGCAGGTGATTGGCTGAGTGTAGAGGGCCGGTTCAAGGCTGTGTCCCTCACCTGTATGTCCAGCTCCTGTCCTCGCAGTCCCCTGGGGCTGTCCCCCTCAGCACACCTGGCCGATGGGACAGGTGACCTCATCATTGTACGGGACACACACCCCCTAGGGTTCCTCACCTTCCTACACAGACACACCAGCACACAGGACCAGGTAACTCTAACCCAGTGCCAGGTAACTCTAACCCAGTGCCAGGTAACTCTAACCCAGTGCCAGGTAACTCTAACCCAGTGCCAGGTAACTCTAACCCGGTGCCAGGTAACTAACCCAGTGCCAGGTAACTCTAACCTGGTGCCAGGTCATTTTAATCCTAACCAACCTGAACCTAGTACTATGTAGGTACAACCTCCACAGGTACTGTAGCCTGGATAATAGGCCAAATTCTGAAGCCATATTGCTTGTTAGATCGCTATCGTACCATGTGGACTGGCATGCCACGTTCCAAGTATAACAGTATGGAAATATCTGTGGTCTGAGAAAGACATAGGAACAATTGCTGATGGAGTAACATCTAGCTGCAGCACTAAAAGGCCTAAAAGAAACATCTTGTGATGAAAGGAAGAAGTTGCTGCTGTATTTGATTGACAGTTTTTCGATAGTCACTTAATGCATCTTCCCTTCTAAGTTTGACCTGCCCTTCGTGGATGTCCACCGCGTGAAGGCAGTACGTTTCTCTCTCCCGCCCGGAGAAAAGGAGGATGAGGATGAAGAGGAGACAGTAAATGGTGGAGGGATGGCGGAAGAGGGAGAGAGAACAAGCCGGAGCGGTTCCCAACATCACCTGGTAGAAAGAGGAGAGAAGAGATGGATGGCGAACGACAGGAGGAAGAAAGACTTGTTGTGTGGCCTGTGCTGCAGTAAGCCTCCTTCAGTGTCTGTGTGGAACTGTGACGGAGAAATACTTCCTCACACTGAGATCCTCTGCAGGTAAGAGACATCTTATCACATGATGGAAATCAATACTTACCTGATAGAGTTTCAGTGTACATTTAGTGCTCTGCTTCAGGCCCAACCTGAAGCCTCTAGTAATCTTTTTATACTACTGAGCTGAGCCAAGCTGTACTGCTTTAGCCTGGTTACACATTCACCATCATTGCTGAAATCGTGCTGGAAAGGAGAAATAAAATATTTCATCCAGCACAGGAGTTAGAGTTAGCATGATAGTATGACGTGTCAATGCTGCGTTTTCCTACCCTGTCCTCATCTGCCTTGTTGCCCTGTCCCTCCATTCTTCCCTCCCTCCCTCCCTCCATTCTTCCCTCCCTCCCAGGGTTCATGGTCAGCTGGTGCGTTTGTATGCCCGGGGCATGGAGGACGGATCAGCCACGCCCACCAGGAAGTGAACCATGTTAGGGTCCATTCACACTACTGACTGAGGGAGGCCGTGGTAGGGTCCGTTCACACTACTGACTGAGGGAGGCCGTGGTAGGGTCCGTTCACACTACTGACTGAGGGAGGCCGTGGTAGGGTCCATTCACACTACTGACTGAGGGAGGCCGCGGTGGGGTCCGTTCACACTACTGACTGAGGGAGGCCGTGGTGGGGTCCGTTCACACTACTGACTGAGGGAGGCCGTGGTAGGGTCCATTCACACTACTGACTGAGGGAGGCCGTGGTGGGGTCCGTTCACACTACTGACTGAGGGAGGCCGTGGTAGGGTCCATTCACACTACTGACTGAGGGAGGCCGTGGTAGGGTCCATTCACACTACTGACTGAGGGAGGCCGTGGTAGGGTCCGTTCACACTACTGACTGAGGGAGGCCGTGGTAGGGTCCGTTCACACTACTGACTGAGGGAGGCCGTGGTAGGGTCCGTTCACACTACTGACTGAGGGAGGCCGTGGTAGGGTCCGTTCACACTACTGACTGAGGGAGGCCGTGGTAGGGTCCGTTCACACTACTGACTGAGGGAGGCCGTGGTAGGGTCCGTTCACACTACTGACTGAGGGAGGCCGTGGTAGGGTCCGTTCACACTACTGACTGAGGGAGGCCGTGGTAGGGTCCGTTCACACTACTGACTGAGGGAGGCCGTGGTAGGGTCCGTTCACACTACTGACTGAGGGAGGCCGTGGTAGGGTCCGTTCACACTACTTCCAGAGAAAAATAATGCCAGAAAATAAAACATGATTCTGATCAATAATTCTGCCAGCTAGGACCAATGAAATGGCTTTCTCTCTGGTGTAGTTTTTTATAGAGTGAACGGAGCCTTAATGTGACACTGAGATGTATCACAACTGAAGAAGGCTGTATTACTGTATGACCCCCATGTAGGCTCAATGACAACATATCAGTTAGTGGGATGTCTGACCTGTGACTATCAACAGAATAACCAACAGAGCCTTACATTTGACATACCTGATGAAATGGCTACTGTAACTAACAGTAGGGGCAACATATCAGTTAGTGGGACAATGGTCATGAATGATGTCTAACTTTGGAAGTAGGTGTGACTGAACATAACAACACAATACCCAAAAGAGCCTTCCATTTCACTTCATCTGCTTTCTCTCGTAACTAAATCATTCCTGAATATTTTGACAAGTCTTTAGATGGAAGTTTGAGGTAATTCAAGGAATGTACACTGAGTGTTCAAAACATTAAGAACACCTGCACTTTTCATGACAGATGAATCCAGGTGAAATCTATGATCCCTTATTGATGTCACTTGTTAAATCCACTTAAAATCAGTGTAGATGAAGGGGAGGAGACCGTTTTAAAGAAGGACTTTTAAGCCTCGAGACAATTGAGACATGGATTGTGTGTGTGCCATCCAGAGGGTGAATGGGCAAGACAAAATATGTAAGTGCCTTTGAACGGGATATGATGGTAGATCCCAGACGCACCGGTTTGTGTAAAGAACTGCAACGCTGCTGGGTTTTTCACGCAGTTTCCCGAGTGTATAAAGAATGGTCCACCACCCAAAGGACATCCAGCCAACTTGACACAACTGTGGGAAGCATTGGAATCAACATGGGCCAGCATCCCTGTGGAACGCTTTAGCCACCGAGTCCATGCCCTGACAAATTAAGGCTGTTCTGAGGGAAACAGGGGGGGGTGCAACTCAATATTAGGAAGATGTTCTTAATGGGTTTTTTTACACCCAATATATCATATTTTCTACAAACAATGATACTGCTTGATATGACTTGATGCCAGTAGCTTATGGTATTTTTGCCTGTAAATGTGTATGTTTATTTCAGCTACTGATTTGCATTTATGAAAATGTTGCACATAATAAACAGACACCTTATTATTATGCAGAATTTTGAGCTTACACATCATTTATTGTTTGACATAACTGACGTTTACTCCCAGAGAGCAAGAGACACACTTATCTCGTGAGTATAGAAGAGTAGGACAAACCTGTTGTTCTTGAACATTGAGACCATTCTCAAACTCTTCTCAAAACCACAGTGACAGAGTTGATCCAAGCATACATTGCAATTTTATGAAATCAGCTATTGTCATTGGGCACATTTGTTTTGCGTCGCCCATTGTACATTTTAGACGATTCCATTTGTCCTGGGGACATTTTCACCCACCCGGGGAACCAGGCAATGTAAAACGAGTGCACCCAATGTATACAGTGACACATGTTTGGTCTTTCATTCATTCTGCTTCCTCCGGCCCTCCCAGCAGTAACGGTCTGTGAGCTATGGAGTGACAGCAGGCTCAGAACTGGGACATATACCTGGAGGGAGAGAAACAGGAAACATCAGTCAACAGCCAGTCTAGCAGAGCAACTTAAATTAGGCCCAGACCAGACCAGGCCAGGACTGAGTGATACACAGGAATGTGCTGATGTAGATGGAAATATAATTAGTCAGGTTGAGAAAGTTTATCATGTTTTGGAGGTTTTTAGTTTTTAGATCCCAATAGGATAATTTATTTTGTAAGTCAGTGATTTTCACAAGCTTAGATTTAAGAACATAGTAAAGAGCTTCTTACCTTACCTTACCTCCTCCCTTCAGGGTGCTCAATGCTTTCTAGACGACAGCTTCACAGGAATTTACATCGTCAATCAAACAATCAAAGAGTGAAGTCAATAAATGATCATGATTTATTTTGTCACAATCAATCTGGATAGCCATGCTGTAATCAAACATGAATCAAGTTCAGAAGAGTTGTTCATAATACTGATTTGTCGCCTGGTGGTTCAGATCGGTTTGTGTTTTAACCAAGTCCACTGTGTTCGTTGTCATGCCAAACACGTGCCCAAATGGCACGTTGGCTACGGCACATACAGTACAGTATGATACCATGCCAAGTCAAATAGGAGAGACGAGGGAACATCAGGATTGTGAGAAATGCAGAATATAACGTTTTCTTTCATGCAGTATGAGTTAAATAAGCATCTCGAAGGAGTCGAGAGTAGCAAACACAAGGGAACTTTCACACAGTATAATTGGTGTGTGTTTCTTGTGTCATGCACTGTGGGGGTTGACCCACTTGTATGTTCCCTCGTAGCGGAATCCCACCCTCCTCACGAGCTCATCCGCTTCATTTGGTCCACGACTGAGGAACAGGGACAGATAGAGGGTGGAGGAGGAACAACAGGGACAGATAGAGGGTGGATGAACAGATAGAGGGTGGAGGAGGAACAGGGACAGATGGAGGGTGGAGGAACAACAGGGAGGAACAGGGACAGATGGAGGGTGGAGGAACAACAGAGACAGATAGAGGGTGGAGGAGGAACAACAGGGACAGATAGAGGGTGGAGGAACAGATAGAGGGTGGAGGAGGAACAGGGACAGATGGAGGGTGGAGGAACAACAGGGAGGAACAGGGACAGATGGAGGGTGGAGGAACAACAGAGACAGATAGAGGGTGGAGGAGGAACAACAGGGACAGATAGAGGGTGGAGGAACAGGGGCAGATAGAGGGTGGAGGAACAAAAGGGACAGAGAGGGTGGAGGAGGAACAGGGACAGATAGAGGGCGGAGGAGGAACAGGGACAGATAGAGGGTGGAGGAACAGGAACATGAACAGAGAGGGTGGAGGAACAGGAACATGAACAGATAGAGGGTGGAGGAACAGGAACATGAACAGATAGAGGGTGGAGGAGGAACAGGGACAGAGAGGGTGGAGGAGGAACAGGGACAGAGAGGGTGGAGGAGGAACAGGGACAGATAGAGGGTGGAGGAGGAACAGGGACAGATAGAGGGTGGAGGAGGAACAGGGACAGATAGAGGGTGGAGGAGGAACAGGGACAGATAGAGGGTGGAGGAACAACAGGGACAGATAGAGGGTGGAGGAACAACAAGGACAGATAGAGGGAGGAACAACAGGGACAGATAGAGGGTGGAGGAACAACAGGGACAGATAGAGGGAGGAACAACAGGGACAGATAGAGGGTGGAGGAACAGGAACATGAACAGAGAGGGTGGAGGAACAGGAACATGAACAGATAGAGGGTGGAGGAACAGGAACATGAACAGATAGAGGGTGGAGGAACAGATAGAGGGTGGAGGAGGAACAGGGACAGATGGAGGGTGGAGGAACAACAGGGAGGAACAGGGACAGATGGAGGGTGGAGGAACAACAGAGACAGAGGGTGGAGGAGGAACAACAGGGACAGATAGAGGGTGGAGGAACAAAAGGGACAGATAGAGGGTGGAGGAGGAACAGGGACAGATAGAGGGCGGAGGAGGAACAGGGACAGATAGAGGGTGGAGGAACAACAGGGAGAAACAGGGACAGATGGAGGGTGGAGGAACAACAGAGACAGAGGGTGGAGGAGGAACAACAGGGACAGATAGAGGGTGGAGGAACAAAAGGGACAGATAGAGGGCGGAGGAGGAACAGGGACAGATAGAGGGTGGAGGAACAGGAACATGAACAGAGAGGGTGGAGGAACAGGAACATGAACAGATAGAGGGTGGAGGAACAGGAACATGAACAGATAGAGGGTGGAGGAACAGGAACATGAACAGATAGAGGGTGGAGGAGGAACAGGGACAGATAGAGGGTGGAGGAGGAACAGGGGCAGATAGAGGGTGGAGGAACAACAGGGACAGATAGAGGGTGGAGGAGGAACAGGGACAGAGAGGGTGGAGGAGAGTTCGATGGACATGCGATGTGATGAAAGTAAGGTAGGATTTAGTAGTATTACTTACCTTCCATAGGTGTAAGAGATAGGAGGTGTTTTCTCTCCCTCTATGTGATGGAGGAGGGGAGTGAAGATCCTCCAGGCTTCTCGCAGCTCATCACTGGGAGAGGAAAAAGACCAGGAAACAGGAGCAATGTTATGATTTATAACACAGCGTTGGTGAATATTTGTTTCTGATTGGCTAGAAGGACGTTCTAGAATGGACATTAAAATGTGTGCTTTAGTATTGTTTTCTTTGGAAACTGTGGTATAAACGCCTCCGTTGTGTACATTTACCTTGGATAAATGAACTGGGCGTTTATCCCTTATATATTTTGTCACATAAATCAGGTCTAATAGAAATGTTCCTTCCATACATGAGAGATGATCAGTGTAGGGTTTCTCAGCCCATAGATACGGGTCAGAGATAGTGTGGTGACTGAGACAGGGTCAGAGATAGTGTGGTGACTGAGACAGGGTCAGAGACAGTGTGGTGACTGAGACAGGGTCAGAGACAGTGTGGTGACTGAGACAGGGTCAGAGACAGTGTGGTGACTGAGACAGGGTAAGAGACAGTGTGGTGACTGAGACAGGGTCAGAGACAGTGTGGTGACTGAGACAGGGTCAGAGACAGTGTGGTGACTGAGACAGGGTCAGAGACAGTGTGGTGACTGAGACAGGGTAAGAGACAGTGTGGTGACTGAGACAGGGTCAGAGACAGTGTGGTGACTGAGACAGGGTAAGAGACAGTGTGGTGACTGAGACAGGGTCAGAGACAGTGTGGTGACTGAGACAGTGTGGTGACTGAGACAGCGTCAGAGACAGTGTGGTGACTGAGACAGTGTGGTGACTGAGACAGGGTCAGAGACAGTGTGGTGACTGAGATAGTGTGGTGACTGAGACAGGGTCAGAGACAGTGTGGTGACTGAGACAGGGTCAGAGACAGTGTGGTGACTGAGACAGGGTCAGAGACAGTGTGGTGACTGAGACAGGGTCAGAGACAGTGTGGTGACTGAGACAGGGTCAGAGACAGTGTGGTGACTGAGACAGGGTCAGAGACAGTGTGGTGACTGAGACAGGGTCAGAGACAGTGTGGTGACTGAGACAGGGTCAGAGACAGTGGCAGACATGTCAGTGAGCACATCGCCACCCCTCAGAGCCTCGTTCCTCTCTAGGGTTCTTCCTAGGTTCCTGCCTTTCTAGGGAGTTTTTTCCTAGCCAACATGCTTCTACATCTGCACTGCTTGGGGTTTTAGGCTGGGTTCCTGCAAAGGAACTTTGTGACAACTGCTGATATGAAAATTACATTTGATGTTACATATAAGCGGGTGAGATAGTGGCAGTCAGAGACAGACCTGCGGACAAAGTGCATCGGATTCCCACAGAACACATCCAGAATAAGACGCTCATATGCATCAGGGAGCTTCACGTCCTGTAGAGAGAACACGAGACGAGTTGTCATCTATTCATCTAATCGAATACCTTTCTTCTGAAACTCGTCAGTCTATTCTTGTTCTGAGAAATGAAGGCTATTCCATGCGAGAAATTGCCAAGAAACTGAAGATCTCGTACAACGCTGTGTACTACTCCCTTCACAGAACAGCGCAAACTGGCTCTAACCAGAATAGAAAGAGGAGTGGGAGGCCCCGGTGCACAACTGAGCAAGAGGACAAGTACATTAGAGTGTCTAGTTTGAGAAACATACGCCTCACAAGTCCTCAACTGGCAGCTTCATTAAATAGTACCCACAAAACACCAATCTCAACATCAACAGTGAAGAAGCGACTCCGGGATGCTGGCCTTCAAGACAGAGTTCCTCTGCCAAGTGTCTGTGTTCTTTTGCCCATCTTAATCTTTTCTTTTTATTGGCCAGTCTGAGATGTGGCTTTTTCTTTGCAACTCTGCCTAGAGTTGACGTTGAGACTGGTGTTTTGTGGGTGCTATTTAATGAAGCTGCCAGTTGAGGACTTGTGAGGCATCTGGTTCTCAAAAGAAAGTCGAAGAGAAAGTCTGTTTCTCACAGGAAAGTTCTTTGTTTCTGGCCATTTTGAGCCTGTAATCGAACCCACAAATGCTCATTGCAACACAGGAGTGATGGTTGCTGATAATGGGCCTCTGTATGCCTATGTAGATATTCCACAAAAAAAAAAAATCAGCCGTTTCCAGCTACAACAATCATTTACAACATTAACAATGTCTACACTGTATTTCTGATCAATTTGATGTTATTTTAATGGACAAAAAAAAAAGTGCTTTTCTTTCGAAAAAAAGGGCATTTCTAAGTGACCCCAAACTTTTGAACGGTAGTGCACGCACACGCGCATGCGCACGCGCACACACACACACACATACACACACACACACACACACACACACACACACACACCTTGTATCTGCTCCTGTAGGTAAGGTCCAGTTCAGTCTCCTCAGGGCTGAAGTAGGCTCCAGGCTTCTTGGTCATCATCTTGAGGTAGATGGCCTCATCAGGCTGTACCCTCACCACCAGCTCATTCCTCTGGCACTGCTCATTAAAGATGTCCCCTGGAACATCCGTGAACTGGAGACGCACTTCCGCCTTACGCTCGTTGAGTGCCTTACCGCAACGCAGGACGAACGGAACACCTAGGGGGTGAGGGATGGATGAGGGGAGAGAGGGATGGGTGGGTGGATGGGAGAGCGACAAAGAATAGAGAGAGGGTAGATGAGAAGGGAGGAGAGAGAGAGTGTGTATGAGAGTAATGATCGACGTTCCTGTGCAGGTGGAGTCAAACAAGAGTTGGGAAGTCTAGTAACAGAAAAAATTGGTTAAGAGAGGGAGAGTTCAGGATTGTGAGGAATGCAGAGTATCAGGCTGACAATATGAGCGGATGAGTCTGGAAGATATGTAGAAATCTGTCAACATGTCTAGATAAGGGACATAGGAGGAAAAGAGTTTGCCAGAATCCAAGATGGCCGCCGGTCCTCACCATCCCATCTCTCATTCTGTACGTAGAGCACAGAGGTGGCGAAGGTAGGCGTCCGGGAGCCGTTGGGCACGGTGGGGTCGTCTAGGTAACCCAGTCTGGCATGGCTCTCCCCCTCAGGGTCCCCTATGTACTGACCCAGCACCACATCAGACCGAGTCACTGGGGCGATGCACTTCAACACCTTCACCTAGGGTTCACACACACACGTTTAGAAGACAGAGGGAATGGTCATATAGTTTTATGTCACCTGTGTAAAAAGTGTGCCCAGAGTTTGTCCTGGTCAGCATGTCCATGGGAAAACTCCTGACCCTAAGTGGAACACTGATCAAAGTGGAACACTGGTTGGTGATGCTACCTTCTCATCTCTGACGTCATCAGGGCTGGTGGAGGCAGGCTTCTCCATGGCAACCAGAGAGAGCATCTGGAGGAGGTGGTTCTGCATGACATCACTGAAGCAGGAAATATCACAAACCCAAGGAACTGAACAACTCAATTATTTGTCACATGCTTTGCAACTAACAGGTGTAGACTTAGAATAAAATTCTTACTTACGGGCCCTTCCCACAATGCAACAAGAAAGACAAATAATAGAAAAAGCTATATTCCACTACATTGCCATAGAATAAGAGAACCACATGAAAATCTGAAAAAACAGTTGATCAAAGTTTTCCAGTGATTTATACTTTGGCATGGCATGACAGGCTGTTGCAAATGCCGCTCCTCCTCACCGGATAATGCCAAAGTCATCAAAGTATCCTCCGCGTCCCTGTGTACCGAATGGTTCTTTAAAGGTTAGAACCACACAGGCCACGCTGTTCCTGTTCCAGATAGGACCAAAGATACGGTTCCCAAACCTGATGGACAGACAGAGGACAGGATCAAAACACAATGGTAAACGGTTTCTGTGTTGGTAAGAACATAGCACGTCAAGGTTCTTTCAGTTCCCACAGGGATCACACACACATACCTAACCTGTATGAACACACTTCATGTAAAATCGCTTTGGACAAAAGCATCTGCTTCATTGTGATGAATATTGTACAGCACTTCATGAACAAGGAGGATTTCAAATCTGTAAATGTACTGTCTCCTGGGATCAGGACTCAAGCTGTACCTGAGGACGATGAGGTTCTAACACCATCTCTGTACCTGAGGACGATGAGGTTCTAACACCATCTCTGTACCTGAGGACGATGAGGTTCTAACACCATCTCTGTACCTGAGGACGATGAGGTTCTAACACCATCTCTGTACCTGAGGACCATGAGGTTCTAACACCATCTCTGTACCTGAGAACGATGAGGTTCTAACACCATCTCTGTACCTGAGGACGATGAGGTTCTAACACCATCTCTGTACCTGAGGACGATGAGGTTCTAACACCATCTCTGTACCTGAGGACGATGAGGTTCTAACACCATCTCTGTACCTGAGGACGATGAGGTTCTAACACCATCTCTGTACCTGAGGACCATGAGGTTCTAACACCATCTCTGTACCTGAGGACAATGAGGTTCTAACACCATCTCTGTACCTGAGAACGATGAGGTTCTAACACCATCTCTGTACCTGAGGACGATGAGGTTCTAACACCATCTCTGTACCTGAGAACGATGAGGTTCTAACACCATCTCTGTACCTGAGGACCATGAGGTTCTAACACCATCTCTGTACCTGAGGACGATGAGGTTCTAACACCATCTCTGTACCTGAGGACCATGAGGTTCTAACACCATCTCTGTACCTGAGGACCATGAGGTTCTAACACCATCTCTGTACCTGAGGACCATGAGGTTCTAACACCATCTCTGTACCTGAGGACCATGAGGTTCTGCACCATCTCCTTGCCCAGGTAGTGGTCTATGCGGTAGATCTGGTCTTCTCTGAACAGGGAGGAGAAGTGGGACGACAGCTCCTGAGAACTCTGCAAGTCACGACCAAATGGCTTCTCCACTATCACCCTGCTCCAACCTCTAACACACAGAGACAGAGACCAAGAGAGCACTTTACAGTGTGGTACAGGGATGTGTGAGTGTGTTTGTGCATGTGTGTTTATGGGTTTTCTATCCTTGCGGGGACCAGAAATTCAGACTAGTGGGAACATTACGCCGTTCCCCACAAGGAAGAAGGCTATTTTAGATAGGGGCGCAACTTTCACTGGGGACTGGGGGGAATTCTGAAATTGTATTCCCCCCAGTTTTATTATTAAAATGTGATACAAAAATAAGAAAAATTGTGCTTTAGGACAATGCGGACGCCACAGAGCGGTTGGGTAGGCTGTTGTGAGTGAACAGCCGGCTGGATTTAGGACCGCGCAGATGCCACAGATGGGGCTGACAGGCTGTGTGAAGGCAAAGGTTCTGGAAGGCTGGCTGGAACAGCACGGGAGAGTTAAGCATAGTTCAGTGTGTACATGTTGTGCTCTTTCACTGAGTTGTAAAAGAAAGCAGAACAGAAACGGGTTACTCTTTAGTAGACTGATGTAGTTGGCAAGGTAACTGCTGTTTAACTTAACGGGGGGGGACGAGTATTTATTCGCAGTGCTGAGCTAGTATTGTAACTGACATGTTAACTTTAGCTAATGTTTTATCCCCTCTCGACTGAGGTGAATGAATAAGCTACGCTAGTGAACAGCTACCACAGTCAGTTCAGCTCTAGTCTCTAGTTATCTGTCAGATAGTGATATGAGGTGGCTATTAGTACTGTCTGACAGCAGTTGTTTGTATGGACACCTTTTGTAGCCTTTGTTTTGTCCCATTTCAACAGAAGTAAATGAACTTGGGTAGCTTTCGCCAGTTGATGTACAGTTGGAAAGACAGCTGGCCAAAAGTGGGCCAACGATAGCTATTCTTTTTGCCTCAATCACACTAGACCTGAATCAAACGATGAAACCATCGGCCAAACAATTGAAGATTGTACTGAAAAAACATCACAATATCAATGTGAGTTTTTATTAGCCAGTATGGCAATGTAACGTTATTGATTTGTCAGTTTCCCTAGCTAATTCCCAACTTTTCACACTGACACAGTAATAAACAGCTCTAACATTACAGGCTTCACTGTCATGGTGCACAGTAGAGGTCTGCACAGGACCGATTTCTTCATCCCACTGCTGCCTGCAACTGCAGCTTTTCATACCGCACCTGCTGGCTTTCTGTCTGACTCACACAAGAACTGGTCCCAAACCCAACCACAGTTCCACTGGGGTTTTTAGGCGTATGTGACGCAGCTCACTTGCCAGCCATGGTCCCAGAAATGTTGAGCACTATAGGCAAAATCAAATGTGCAAAAATAACTTTAGAAATAGGTTAAATTACCAGAGATTCTGACATGGCCCTTATATTAGACCATCTGTATTACTGGGCTATATCAGCCAATATGCTTGATGTAGATTGAAGAAAGCAGAGTTGGAGAGACTTGTACTTTTTCTTGCGCCATTTTTATAGCCTATGTTTGGGAGTGGAAGGATTTTCATTCAGAGAAATATGGGTGATGAATATTTAGGCCTTTGTAGGCAATGTAGTAAACTATAGCCTAATCATAGGCCTATTTAGGAAGTATATTTCCTTGGAAAGAACTGCTCTGTGCTTCTCCACCCATGCATAGGCTGTAGCCTAATCTATTGAATTTGAAGCATCAAGAATGATGACAGTGACACTTAACGTTTTGCATTTTCAGTCTTATTAAACACTTAAACATATTTAATAATGATCTCTTACCTAGCTTGATGACTGTGGGTTTTTTTGCTTACATTTTGTTCTAAATAGAGATGGCATATTGGATTTCGTAAATATTCTGGAAATTCGCATTCGATGGCTAAACCAGACCCCTCGCCAGGTTATGTCCCCCCCACTTCTAAAACCAAAGTGGCACCCCTGATTTTAGGCTTAGGGGTTAGGTTTAGAATTACAGTTAGGTGTTAGGAGTTAGGGTTATGGGATTGGGGTTTGGTTAAGGGTTAGGGAAAATAGTAAAATGATTGAAAAACAAATGTATGTGTATTCATGCATGCATATGCTTGAGTGATCTGACAAGTGTGTTTGAGACACTGACTTGCGGCACATGCAGTGGGCTCTGATGTTCTTGCTAACATGATGGTAGACGCTGGGGGGCAGTGCCAGGTAGAAGATACAGTTAGCATCGTCAGCCCCCCTGCTGGTGGTCAGGGAGCTCAGGTGGGCATTCAGCTCAGAGAAGGAGTCCTCCTCATCATACCTGCCACTCAGGTAAGAGTTCCTACTGAAGAACGCAGCGAGGCGCTCACTCTCACCATCACCAACCTGAGAAAACACACATGTACACACATGAATGATTGCAACAGAATACCTATCCATAGTCTTTTCATTGTAATTAGTATGAACATGTACATCTAGGTCAACCACATGTCCTGGATTGCGCGGGACAGTCGTGCATTTTGCCCGTGTCACCCTTCCCACAAAGAAACAATCATGTCCTGCATTTTATCAACAAATTCAAGCACCACTAATTTAGGAAAAAAAGGTAGATTTCAGTCAGACATTCCAACCTATCTCTTGCAGCAAAACAGTGCCCCTCTGTCTCAGTAGGTGTAGACCATGTATCTGATGCTGTCTGGACAGTGAAACAGCGCCCCCTCTGTCTCAGTAGGTGTAGACCATGTATCTGATGCAGTCTGGACAGTGAAACAGCGCCCCTTCTGTCTCAGTATGTGTAGACCATGTATCTGATGCTGTCTGGACAGTGAAACAGCACCTCTCTGTCTCAGTAGGTGTAGACCATGTATCTGATGCAGTCTGGACAGTGAAACAGCGCCCCCTCTGTCTCTAGGTGTAGACCATGTATCTGATGCAGTCTGGACAGTGAAACAGCGCCCCCTCTGTCTCAGTAGGTGTAGACCATGTCTCTGATGCTGTCTGGACCAAAAGACTATGTAATGTCATACTATTTCTGTCCAGACAGCATCAGAAACATGGGTTACATACAGAGGGGCGCTGTTTCGCTCTCTCGGATGCTTACTCCAGTGATATAGTTTCAGCAGAGAGAAAGAGGGCTCACTCTCGCCAAAATCTGCCCAGAATAAGCCCAATCCGATTCTATGGGAATAAAATGCAGACCTAAACTTGTCGCCTTTCTTCCTGCCTTTGGGACAAAGACTCCCATTGTTAGGGTGGAGTCATGAGTCTCGTCATTATATACAGATCTCTGGTTTCCTCGCAAATTAGGAAGGAAAGTTGTGGGGTGCACAGTTCACTGTTAGGATGCTCTATTGCCCTAAAGTAAATTGATGTTTTGCCAGAATTATATAATTACTCCTGTCTAAATCAAATCATTCAAAATACTTCCCCAGGGAGCATTACATAGCCACAGAGGACCATTAGCTTATTATTTTTTTTAAATAGCTATGGATTGTTTTCAATCAGAAGTGTGTAGGCCTAAGCCTATTTGGGTAGTGCACCTGGTAATAGGTCTAGCTGATGGAGTTGCACCCGTCAGTGAAAAGCATCTAAATGTGTTAAGATGGTGTCTTGAGTATTATTTTTTTAATTTAACTAGGCAAGTCAGTTAAGAACAAATTCTTATTTACAATGATGACCTACCCGTCATTGTGTGTGGAAAAGATATGGTGCATCTCTCTCCAGAATGCATGTATACACTACATGACCAAAAGTATGTAGACACCTGCTCGTCGAACATCTCATTCCAAAATCATGGGCATTAATATGGAGCTGGTTCCCCCTTTGCTGCTACAACAGCCTCCACTCTTCTGGGAAGGATTTCCACTAGATGTTGGAACATTGCTGCAGAGACTTGCTTCCATTCAGCGAGGTTGGGCACTGATATTGGGCGATTAAGCCTGGCTCGCAGTCGGTGTTCCAATTCATCCCAAAGGTTTTCGATGGGGTTGAGGTCAAGGCCAGTCAAGTCCACCAATCTCAACAAACCGTTTCTGTATGGACCTCGCTTTGTACACAGGGTGCATTGTCATGCTGAAACAAGAAAATACCTTCCCCAAACTGTTGCCACAAAGTTGGAAGCACAGTATTGTCTAGAATGTCACTGTATGCTGTAGCATTAAGATTTCCCTTCACTGGAGCTAAGGGGCCTAGCCCGAACCATGAAATACAGCCCCAGGGCATTATTCCTCCTACACCAAACTTTACAGTTGACACAATGCATTCGGGCAAGTAGCGTTCTCCTGGAACCGCCAAACCCAGATTAGTCTGTCATACTGCCAGATGATGAAGCGTGATTCATCACTCCAGAGAACACGTTTCCACTGCTCCAGAGTCCAATGGCAGTAAGCTTTACACACTCCAGCCGACGCTTGACATTGCGCATGATGATCTTAGGCTTGTGTGCGGCTGCTTGGAAACCCATTTCATGAAGCTCCCACAAACAGTTATCGTGCTGATGTTGCTTCCAGAGGCAGTTTGGAACTCGGTAGTGAGTGTTGCAACCAAGTAAAATTATTTTTACGCTCTACAACACTTGGCAGTCCATGTTTGTCATCTTGTGTGGCCTACCACTTCGCAGCTGAGCCGCTGTTGCTCCTAGATGTTTCCACTTCACAATAACAGCACATACAGTTGCTCGGGGTAGCTCTAGCAAGTCTGAAATTTGATGAACTGACTTGTTGGAAAGGCCATTCTACTGCCAATGTTTGTCAACGGAGATTGCATGGCTGTGTGCTCGATTTTAAATGTGGTCACCCTATGTACATCCCCCAATAACCTCACTGACAAACCACGGTCACATTAGAGGGAATGCAGTCAAGGCAGTTTCACATCGACTTTCAATGGTGAAGCTACCAAAAGCTAAACGACTTTGATCAAAAAAAGTTAGCAGAACCGAGTTGCCTGCACTCAGCCTACACTAAGACTCCTTACCTTCATATGTGGCAGACATGCTGTCCTGATGTCCTCCATGGTCAGCTTGGAGCGAGCAAAGCCCACAAAGTGGGTCTCTTCTGGGAGAAGCTCATCTCTGAACAGCCACCTTTAAGAGGAGGACTGAACAATGAGATGCAGTATAAAAAAGGGACAGAGACAAAGACAGGACACTCAGTCAGCTCCCTGGAGACATGATGACCTAGAACACTGGTCAAGGAGCAGACCCCCCCCCCCCCCACCCTAAACTCCTAGCATAATTAGTAGAAACTTGAGATGACAAACCTGAACCATGAACAGCGTTTACGGACAGTCATTCTGATGATTCAAGGACTGTGGAGATAGACAGGCACATAATCCAGCAACAGAAAACAGGAAACTCACTCACCATAGAGTAGGATAGATCTTCTTATTGGCAAGATCTCCCTGAATGGATAGATAAAAAGTTAAATAAAGTATTTGAGAGACTAAAATGTGCCTAGAACCTTATGGCTGATTACTCTTGTTTTTATTCATTTCCTGTTTCTATGAACACATGGTACAGTACAGGGCAGTTCAACGTCCAACCTACACAGTACCAATCTACTGTCCCCAAGTCCAGAACAGACTATGGGAGGCACACAGTACTACATAGAGCCATGACTACATGGAACTCTATTCCACATCAAGTAACTGATGCAAGCAGTAGAATCAGATTTAAAAAACAGATACAAAAAAACCCCACACCTCATGGATCAGCAGGGACTGTTAAGCAACACAAACATAGGCACAGGCACATGCATACCCACACACACACACACACACGATAACATACGCACTATGCACACACACACATGGATTTTGTGTTGTAGATATGTGGTAGTGGAGTAAGGGCCTGAGGACACACAGTGTGTTGTGAAATCTGTTATGAATGTTTTATAATGTTTAAAAAAAGTGTATAACTGCCATAATTTTGCCAGACCCCAGGAAGAGTAGCTGCTGCCCTGGCAGCAAAACGTTTAACTGACTCAGTCAACGTGGGGCATGGTGTGAGTAGCATACATATTTAAACGCAACATTGAATCACAGGAAGACAAACACTGCAGCACAGCCATTCTGAAAAGTCACTTTTTAACACACTCAAATGAAGCGAAGGGGGATAGTGATTTGTGATAAACAGATAGCTAACTCACGGACATGGACAAACATTTTAAGTCCTAAACTCATCTCTCTTTCAGCGATAGACAAAGAAAAGCCAGATGCAGCACATTTCAGTCAGCGTGTGACCCCTCTCCTCTCTTCCCCCAATCTCTCTCACACACACACCACGCACCTCTCGTCAGTCAGTCAGTCAGTCAGTCAGAGACACACACACACACACACACACACACACACACACACACACACACACCACGCACCTCTCGTCAGTCAGTCAGTCACACACACACACACCATGCACCTCTCGTCAGTCAGTCAGTCAGTCAGTCAGTCAGTCAGTCAGTCAGTCAGTCAGTCAGTCAGTCACACACACACACACACACACACACACACACACGCACCTCTCGTCAGTCAGTCACACTACACTTACTTAGTTGACCCCATGTTTGGACTTCAAACCAGATGGAACTCTAGATATAGAGAGTCCTATACTAGCTGGGTAATTAGAACAAGCAAGACTCCACGTTTCCGTAACAACTCACACAGCAGCCTAATCAGTAGCGTAACTACTGAGTCGTAAGGTCATGTGGTTGATCTTAAAGCACATCTCAAAAGGAACCCACTCTTATCCCACAGTGGAAGCAGTGCAACAAGTCAGTAACTTCCTTTTAAATACTGTGGAACTATGGCTATTGGCTGTGTAACAACATTCACACTAGAACACTTCCAGCACTGAATCAGTTTACTGGTAGCATACAGTCTGACACGTGCTATTCTAGTATGAACATTGAACAGTATTCTATGTAACACGTCTCTGCCCTTGTAGAACAGAACATACCACAGGGAAAAGGTTCACCGTTTCCATAAAATAAACACATGCATAGAGGGACAACTACCAAACATGAAAGGAAGAGTACAAACAGGGTAACTACTAGAGTACTCACTGAGGCTCCCAGTATGATGAAGATGTGTAAGTCAGATGAATGGGACAGCTCTCTTCTCAGCTGACCCAATACCTCAGAGTGGGTGAGACACCCAGGAACACCACTCATCTTCTCCATCCGGTGTGTTGTGTCTGTAGTGTATGTCAAGCCTGGTTCCCTCTCTGCTGCTGAAAGACAGCAAGAGACATACAACAATAGCAACAGGAAGATGTTGGAGTCAGTCTTTGTGTGTGATCTTACTCTCTGTGTCGTGCTGTCTCATTCACTCTCAAAGGGTCCAGGTCCAGGTCTCTCCTGGCTCAGTCAGTAACAGAGCAGTGGAGTGTGTGTGTGTGTGTGTGAGAGAGGTAGGTTCAAATTGTAACTGTCATCGTTGTATAGCAGAAACATTCAGCAAGGCATTGCTGCCACCTATTGTTGCAAAGGAAGAATGTCTCAATGTGATATGGATAGGGGTACGGTGATTAGGCATCAGGATATATGATAAACAGAGTATGATGATTGTATACGAGTGTGAACAAATAAAGTGAGTGTGAGTTGGAGTGTCAATGTGAGTGTGTAGAGCGCCCTGTGAGTGTGTAGAGCGCCCTGTGAGTGTGTAGAGCGCCCTGTGAGTGTGTAGAGCGCCCTGTGAGTGTGTAGAGCCCTGTGAGTGTGTAGAGCGCCCTGTGAGTGTGTAGAGCCCTGTGAGTGTGTAGAGCACCCTGTGAGTGTGTAGAGCGCCCTGTGAGTGTGTAGAGCGCCCTGTGAGTGTGTAGAGCCCTGTGAGTGTGTAGAGAGCCCTGTGAGTGTGTAGAGAGCCCTGTGAGTGTGTAGAGAGCCCTGTGAGTGTGTAGAGAGCCCTGTGAGTGTGTAGAGCGCCCTGTGAGTGTGTAGAGAGCCCTGTGAGTGTGTAGAGCCCTGTGAGTGTGTAGAGCCCTGTGAGTGTGTAGAGAGCCCTGTGAGTGTGTAGAGCCCTGTGAGTGTGTAGAGCCCTGTGAGTGTGTAGAGCGCCCTGTGAGTGTGTAGAGCGCCCTGTGAGTGTGTAGAGCGCCCTGTGAGTGTGTAGAGCCCTGTGAGTGTGTAGAGAGCCCTGTGAGTGTGTAGAGCCCTGTGAGTGTGTAGAGCGCCCTGTGAGTGTGTAGAGCGCCCTGTGAGTGTGTAGAGCGCCCTGTGAGTGTGTAGAGCGCCCTGTGAGTGTGTAGAGCCCTGTGAGTGTGTAGAGCGCCCTGTGAGTGTGTAGAGCCCTGTGAGTGTGTAGAGCGCCCTGTGAGTGTGTAGAGCGCCCTGTGAGTGTGTAGAGCCCTGTGAGTGTGTAGAGAGCCCTGTGAGTGTGTAGAGCGCCCTGTGAGTGTGTAGAGCGCCCTGTGAGTGTGTAGAGCGCCCTGTGAGTGTGTAGAGCGCCCTGTGAGTGTGTAGAGCGCCCTGTGAGTGTGTAGAGCCCTGTGAGTGTGTAGAGCCCTGTGAGTGTGTAGAGCCCTGTGAGTGTGTAGAGCCCTGTGAGTGTGTAGAGCCCTGTGAGTGTGTAGAGCCCTGTGAGTGTGTATTGTCAGTGCAAAAATAAAAGGGTAGATGCAAGGCATGTGACATGGGCAAGGCATGTGACATGGGCAAGGCATGTGACATGGGCAAGGCATGAAAGACAACAACCAAATGTGGGGACATTAGCTGCCTCTCCACATTCCAACAGACCAGGGCCTGATTTCCTGATAGCGATCGGATTTAGGCTGACGAGTGTTTTAACGATGCAGCTTTCTTACAAAAGGCCCGAAGATGTAACACGCGTTTCCCAAAACACCACAGAGAGAGAACGTTTGCTAAGTGCATCGTTGTCAAGGCAGATGTCAATACTGATAGGATCCAAAGGCAGCACTGCTCTCAGATCAGCTTTCTCCATTAAAATCTGACCTTACCATTAGAATTATGCCACAATACTGACAATGGATCAGCTCCTAGAAAGATATCACCCATGGCTGCAAATAGAGGCATTTTATTCTAATGCTCATCCTATAATACTGCACTAAATCAAGATTTGGCGAAACATTGCGCACGTTAGGCTACACATGAAATACTGAGTATACCCAACATTGATACCTGCTCTTTCCATGACAGACTGACCAGGTGAAAGCTATGATCCCTTAATGATGGCACTTGTTCAATCCTCTTCAAATCAGAGTAGAGATGAAGGGGAGAAGACAGATTAAAGAAGGATTTTTAAGTATTGAGACATGGATTGTGTATGTGTGCTATTCTAAGGGTAAATGGGCAAGACAAAAGATTTAAGTGCCTTTGAATGGGTATGGTAGTAGGTGCCAGGCGCACCGGTTTGTGTCAAGAACTGCAAAGCTGCTGGGTTTTTCAGGTTCAACAGTTTCCCATGTGTATCAGGAATGATTCACCACCCAAAGGACATCCAGCCAACTCAACAACTGTGGGAAGCATGGGAGTCAACATGGGCCAGCATCCCTGGGGAACGCTTTCGACACCTCGTAGAGTCCATGCCCCGATGAATTGAGGTGGTTCAGAGGTCAAACGGGAGCCAACTCAATTAGGTGTTCTTAATGTTTTGTAAACTGTGTATATTGAGGCAAAACATTTGGTTGTAGACAAATTGCAAAATAAAACAATTAAATGAACATGAAAATTGACTTCAAAAGGTAAGAATTGAATGGCGAAAGCTGCCCCGAGAGCAGCACTCCCTTTCGATCCTATCAGTATCGACACCAGCGGCAACAACGCACTTAGTGACCGTTCTCTCTGCGTGGTATTCTGGGAAATGCATGTCACATCTGTGGCTGTTGTAGGAAAGACGCATCGTTAAAAACACTCGTAAGCCTAATATCCATCGCTATCGGTAAACCGGGCCCTGGTTTGACAACCCTCAGCCACAGCCTTTCACCTCGTTTGTGAAGCCTGAAGTCGATGCTAGACAACCCTCAACTTTCATTTCCAAATAGAAATAAATGACATGTCTTTCTTAAGATTAGTCCGTCTAACACACGTTCATAGTAGTCATAAACTTAGAACTTGTCTGAGTTATAATTCACTTAAGGAACGACCTTAAGAGTCCGAAACCACTCCTTGCATAAACAATATTGCGCAAAGCAAATTGTGCGTGAAATATATATTTATCATTAACTAGCCTATTCAACAGCTCACCCGGAACAAGGTTTATTATTGTAGGAATTCATAAGTCCCAAATACCACACTATTACCTACATAGTGCACAACTTTTGACCAGATCCCTACGGGCCCTCCCTCGTCAAAAGTAGTGCACTATAGGGAACAGTATACCATCTGGGACAACAAGAAAAGTCTGTTATCAGCTTGTGGGTTCTGATAAGAACAGGGCCCATATCTCCAGCGTAATAAAGTTGGTCTGGTATCAAAAAGTATGAAAGTCACATAGGAACAGACACACAAGAGCATGACATTCAGCATCCCTTAGTTACCTTGCCAGACAATTTGCATAACAGCATTGTATTTTGAACACACAGTACTTTCAGTTTGTGCCATATGTAAAGTAGTACATAACCAGGAACAAAAAAAACAACGAGCTAGAGACAGTCTGGTAGAAACCAACCAAGTATCACATTGGTAGACGCTGCTGGAAAGACATGTTGTCAAATGCTGGCCGTAATACACAATCTTCTTGTTTTTATTCATTTCATGTGGCCAAAAGATGGTAAAGTTGATATCACAAGTCTTATTGAACGCATGTTAATAAATCAAGAATGAAACTAAATTAAAATCCCCCAAAAGTACTCCTTCAATTTCCATTCCAATCCTTCATATGTTTCTAGGAATATTTGTCATGATTTTGAATATCCCCCTTTACCTCCGGTATATCCTGTGAGGAACATAAGGTATGTCAGTTTACTATGACAAATAAGATTAAAAAATGTTTTTACACCTCTCCCTTTGGCAGATATTTGCATTGTCACAGCAACAACATTCACAATGTCTACATTAATTTCCTGACAAACATATTGAAAATTAGACAAACAAAACAATGATTTAAAATCTGGAGTATAAAGAAAATGGACTTTGTGTTAAGATCCTAGTGGTCAGTTCAGGGTCATGTTTAGTAGGGTATACCGTAGCAAAAGGTTTTGCAACAAAAATGTAAATCTGTGTTCTCATTGGACAAGTTCAGGTAGGAGTGGAGATCACAGTTTCACTCTGCTTCGAAATATGTTCCCCTACTGAACACAACCCAGGCTGCAGTGTTCAGTTCCCCCCCACCACGGGAAGGAACCAGACCACCTTCAACCTTCATTCCTGAGTCTCCATCATAAATATAGTTAAAACAGAGGTTAAATCCTGAGCTCATTCACATAGGTATGCAGTGCTCCATGTTCTACCAGTTCATTTCTCTCAAGTCAGCAATTTTGTGTTCTGAGCGGCATATGGTCCTGTCCTTTTGTCCTCAGCTGGCACTGGCCCTTCCTTCTTGACCCTGAGTCTATGGGTGGATGGGCTCGTAGAGGGGTCAAGGTCCAGTACAAGCGTTAGTTTTGGTTAAGGTCAGGGGTTAAAGTTCAGTGAGGTCAACTGAATGTCCAGTGCTGGTTGAGATCAGCTGTGTTGCAGTAGTACATCCCTATCTGGCTCCCTATCAGGAGTAAGCATTTTCCACTGGCTGGGTTCTGGAGGAGATTCTCCTGGAGAGGGCAGAGGGTTAACACTACAGAGTCAGACCATGATACTGCAGCTATGGACAGATACAGAACCAATCAAAAGAGGGTTAACACTACATAGTCAGACCATGTACTGCAGCTATGGACAGATACAGTGCCAGTCAAAAGTTTGGACACACCTACTCATTCTAGGGTTCTTCTTTACTTTGACTATTTTCTACATTGTAGAATAATAGTGAAGACATCAAAACTATTAAATAACATATGGAATCATGTAGTAACCAAAAAAAGTGCTAAACAGATAAAAATAGATTTTAGATTCTTCAAAGTAGCCACCCTTTGCCGTGATGACAGCTTTGCACACTCTTGGCATTCTCTCAACCAGCTTCTTGAGGTTGTCACCTGGAATGCATTTCAATTAAAATACGTTTGAGCCAATCAGTTGTGTTGTGACAAGGTAGGGGTGGTATACAGAAGATAGCCCTATTTGGTAAAAGACCAAGTCCATATTATGGCAAGAACAGTTCAAATAAGCAAAGAGAAACGACAGTTCATCATTACTTTAAGACATGAAGGTCAGTGAATACGGAAAATTTCAAGAACTTTGAAAGTTTCTTCAAGTGCAGTCACAAAAACCAACAAGCGCTATGATGAAACTGGCTCTCATGATGTCCGCCACAGGAAAGGAAGAACCAGAGTTACCTCTGTGCAGAGGATACATTCATTAGAGTTACCAGCCTCAGAAATTGCAGCCAAAATAAATGCTTCACAGAGTTCAAGTAACAGACACATCTCAACAGCAACTGCTCAGAGGAAACTGTGTCAATCAGGCCTTCATGGTCAAATTGCTGCAAAGAAGCCACAACTAAAAGGACACCAATAACAAGAACAGACTTGCTTGGGTCAAGAAACATGTGCAATGGACATTAGACCAAATTTGAGATTTTTGGTTCCAACCGCCATGTCTTTGTGAGACGCAGAGTAGGTGAACAGATGATCTCCACAGGTGTGGTTCCCACCTTGAAGCATGGAGGTGGTGTGACGGTGCTTTGCTGGTGACATTGTCGATTATTTATTTCGAATTCATGGTAAACTTAACCTTTATGGCTACCACAGCATTCTGCAGCGATACGCCATCCCATCTGATTTGCGCTTAGTGGGATTATCATTTGTTTTTCAACAAGACAATGACCCAACACACCTCCAGGTAGTGTAAGAGCTATTTGACCAAGGAGAGTGATGGAGTGCTGCTCCAGATGACACTAACAGCTAACAGACGGTAGGCAATTAAGGTCACAGTTATGAAAACTTAGGACACTATAAAGAGGCCTTTCTACTGACTCTGAAAAACACCAAAAGAACGTTGCCCATAGTTCCTGCTCATCTGCGTGAACGTGCCTTAGGCATGCTGCAAGGAGGCATGAGGACTGCAGATGTGGCCAAGGCAATAAATTGCAATGTCTGTACTGTGAGATGCCTAAGACAGCTCTACAGGGAGACAGGACGGACAGCTGATCATCCTCGCAGTGGCAGACCACGTGTAACAACACCTGCACAGGATCGGTACATCCGAACATCACACCTGCAGGACAGGTACAGGATGGCAACAACAACTGCCCGAGTTACACCAGGAACGCACACTCCCTCCATCAGTGCTCAGACTGTCCACAATAGGCTGAGAGAGGCTGGACTGAGGGCTTGTAGGCCTGTTGTAAGGCAGGTCCTCACCAGAGATCATTGGCAACAACGTCGCCTATGGGCACAAACCCACCATCGCTGGACTAGACAGGACTGGCAAAAAGTGCTCTTCACTGACGAGTCGCGGTTCTGTCTCACCAGGAGTGATGGTCGGATTCGTGTTTATCGTCGAAGGAATGAGCGTTACATCGTGGCCTGTACTTTGGAGCGGGATCGATTTGGAGGTGGAGGGTCCGTCATGGTCTGGGGCAGTGTGTCACAGCATCATCGGACTGAGCTTGTTGTCATTGAAGGCAATCTCAATGTTGTGCGTTACAGGGAAGACATCCTCCTCCCTCATGTGGTACCCTTCCTGCAGGCTCATCCTGACATGACCATCCAGCATGACAATGCCACCAGCCATAGTGCTCGTTCTGTGCGTGATTTCCTGCAAGACAGGAATGTCAGTGTTCTGCCATGGCCAGCGAAGAGCCCGGATCTCAATCTCATTGAGCACGTCTGGGACCTGTTGGATCGGAGGGTGAGGGCTAGGACCATTCTCCCCAGAAATGTCCGGGAACTTGCAGATGCCTTGGTGGAAGAGTGGGGTAACATCTCACAGCAACAACTGGCAAATCTGGTGCAGTCCATTAGGAGAAGATGCCCTGCAGTACTCAATGCAGCTGGTGGCCACACCAGATACTGACTGTTACTTTTGATTTTGACCCCCCCCCCCTTTGTTCAGTGGGGGTTCAGTTTATGTCTCAGTTGTTGAATCTTGTTATGTTCATACAAATATTTACACGTTAAGTTTGCTGAAAATAAATGCAGTTGACAGTGAGATGTTGTTTCTTTTTTTGCTGAGTTTACATGATTCTATTTGTTATTTCATAGTTTTGATGTCTTCACTATTATTCTATTATCTAAACTTTTGACTGGTACTGTACTGAAAATCTATGGTAAGACCTGAAAATGGTTGTCTAGCGATGATCAACAACCGATTTGACAGAGCTTGAAGAATTTTGAAAAGAATAATGGGCAAATGTTGCACAATCCAGGTGTGGAAAACTCTTAGAGACTTACTTAGAAAGACTCACAGCTGTAATCACTGCCAAAGGTGCTTCTACAAAGTATTGACTCGGGTGTGAGTACTTACGTAAATTAGATTTCTGCATTTCCTTTTCAATACATTTGCTAACATTTCTAAAAACAAGTTTTACTTTGTCATTATGGAGAAATGTGTGTGGATGGGTGAGAATTCAAGCTGTAACAACAAAATGTGGAATAAGTCAAGCAGTATGAATACTTTCTGAAGGCACTGTGTGTGTGTGTGTGTGTGTGTGTGTGTGTGTGTGTGTGTGTGTGTGTGTGTGTGTGTATACACATTACTTTAGTGCCTGGATGCAAATAAGATGCATGTTTTGGAATATTTTAATTCTGTACGGGCTTCCTTTTCAAGGTTAATATTGTTAAGTAACTACAATGTTATGTTCCATCCTCAGTTCTCCTATAACAGCCATTAAACTCTGTAACTGTTTTAAAGTGACAAATGGCGTCATGGTGAAATCCCTGAGTGGTTTCCTTCCTCTCTGGCAACTGAGTTAGGAAGGACGTCTGTATCTTTGTAGTGACTGGGTGTATTGATACACCATCCAAAGTGTCATTAATAACTTCACCATGCTCAAAGGGATATTCAATGTCTGTTTAAAAAAATAAATAAAATGGGAAAAACCTCTCTGTGTAACGCTTGTTGTAAGTGGTAGGTGACGTGGACCAAGGCGCAGCATGGGAAGTGTTCATGATTTTTTTATTCATAAACACACTCAAACAAAATAACAAAAGCGAAAACGCACAGTTCCGTCAGGTACCGACACTAAACAGAAAACAACCTCCCACAAACCCAGGAAGAAAACAGGCTGCCTAAGTATGATTCCCAATCAGAGACAACGATGGACAGCTGCCTCTGATTGGGAACCACACTCGGCCCAAAAACAAAGAAACAAAAAACATAGATTTTCCCACCCGAGTCATACCCTGACCTAACCAAACATAGAGAATAATACGGATCTGTACGGTCAGGGCGTGACACTCTGGTCTTTGTGGTTTAATAATGTTATGGGGTATTGTGTGTAGGCCAGTGACAAAATCTCAAATGTAAAATTCAAGCTGTAACAACAAAATGCAGAAAAAGTCAAGGGGTGTGAATACTTTCTGAAGGCACTGTATATATATTTCCACACTATGAGATTGATATAATACTGTGAAATTCTGAAAATTATGATAACGCCCTTTTAGTATAAAATTGTAACACTTTGAAGGCACTGTGTATGAGTGTGCGTGTATGCATGCTTGTCCAAGTAATTTCCCTTACCTCTGTAAAGACCCACTCCTGTTGTGGGGCCACGCTGGTCCCTTGGCCCTTCAGTGTACAGAGCTCTATCTTAACCTGGTCTGGCTGGGGGTTGGCCTGCAGACACAGCTGCTTCCCTATGTTGTGACGCAGCTCCTTATGGGACGTATACTCAAAGTACTGGGGTGACAGAGAAGAGATACAAAGGCTGAGGAACTTTCCTTACAAAACTGGGTCCCTTTTAAAACCTTCTGAAGGCTTACAGAGAATGTATAAAGTCTTTATGATAAGGGTACATTAAGCCTTGAATACATTAAGCCTACTTGTTCCAAAAGAGACATCATCCAATTCAATGAGAGTCAATACTGAGTCAAACACACAACCACAGTGACAGGACAGTACCTGATTGCCCCCCATGTTGTGGCAGGTGTACATGATCAGTGGCTTTCCTCCTTGGTTGTTTTCTCCTACATCCAGACAGCTCTGAGTGCCAGAGTTCTTAATCTGCACACACACGATATCAACACAGCTAACAAAACATGCACTGCTGTCCCTAAGGCACAACGGAAAACGACTACAGTGAGTGAGTGTGTTTGTGTACACCTGAAGGGATTTGGGAACGAGACTTACCGCTCCAAACTTAGTCGGGGTGAGGTCTGGTACGAACATCTCAGGGTAGATATTATTCAAATACCAGGTGAAGTTCTTACAATGTAGGCTCTCCCTCAGATTCACACGCTCTGAGATGTCACCAAACCCTTTCTGCAAAACACAGATTCACACACTCTGAGATACCACCAAACCCTTTCTGCAAAACACAGATTCACACGCTCTGAGATGTCACCAAACCCTTTCTGCAAAACACAGATTCACACGCTCTGAGATGTCACCAAACCCTTTCTGCAAAACACAGATTCACACGCTCTGAGATGTCACCAAACCCTTTCTGCAAAACACAGATTCACACGCTCTGAGATGTCACCAAACCCTTTCTGCAAAACACAGATTCACACGCTCTGAGATGTCACCAAACCCTTTCTGCAAAACACAGATTCACACGCTCTGAGATGTCACCAAACCCTTTCTGCAAAACACAGATTCACACGCTCTGAGATGTCACCAAATCCTTTCTGTAACAAACAGAGGAGTGGAAATGAGTGAGTGGAACTTCAACCCTGTGCACTGATAGTTAACTTTAACCCCATATATCATATATAGCCGCTCATAAGAACTTGTATTTCAGCCTGTTCCAGATGCATATTAATATCTTATAAACAGATCGCGGTATGTGCAGACACGCATTATGAGCAGTAGTGTGTTGGCTTACAGTTATCCTTGATTAAGATGTTCCTTTTGTGTCAAGAGAATGTGAGATTACCAAATCTGGCAAAACAAGATTATCTAATAGTATTATGAAACTTGGGAGTAAATGAAAACATGCCATGGGCTTAACTATATCTAGCAGTAGGACACTTGGAGTTGACTGAACACATACCTCTTTGGCCATCTTGGCAGCGTTACTGTTGCGCCGGTAGTAGATGTGTTTGTAGTCGTCCATCCAGACCTCGGCTAATCGTACCTGGTTCCGTGTGATGACCTCAGTGCCTTTAGGGAAGGTGTGGGGGGACTTGGTACGGAACACGTGACCAACCACAGAACACGGAATGATCTCCAGCTGGCCCCCACACTGCCACACCTGGGGGAGATGATGTCAGAAAGTTGATCACAGTTAGCTGAATAACTTAGTGACCTGCCTTGTCACTGGAGGTACAATGACCAAGGACACACCGATTATTTGCAAATTGTATTGATGACATTGTGTGAACACTGATCCTATAGCAGCTGACAAAGTCACTGGCTGCGTTTCAAACTCATAAAAGACACACCCTCGTCTACTTACCCTCGCCTTACGCCCTTGGGGGAATCCCCACAGCCATTTTTGTCATTGGTCCAAGTGATTAGCCAAGCAAGGGAAGTTAGCAAAGTCATCCCCTCAGCCCTTGTTTTTAATGGAGTTTGCGAGTGTACAATTATGTTCACTTCAGGGCCTGAAACGCCCCATAATTCAATTCGCGATGATTGTACATCCGCTAAGAAAAGTTAGCCAAAACTTAAAACTTCAACATCAATATGGAGTCAACATACAAGTGTAAGTAAAAATGAATGTAAATAAATTAGAAGTTGTGCTACTAATGCAGAAACACGTCTCGTAAAAGTAATATTTTTGTTTGGTTAGCTTTTGGAAATTGTAGAAATAAAAAATGTTCTTCTTCAGAAGTAGCTAGGCAGGCTAACGTTAGTTAGCTAATACATTTGCTAGCTATCATAGAGTAGGCATATATTAATAATTATATAGTTAATATAAGTAGACATGCAATCATAATTGACTGTAGCGCATATAAAGCACCCACAAGCCACCGGTAGCTGAAAACACAATCGTCGCAGAAACGAACGAGTGACAAATTTCTGGGCAAGGGCGGTCCATTTAAAAATCATTCCTTCCTCCCTCGCCATCTAAGTGTATACTCGTCAGACGTCATGATACATCATCAGAAGTGTCCACTTAATTTGAGGGCTGAGAGGAGAGGGTGTCTGTTAAGTGTTTGGAATGCAGACACTGTCTTTCTGTTTTGACTTCCCAGAAGCCTCTGGGGCTGGTGTTTCCAGAACATTTTGTGCTATATGTCTGATTAGGATATTAAGGGTGTGTCTCCAAGAGGCCAGTTAGACATTTCCTTTGCTTCTGTGCTGGGTGGTGTCTCCCGGTTGCAACTTGTAATAAACCAGATTGATTGACTACCTATGACTGCTGTCCTTTTTCCTTCACCTGGAAATTCCCATTGCAGATACACATGCTCACACCATACACCATTTACACATTACAGTACATGTCATTTCAATCACTACAACATGCAATTAAGGTGGGAGATTATTTAAGACCAGAGCCATATACAACGTTGAGGTCACGACACCATTCAACCAATTAAATGTAGGTAATCATCAACAGAAAGTCGTTGAGAAAGCATTATGACTAAACTCTCTATATATAGCGCAGTGTTTTAGACTTGCTGAAGTTCTTGATAAATTCCACTTCATTAACGCTGTTAGAGGAAAGGGCAGAGGGGAAACTAACCCTGAAGGACATCTCCACATTCTCACCACCCCAGATCTCCATCTTATCGTCGTACGTCCCAATGTGTTCAAAATACTTCTTGGAGATGGAGAAGAGACCACCGGCAAACGTTGGAGTTCTGAAGCAACAGACCCGTAGAGGTGACAAATGGTGTCAAGGCAATAGCATGAGATAATATTGTATACACCGAGTGTACAAAACATTAAGAACGCCTTCCTAATATTGAGTTGCACCCCCCCCTCTTTTGCCCTCAGAAGAGCCTCAATTCATCGGGGCATGGACTCTACAAGGTATCGAAAGCATTCCACAGGGATGCTGGCCCATGTTGACTCCAATTCCCACAGTTGTGTCAAGTTTGCTGGATGTCTTCAGGGTGCTGGACCATTCTTGATACACACGGGGAAACTGTGGAGCGTGAAAAACTTAGCAGCATTGCAGTTTTTGACACACACCGGTGTGCCTGGCACCAACTACAATACCCCGTTCAAAAGGAACTTAAATATTTTGTCTTGCCCATTCACCCTCTGAATGGGACAAATACACAATCCATGTCTCAATTGTCTCTAGGCTTAAAAATATTGATTTAACCCATCTTCTCCCTTTCACCTACACCGATTGAAGTGGATTTAACAAGTGACCATAGCTTTCACCTGGATTCACCTGTTCATTCTATGTCACGGAACGAGCAGGTGTTCATAATGTTTTGTACACTCCATGTATATGGCTGTTTTAGACAAAATATTTGATATATTCCACTTTATTAACGCTGTTTGAAAGCATGAGATAATATTGTGTAATATGTTACTGTAATATTGAAGTTGCTATACATGCTGCATTGTGAGCTTTTCATTAACATCACTATGCAGGGGGTTAAATAAAGGGTACATTAAATAAATGATGTAAATTATGTTTGGTGGGTCCCTAGCCCTTACTTGACGGGGTAGGTCTCGTCTTTGCGTCTGTTCCTCTCCTGCTCGGGGATGCCCTCCCAGCCGAAGGTGAGGCTCCAGTCAAAGTTTCCTCTGTTCTGGGCCTTAGCGGTGGCTACAGGCTTGTTGAAGGCAAAGTTATTCAGGTTGATGGTGGTGATCTCTGGGCTGACCACGGCCGTGGGCTCCTCTACAATACGAGCAAGCAGGGGCTCCAGCCAGCCATGGAAACACTCACCTGGGAGGGGAGAGGAGGGGAGTGTTCAGTAACTGGATTCTTTATTTTAATTTTTTTTACAAGGAACAAAGCACAAAAAGGAGGTTCAGCTGACAAACGCTGTGGAACATTGCAGATAGAGATGTTATGAATGAAGCTGACTCCCTTTCCAATTCTACATGACAGAACATCATATACACTCTCGACACAATACTTTTCTATTTGAATGTTGTGTAACGTTGCATATGTCTAGTCGAACGCAGAACTCGTCATTGAGACAACGCTGAAACATCAATCCATTGGGCGAGTCAGTGGTACATTTTCATTTGTGCCGAAATCAAAATGAAATGACATTTATCGTGCAAACTCAGCAGGCCTTGGTGTGAAACAGGCTTTGGAAATCCTTTTTAATTAAGTCATACAAAAGTGTTACATTGCGTGAAGTTTAAAATACATCCGGTCATTACTAAATGTGTATTGTGATATATTAAAATGTTTTAACACAACAACAACAAAAAACATTTCATTTATAAAATATTTAAAATCAGTAGTCTTCCTCAAATGAAGGGGATGATGACGCAATCTTTGCAAGAGGGAGGGAATTTGATTTCATTGGTCCTCAACTCATGGCTCAGTCATTTCATTCAGGGAAGTTTAGCCGTGAGTTAGCCTGCCCCGGAGCAGGTTAGTTCTGAAGGATTCGTTGCCATAGAAATTTACCTGGCTAAAAGCTGAGCCACTTTCGTATGACCAGTTATCCCGAGATGACCAATGTTTTACATTTATACATATTAGTCATTTAGCAGACGCTCTTATCCAGAGAAATTAGGATTAAGTGCCTTGCTCAAGGGCACAGACAGATTTTTCACCTTGTCGGCTCGATGATTCAAACTAGCCACCTTTCGGTTACTGGTCCAACGTTCTAACCGCTAGGCTAACCGCTAGGCTAACCGCTAGGCTAACCGCTAGGCTAACCGCTAGGCTAAGTTACCTTGCTAACTCCTCAAACCTGCTCCGTAGGATACCCCTCTGGCCTCAGACCCCTTTACAGGATGACCCTGATAATTCACATTATTTGTGTATGTATTTGTATAAGTTTCATAAACTCAGTGGCCACTTTATTATGTACACGTTTACAAAAATGTTTCGCTCCTACAGACAGTGAGTCACATGGCCACGACTTGCTATATAAAGCAGCCAGACAGGCGTCGGGCCATTCAGTTACTATTCGATTGAACGTTAGAATGGGCATAACAAGTGACCTAAGCAACTTTGAGCGTGGTACTGTATGATCGCCAGTGCCAGGCTCGCCGGTTTCAGTATCTCAGAAACAGCCGGCCTCCTGGTCTTTTCACGCAGGACAAAACAATACCTACTCTATCCTCCAATGTGTCCCTTATCTATTGCTCTCCAATCACGGGCTGTGTCTCCGAGAATGGTGCGACAAACAAAACATCCAGTCAGCGGCAGTCCTGTGGGCGAAAACAGCTCGTTGATGAGAGGTAGAAGGAGAAAAGCAAGAATCGGGCAAGCTAACAAGCGGGCCACAAACAGTGGTGTGCAGAACGGCATCCCGGAATGCACATCGTCTTGTTCCTTGTCATGGAAGGGCTACTGCAGCAGACGACCACACTGGGTTCCACTCCTATCAAAAACAAGAGGAAGTGGCTCCAGCGGGCACGCAATCACTGGACAACTGAGGAGTGGAAAAACTTTGCCCTGTTCAAAGAATCCTGGTTCCTGTTGAGTCATGCTGATGGCAGAGTCAGGATTTGGTGTAATCAGCATGAGTTCATGGCACCATCCTGCCTGGTGTCTACGGTACAGGCTGGTGGCAGAGTCAGGATTTGGTGTAATCAGCATGAGTTCATGGCCCCATCCTGCCTGGTGTCAACAGTACAGGCTGGTGGCAGAGTCAGGATTTGGTGTAATCAGCATGAGTTCATGGCCCCATCCTGCCTGGTGTCGACAGTACAGGCTGATGGCAGAGTCAGGATTTGGTGTAATCAACATGAGTTCATGGCCCCATCCTGCCTGGTATCAACAGTACAGGCTGATGGCAGAGTCAGGATTTGGTGTAAGCAGCATGAGTTCATGGCCCCATCCTGCCTGGTGTCAACAGTACAGGCTGGTGGCAGAGTCAGGATTTGGTGTAATCAGCATGAGTTCATGGCCCCATCCTGCCTGGTGTCGACAGTACAGGCTGGTGGCAGAGTCAGGATTTGGTGTAATCAGCATGAGTTCATGGCCCCATCCTGCCTGGTGTCGAAAGTACAGGCTGGTGGCAGAGTCAGGATTTGGTGTAATCAGCATGAGTTCATGGCCCCATCCTGCCTGGTGTCGACAGTACAGGCTGGTGGCAGAGTCAGGATTTGGTGTAATCAGCATGAGTTCATGGCCCCATCCTGCCTGGTGTCGACAGTACAGGCTGGTGGCAGAGTCAGGATTTGGTGTAATCAACATGAGTTCATGGCCCCATCCTGCCTGGTGTCAACAGTACAGGCTGATGGCAGAGTCAGGATTTGGTGTAAGCAGCATGAGTTCATGGCCCCATCCTGCCTGGTGTCAACAGTACAGGCTGGTGGCAGAGTCAGGATTTGGTGTAATCAGCATGAGTTCATGGCCCCATCCTGCCTGGTGTCGACAGTACAGGCTGGAGGCGGTGGTGTAATGGTGTGGGGAATGTTTTCCTGGCCCCATCCTGCCTGGTGTCAACAGTACAGGCTGGAGGCGGTGGTGTAATGGTGTGGGGAATGTTTTCCTGGCCCCATCCTGCCTGGTGTCAACAGTACAGGCTGGTGGTGGTAGTATAATGGTGTGGGGAATGTTTTCCTGGCCCCATCCTGCCTGGTGTCAACAGTACAGGCTGGAGGCGGTGGTGTAATGGTGTGGTAGTATAATGGTGTGAGGAATGTTTTCCTGGCCCCATCCTGCCTGGTGTCAACAGTACAGGCTGGTGGCGGTAGTATAATGGTGTGAGGAATGTTTTCCTGGCTCCATCCTGCCTGGTGTCAACAGTACAGGCTGGAGGCGGTGGTGTAATGGTGTGGGTAGTATAATGGTGTGGGTAGTATAATGGTGTGGGTAGTGTAATGGTGTGGGTAGTATAATGGTGTGGGTAGTATAATGGTGTGGGTAGTATAATGGTGTGGGTAGTATAATGGTGTGGGTAGTATAATGGTGTGGGTAGTATAATGGTGTGGGTAGTATAATGGTGTGGGTAATGTTTTCCTGGCACACGTTAGATCCCTTGATACCAATTGAGCAACATTTAATGCCCCGAAGTATTCAGGCTAGGGGGGTCTGACCTGGTACTACCTAATAAACTGGCCAAAGTATGTATGTATGTATGTATGTATGTATGTATGTATGTATGTATGTATGTATGTATGTATGTATGTATGTATGTATGTATGTATGTATGTATGTATGTATGTATGTATGTATATATATACAATGCCTTTATCACCTTGTATCTGGATTTATAGCCCTTCATCGCTCCACTTTACATCTCTCTAAGCATACATGAGTGGAATGGTGTCGTACATCTAGGTTCTAGCAGGGTAACCTGAAGAACAGGTTTCAACTGTTGACTACTAAGAGAACCCCAATCTACAACGGACATCTAACTGAGACAAACCGACTAGTCCTGACTTAAGGCCACTAACCACAACTGTTTTTATCAGTGTTCTTTCCTGATAGTTTCTGGTTGAAAATACACATCTACACAGGAGCTTTTAAACCAGAAGGTTTGTGTGGGCGGGAGTTTCAACTTTCCATAGTGACATCACTTTGCAGTAAATTGGTTAATAGAACAATAACAAAAAGAGTTCCAAACCTCTCTGCCAATAACAGCTAGTTTTCCCCCCTTCCACTCAGACCACTTTTTTGCTAAAAAGCTATTTTAGCCTATTTTAATGGAAATCTTTTACAGTAAGGTAATTCATTGTTACCCAAATTATTTGATATAAAAACCGCTGCATTGGGTCTTTTTCCCCAATATTGGTACTTGGGACTCCAACATTTCTGGTTTTGCCCTAGTGCTTACACACTTCATTACACGAATCAAGTCATCAGGCATCAATTTGATGATCTCCATCAGGTGTATTAGGTGTGAGGTCAACAACTATAATGTGCACCTCTTTGAGTCCCCAGGACCAGGACTGGGAAACACTGCTTTAAAGAACTCAATATAAATATCACAGGCAGACAGCGGGGAAACTTCTTGGTATAAACATTAACACATTAGAAAATCTACCACATACCTTTAACACTTTACAATAATATACATAACATGATTTATAAAGGGGTTAAAAGTAGTTTATAAACTCAGTTATTAGATTATAGGTAGTTCATCTGTACTAAACATTTAAACAGATACATAGATGTAGCACAATGGTTGTAAATGGATTGATCTCATGGGAACCATTTTACCCCCTCCACCTACCCTTCCATTTTACCCTCTCCACCTACCCTTCCATTTTACCCCCTCCACCTACCCTTCCATTTTACCCCCTCTGCCTACCCTTCCATTTTACCCCCTCTGTCTACCCTTCCATTTTACCCCCTCCACCTACCCTTCCATTTTACCCCCTCCATCTACCCTTCCATTTTACCCCCTCCATCTACCCTTCCATTTTACCCCCTCCATCTACCCTTCCATTTTACCTCCTCCATCTACCCTTCCATTTTACCTCCTCCACCTACCCTTCCATTTTACCCCCTTCACCTACCCTTCCATTTTTCCCCCTCCACCTACCCTTCCATTTTACCCCCTCCACCTACCCTTCCATTTTACCCCCTCCACCTACCCTTCCATTTTACCCCCTCCACCTAGGTAGGATGAGGATGTTGTGGCTCGATTTGAAACCATGCCAACACTTGCATATACAGTAGCTAGTCACAGTGTGCATCCAGGAAGGAGAGTGTATGTCCCTGGGCCTTCCAGCATTCATTCATTCATTCATCCATCACTAATCATAGTGTGCGTCCAGGAAGGAGAGTGTCTGTCCCTGGGCCTCCCAGCATTCATTCATTCATCACTACTCACAGTGTGCATCCAGGAAGGAGAGTGTATGTCCCTGGGCCTCCCAGCATTCATTCATTCATTCATCCATCACTAATCATAGTGTGCGTCCAGGAAGGAGAGTGTCTGTCCCTGGGCCTCCCAGCATTCATTCATTCATCCATCACTAATCACAGTGTGCATCCAGGAAGGAGAGTGTCTGTCCCTGGGCCTCCCATCATTCATTCATTCATTCATCACTAATCATAGTGTGCGTCCAGGAAGGCGAGTCTCTCTCAATGGGCCCCCCAGCATTCATTAATTCATTCATTCATATCTACTCACAGTGTGCGTCCAGGAAGGTGAGAGTCTGTCCCAGTGCCCCTCTGGCCCCCAGGAGCCTGGCTGTGATCAGGCCCTTCCTCTCCTGCTGTCTCACCACCTTTACTATATTCAGCTGTTTCACATACTCATCCAGCCGAGTCCCCAGGTGCTCTGGTAGGAAGAAGGGAACACATACCTGATATTAAATTATTTTCTTCAGGTGGTCTGGAGCATGGGGGTTAATGACAGGAGGTTAATGCTGCGTTCATAACAAAGTGGGAAACTCACAAAATACTACTTGTAAAATGGGAACGAGTTGTGTGCGTTCACATGCTTTGAACTCGTTGAAAACGCCTATTGGCAAAACGGCATAGAAGCTGCGTCAACCATAAAATAAAAGTACAGCTATCATGCTCGTAAACAAATTATAGTGTTCAAAAACCATATTAATAGATCAATTTTTAGAATGTTTTGTTGTTGTTTATTGCCGAAAAAGCTGTTCGAGGTCATTTCCTTAGTACTGTATGTGACGTCAGTGTTCAGCATGTGGGAGAAATCTGAGCTCAGGCATGATAGACGTATTTTCCACGGGTTAGAGGGGCATTCAAGTGAATTTTTTCCAGTCGTATGCTTGTATTTACGAATTTACAAGATGTTATGAACACAGCATTAGAACAGCATCTCTAGGGAACTGACAGAGAGCAGGGGTGTGTTCATAAGACTGTAACCACATGCTGTCTAAATGTGATGGCATAGGACTGTAACCACATGCTGTCTAAATGTGATGGCATAGGACTGTAACCACATGCTGTCTAAATGTGATGGCATAGGACTGTAACCACATGCTGTCTAAATGTGATGGCATAGGACTGTAACCACATGCTGTCTAAATGTGATGGCATAGGACTGTAACCACATGCTGTCTAAATGTGATGGCATAGGACTGTAACCACATGCTGTCTAAATGGGATGGCATAGGACTGTAACCACATGCTGTCTAAATGTGATGGCATAGGACTGTAACCACATGCTGTCTAAATGAGATGGCATAGGACTGTAACCACATGCTGTCTAAATGTGATGGCATAGGACTGTAACCACATGCTGTCTAAATGGGATGGCATAGGACTGTAACCACATGCTGTCTAAATGTGATGGCATAGGACTGTAACCACATGCTGTCTAAATGTGATGGCATAGGACTGTAACCACATGCTGTCTAAATGAGATGGCATAGGACTGTAACCACATGCTGTCTAAATGTGATGGCATAGGACTGTAACCACATGCTGTCTAAATGGGATGGCATAGGACTGTAACCACATGCTGTCTAAATGTGATGGCATAGGACTGTAACCACATGCTGTCTAAATGTGATGGCATAGGACTGTAACCACATGCTGTCTAAATGGGATGGCATAGGACTGTAACCACATGCTGTCTAAATGTGATGGCATAGGACTGTAACCACATGCTGTCTAAATGTTATGGCATAGGACTGTAACCACATGCTGTCTAAATGTGATGGCATAGGACTGTAACCACATGCTGTCTAAATGTGATGGCATAGGACTGTAACCACATGCTGTCTAAATGTGATGGCATAGGACTGTAACCACATGCTGTCTAAATGTGATGGCATAGGACTGTAACCACATGCTGTCTAAATGTGATGGCATAGGACTGTAACCACATGCTGTCTAAATGTGATGGCATAGGACTGTAACCACATGCTGTCTAAATGGGATGGCATAGGACTGTAACCACATGCTGTCTAAATGTGATGGCATAGGACTGTAACCACATGCTGTCTAAATGTGATGGCATAGGACTGTAACCACATGCGACCACATCCAGTCATAGAAAAGATGGTCGTTAAAACAGGGAGATTAAACCAAACCGATTCAGACGGGAGGAGATAGAAGAGGTTCCAAGGTCCAGGAGCAGTTAAACTGTAGTTAACCAACCGTGTAAAAAGCACCTCCTCTTTTAGTCTTTATTACTGACGCTATGCCAATTTCACTTCCTGTTCATAAGGGAACACTCAGTTTCAGAATGACATGATCACAGTCATTCACACGTTAACAGTCTAATAATAATAGTAGGCTGTGTTTACACAGGCAGCTATTTTTTTGCCCCTTATTGGTCTTTTGACTAATCACATCAGATGTTTTCACATCAGACATTTTTCAGATCCAATTGGTCAAAAGACCAATAAGTGAAAAAGATCAGATTTGAGCTGCCTGTGTAAATGAAGTCACACATGCTTTGCTCTGAAACGGAGTTGTGATCCGTAGACAAGAAACCGAAGAACGCGCTCAGAAACAAGGAATTAATTTAATTATCTATGGCAAAATGCTTGGCTAAGATGTGTCCTAATGAACAACCCAGGCCCCATAGTATGTTTTACTCTAAGAGCCGGTGGCGTCAAGCTCTAAACCAAGGCACCGTGTGGCTCAGTTGGTAGAGCATGGTGTTTGCAACGCCAGGGTTGTGGGTTCGATTCCCACGGGGGACCAGTACGGATTTTTTTTAATGAAATGTATGCATTCACTACTGTAAGTCGCTCTGGATAAGAGCGTCTGCTAAATGACTAAAATGTAAATGTAAAAAAATGCCTAGTGGCGTAAAGCTCTAAACCAAGGCCTAGTGGCGTCAAGCTCTAAACCAAGGCCTATCTATCTCCTACTCTAAGTCCACCCATGGTGTAAGGCTCCAGTACTTGAGCCATCATGCCCACCTGTGGTGCTGGCGTTGTCCCCTAATCAATTATATGAATTATCACTGCCCTAAGTTTTTCCCCATGTCATTAACAGGACTGTAGCTAGGCTACAGTAAAGCCCTGAAAGATTCCAACCTGCGGTGCTGGCGTCGTCCACCATGATGATCTCAGTGAGCAGGGCAGCAGGGGAGGTGTGGAGGACGCTGTAGACGGTACGCAGCAGGGTGGACCAGGCCTCGTTGTGGAACACTATGATTACACTGGTGGTGGGGAGAGGAGGACAGCGACGGAACTTACGCTCCACACACCTGGGAAGAAAAGAAAAGGCAAGACTGTGTCAAATCAAACCAAATTGTATTTGTCACATGCACCGTAAACAACAGATTTAGACTAACAGTGAACTACTTAGTTATTGGCCCTTCCCAACAATGTAGAGAGAACATGTTTTAAATAATAGAAAAATAATAACAAAGGAATAAATCCACAATGAGTAACGATACCTTGACTATATATACAGAGTACCAGTACCGAGTTGATGTGCAGTGGTACGAGGTAGATATGTAGATTTAGGTAAAGTAACTAGGCAACAGGATAGATAACAGTAGCAGCAGCGTATGGGATGAGTCAAAAGAGTTATTGTTAAAAATGGGTCATTGTAGATAGCATGGGTAGCTATTGATGAACTTTTTAACTAAGTACCTTGCAGTCTTATGGCTTGGGGGTAGAAGCTGTTTAGGGTCCTGTTGGTTTCAGACTTGTCACAACACAACTGATTGGCTCAAATGCATTAAGAAGGAAAGAAATTCCACAAATTAACTTTAAAAAAGGCACACCTGTTAATTGAAATGCATTCCAGGTGACTACCTCATGAAGCTGGTTGAGAGAATGCCAAGAGTGTGCAAAGCTGTCATCAAGGCAAAGGGTGGCCATTTGAAGAATCTCAAATATAAAATATATTTTGATTTGTTTAACACTTTTTTGGTTACTACATGATTCCATATGTGTTATTTCATAGTTTTTATGTCTTCACTATTATTCTACAATGTAGAAAATAGTACAAATAAAGACAAACCCTTGAATGAGTAGGTGTCCTAAAACGTTTGACCGGTAGTGTAAACCAAAGTGATTGAAATATAACATAAAAGCTTTTAAGAAAAAACAGTCTAAAAGCATTGGATTGGTGTAGGCATGGGCTAGTTTCCACCAGATGTCTTACACAAGCCATTTCCTTTCATATCAGTGAAGGGAAGTGAACAAGTGCACACTTTGGGAGGAAGGAGAGATAATTGGGACATAGTCTTACTCTGGTGGCCGGGTGTCGTCTCCTAGGCTACGGCTGAGGGAGATCCTATCGGAGGAGAACTGGTTGAAACAGTTAACAGTCATCCCATCTTCCTTCTCTTTCTCCTCCTCTGGTGTCATCTTGTCTTTCTCATAGCCTATCCCATCTGCCCCGGGCCCCTGGGGGTCCTGTTGGGGCCTATCCAGGACTGGCATCAACTCTGCTTGGGTGTAGTGACCTGGAGGACAGTTGCGGTCTGAGGTGGCCTGCTGCTCCTCCAGCGGTGGAGGCTGGGGAGCTCCAATCTGGAAGCCCAGGTTATTATTAGTTTTCTTCGTTTTATTTCAATTATTATATATTGCAAAAAAATAAAACAAAAGCCCACCCACTGTACTACTCTAGTGCCCCCCACCAAAAGGACCCATAAAGGTACCTGGAAGCCCAGGTTGTTGACTGCTCCTCGGACCATCACCAGCACTCTCTCCTTGCGTTCCACCAGGTCTTGGAACCAGGGGTCTTGGACAGAGTTGGAACTGAAGCCCACGTCTTTCTGGAGGACAACAAGGACAACCATAAACAGAGTCCCCCCAGCCAGGGCCAGCTTCAGGAGGGACATGCGCCGACGCAGGAACAGACGCATGGTGGTGGGTCAATGCAAAATGGCCGCTGCTGGAAAGAGGGGGGTGGAAAATGATTGGTAATTTAAAACTGGAGGGATTATATAGTAATGGCAGCAAAGAGCTATTTAAGAATATCTACAATTTTCTTAAATAGACTCAAACAGAAAATACTTTCCTTACCTGACACCAAGGTGAATCTATCGCAGTTTTAAAATCTAGATCTACCCAAAAACAGATGTGTATAATAACTGCCTGCCAAATGTCAAAAGATGTGGTCCAGTCATGTCTTCTTAACCAGTCTGTACTATGTGTGTACCTAGCAACTCTTATAGCACTCATCCACTGTCATAGCTACTCTCTTTCCCTCGCTTTCTCTTTCCTGGGTGGAGGAGGAGTCCCAGAGGAATAACCACGCACGCACGCACGCACGCACGCACGCACACACACACACACACGGCGTGAGTAGAGAGAACAAGAGAGTGAAAGAACAAACAGAACACACCTCTCAGTAAACAACCTGAAATATTGCACCTGTACCCACCTGCTCCAGCCAAGAACACTCCTGGACCTATTAACACCTGCTCCAGCCAAGAACACTCCTGGACCTATTAACACCTGCTCCAGCCAAGAACACTCCTGGACCTATTAACACCTGCTCCAGCCAAGAACACTCCTGGACCTATTAACACCTGCTCCAGCTAATAACACTCCTGGACCTATTAACACCTGCTCCAGCCAAGAACACTCCTGGACCTATTAACACCTGCTCCAGCCAATAACACTCCTGGACCTATTAACACCTGCTCCAGCCAAGAACACTCCTGGACCTATTAACACCTGCTCCAGCTAATAACACTCCTGGACCTATTAACACCTGCTCCAGCCAAGAACACTCCTGGACCTATTAACACCTGCTCCAGCCAAGAACACTCCTGGACCTATTAACACCTGCTCCAGCCAAGAACACTTCTGGACCTATTAACACCTGCTCCAGCCAAGAACACTCCTGGACCTATTAACACCTGCTCCAGCCAAGAACACTTCTGGACCTATTAACACCTGCTCCAGCCAAGAACACTCCTGGACCTATTAACACCTGCTCCAGCCAAGAACACTCCTGGACCTATTAACACCTGCTCCAGCCAAGAACACTCCTGCTCCAACCAAGAACACTCCTGGACCTATTAACACCTGCTCCAGCCAAGAACACTCCTGGACCTATTAACACCTGCTCCAGCCAAGAACACTCCTGCTCCAGCCAAGAACACTCCTGGACCTATTAACACCTGCTCCAGCCAAGAACACTCCTGGACCTATTAACACCTGCTCCAGCCAAGAACACCCCTGGACCTATTAACACCTGCTCCAGCCAAGAACACTCCTGGACCTATTAACACCTGCTCCAGCCAAGAACACTCCTGGACCTATTAACACCTGCTCCAGCCAAGAACACTCCTGGACCTATTAACACCTGCTCCACCCAGAGAACACCCCTGGACCTATTAACACCTGTTCCAGCCAATAAAACCCCTGGACCTATTAACACCTATTCCACCCAGAGAACACCCCTGGACCTATTAACACCTGTTCCACCCAGAGAACACCCCTGGACCTATTAACACCTGAGAACCACAATGGACATATTTCTGTTGTCCTCAATTATTTTTACAATTTTATTGTTGATTTCAATTGGCTGAAGCAACTATGTATTTTAAATGTGTCCATTTTAAATTCAACTCATACCTGCCTGCACTCACCTGCTCCAGCCAAGAACACACCTGTCCAAGTCAACACCGGTCATACCCTCCCCTCCCTCTCCTGGATGTGCGTGTCACCTTGTGGGCCTTCACCTGTCAGCTGACTCGGCAGCTCCCACACACATTAATGAATGACGCCTCACATAACGCACACACACACACACACCTGGATAAATTCAGCTCCATAACTAGCCATTAATTATTTGTTATTTTTCTATTTTATTTGTAATTTTTTACTTCAGTTTATTTCAGTAAATACTTTAACAATAATTTTTCTTAAAACTGCATTGTTGTTTAAGGGCTTGTAAGTAAACATTTCACTGCGTCACGTCCTGACCAGTATTAGGGGTTATTTGTATTGTAGTTTGGTCAGGACGTGGCAGGGGGTATTTGTTTTATGTGGTTTGGGGTGGTTGGCTGTTTAGAAGGGTGTTTGATTTATTATTTCTGGGTTTTGGGCTATGTTATATGTTTTGTATTTCTATGTTCATTCTAGTATTAGTATTTATTTGTTTAGGTCATTGGGTGTTGGACTCTCAATTGGAGGCAGGTGTTTCTAGTTGCCTCTGATTGAGAGTCCTATATATAGGTATGTGTTTGTGTTGGTAGTTTGTGGGAGATTGTGCTAGGTATAGCCTTAATGCCTTACCGGCCTGTTATTCGTCATTGTGTTTTGTGTGCGTGTTTATTTTGTTTTTTTCCTTCTTTTCCAATTTAATAAAAGAAGATGAGTACACATAACCCCGCTGCGTTTTGGTCCGACAAAGAAGAATGTGACACACTGGAAGGTCTACAACGGTTGTATTCGGCGCATGTGACAAAAAACATTCGATTTGATTTTGAATCGTTCCTAGTGAATATGGCCTGGTTTGTGCTGTCGTGACAAATCCATTGCTGTCATTCAATGGAGCTGGCAAGACCACACAAACAGATCTTGGACTCAGGCTATTCAACACATCCTGCTTTATGAGGGGGTATCAATCACAATAATGATAGGCTTCGGTGAACACTGTTTAGGGCCTCTTAAAAACTCTTACTTTGTCATCATTCATTTAAGCCAGTCCTCTCAAGGAAAGCCTACCTCCATCATTGATTCAATACACTCTCGTGGTTCAAGAGCCCAACATTGGCCACACAGAGCACTACTGACTCGAATGTCGAATGTTAACAGCCTGTTTGGCTTGTTTTTATGCTGGTAACAGACGTCAGTTACATGCCATGTGAAGAAAGAGGACTTTCTAGGTCTACCATGTAGTATGGAAAATGTGTTCAGAACAACTTTTAATGTAAAGTTCACCCTTCCAATAAAATGTCATTAATGTATGAACTGTAACAAATAACCATCCATATGTCAAAATGTTAATATTTTGTTACAAAGTTCTTGGACAAGATTTTTATTAGAAAATAATAGATTGAATTTGTACTATAACAATACTGTACTTCAAAGCCATCATTCTATGACTATCAGTGAATGCTAGGTCAAATATAAGTAAGCAAACTACTTCAGCCCGTGATGACACTTTCTCTACTCCCTCCACTGAACTCTGCAACTCCTTCCTTTAGTTTGTCAAGATCACCAAAATAAACACATCACTAACCGATCAATCTGCCTCCGCTGCCCCTCCCTGCCAACCTCCCAACAGTCCCCTCTGAAACCGACTCGCCACATTCTCCCCGATTCTCTCCCTAGATCTCAAAACTCGTCATGTCATCGAAGATTACAACCTGCAACCTGCTCTACCCACATTTCTCATTAAAGCCTGCTCTCTGTCCAGATCTTACCTACTGTACATCAACCTCTCCCTCGCCCATGGAGCTGTGGCGTCAGACCACAAAACAGCTGCAGTCACCCTCATCTTAATGAAGGCCGGAGTACAGCGTTGAGATTGCCTGCAATCTGATGATGCTGTGACACACCGCCCCAGACCATAACGGACCCTCCACCTCCAAAATCGATCCCACTCCAGAGTACAGGCCTCGGGGTAACGCTCATTCCTTCAACGATAAATGCGAATCCAACCATCACCTCTGGTGAGACAAAACCGCGACTCGTCAGTGAAGAGCACTTTTTGACAGTCCTGTCTGGTCTAGCGACGGTGGGTTTGTACCCATAGGCGACGTTGCTGCCGGTGATGTCTGGTGAGGACCTGCCTTAAAACAGGCCTACAAGCCCTCAGTCCAGCCTCTCTCAGCCTATTGCGGACAGTCTGAGCACTGATGGAGGGATTGTGTGTTCCTGGTGTAACTCGGGCAGTTGTTGTTGCCATCCTGTACCTGTCCTGCAGGTGTGATGTTCGGATGTACCGATCCTGTACACTGCGAGGATGATCAGCTGTCCATCCTGTCTCCCTGTAGCGCTGTCTAAGGCGTCTCACAGTACGGACATTGCAATTTATTGCCTTGGCCACATCTGCAGTCCTCATGTCTCCTTGCAGCATGCCTAAGGCAAGTTCACGCAGATGAGCAGGGACCCTGGGTATCTTTATTTTGGTGTTTTTCAGAGTCAGTAGAAAGGTCTCTTTAGTGTCCTACGTTTTCATAACTGTGACCTTAATTGCCTACCATCTGTAGGCTGTTAGTGTCTTAATTTTAATGACCTTTCCACAGGTGCATGTTCATTAATTGTTTATGGTTCATTGAACAGCATGGAAACAGTGTTTAAACGCTTTACAATGAAGATCTGTGAAGTTATTTGGATTTTTACGAATTATCTTTGAAAGACAGGGTCCTGAAAAAGGGACTTTTCTTTTTTTGCTGAGTTTATCTACCTCAACTACCTCGTGAAGGGCCTGGGTGTTGGGGGCACTCGTACCACTGCATGTCGACTCTGTACTGGTACTTTGTGTATATAGCCAAGTTATTGTTACTCATTGTGTATTTATTCTTAGTGTTATTATCTTTCTATTATTTTGATATAATCTGCATTGTTGGGAAGGGCCCGTAAGTAAGAATTTCACTGTCAGTATACACACCTGTTCTTTACGAAGCATGTGACAAATAACATTTGATTTGAAAGGACTGTTGCCTCCCAACTACAAACCTACCTCAATGACCTCCTAACCTCTGCTGATGCCCTCAACATCCTGATTCTCCTGGACCTGAGCCATCAAGTCCTGCTCAGCAGGCTGGAGGGCCTGGGTGTTGAGGGCACCGCACTCTCCCGGCTACAATCATACCTCACCAACCGGACCCACATCATCTCCCTCAATGGCAATACCTCTGACTCCACTGCTGTCACACATGGTGTCCCCCAAAGCTCTGTGCTGGGTCTTTTACTCTTCCTCATCTACATCCTCCCCCTTGGTCTGATCCTCTGCCATTCAACCTTGACTTCCACTGTTACGCCAACGACACCCAGAGCTACCTCAGCACCAAATCCTTCCTCAACCCACCTCTGACCCACATTGAATACTGCCTCTGAAATACAAACCAGAATGTAACGCAACTTCCTCTAGCTAAACAGTGACAAAAACCAAACTTCCTTATAGGAACCAAAACCACACTCAGCAAAGTTGGAAACCTTTGATGATACCATTGCCTCTCCCTCTCCCCACACACGCAACCTTGGTATAATCCTGGACTCCACCCTCTCCTTTGTCCACCATATCTGACAGACTGTCAAAACCTCATTCTTCCACCTCCGCATTAATGCCAAAGTCAGGTCCTCCCTTTCCCGTCCTGCTGCTGAAAACCTGATCCCCGCGTTCATCTCCCATCTCACTACTCTCCGGCATCAACTCAAGCTCCCTCCATAAGCTCCAACTAGTTCTGTTCCACCACAGCAGGCCACCTTGCTGCTTCCCAGGTCCAAGCTCCAGTCTTTTGGTGACAGAGCCTTTTCCAGGGTTTCTCCAACCATGACTGAGACCATCACCATCTTTCAGTCCCTCCCAAAGCCCCACCTGTTCACCATGGCCTACCCTTAAGACCCCCCCCCCCCACACACACACACTCCCCCTCTGACACACAACACCTACTCCTTCACTCATATGCTTCCCTTCATTAGCCCTACACCTTCTCTCTGTTTCTTCCTGATGTTTGGTGTTGTTTTGTTTTAATCTCATTTTTATGTTTAGTTTCTACTATTGTAAAGCAACTTTGGCTCATTGAAAAGCAGTATATAAATGGTGTATTATCCAAATAGCACTATGCAGTGAGAATAGGAAATCCACCGGTAAATCTGGTAACCAGTCATGTACATACCGGAAACAGTACGAAGGGTCGGCAACAGCAGTGAGGAGTGATGTCTGCCATCCATACTACTGCTAGATACTACAGACACCAAGTGAACATGAAACTGCAACATTGTTACACTACTATACTAAATAGGCTTTTGAAAGTAAGTAACCATATAATTATTAAAGGCACTGTAAGCCCTAAACTGAACTCTCATTTCATTTCCAAGTAAATTTGAGTGGTTTTTAAACACGTTGCCTCATCTAAGATCTTTTCCAGCTCGTCGTTGTAAGATGATGCCAGAAGCAGGAAATTGGTTGTGACAAAATGATCAGGAACTATGACTATAGCGTGTGAAATATGACTAGAGTTGGTATAAAAAAAAGTACGATTTCCCTTCGTGATTTACACAAACGACAAAATAATTAAATGTATGACATTGATTGGATAAAATAACATAAGCAGCCACTATCCCTATCGTTTCTTGTTCTACACGTGTCTCACAGGAAATTACATACAGTAACATAACTTTATTGCAATACAAATGTAGCCGTTCTGGTGCATAAGGGGAAAAACGGTTCATAGTAGATACAAGACAGATGCAATGATGCGTTGTCTCCCGGAAAGCTTTCTTTCTTACCTTGGAAACTGTTCACAAATTTGAAGAGACGGCTTTGCGACGCTCTTTATTTAGTCATGCAAATAAGATAGATGGACGTAGGTATTTATTTTTAAAGTTTATTTTTCTCAGCGCGAAAAGGATACACTAGCACCAACACCGTGGCCTCCCGATTTCCCCTTTGAACCGAACAGGTGCCATTCGGTTGAAACGATTAACTGCCGTCTGCAGGGTCCTAAAGAAAACTGAAGTACACGTCACTGCCACAGACCGGACTGTGACGGTCCGAATTGTCTATGGGCTTGTCTACTGTTATTTTGCAACCAGGAATACAACTTTAAAACACCTGAAGCCTAGATTCATTTATTCTACATCAAAATCACTCTGATTTTCAAAACGATTAGATTAGCCATTTGGCAGCAGGAAAAATAATTAACATTGTTTAATTAATGCTCAGCATAGAGTGCTGTAGTCGAAGTTAACACAGCCATTACTTCAACATTATTACATTATTCATGTCAAAGCAATTAAATACCATCTCCACTACTCTTGAAACTGTAGACTGATTTATTCTGTATTGTCCCAAATGGCACCCTATTGCACTAATTTTGACCAAGACCAATAGGGCTCTGGTCCAAAGTAGTGCACTGTATAGGTAATAGGATGCCATTTGGGATATAACTTCAGACATTGAGAAGCCACTTGCTTGCCTCCATCTCTCAGCACAAGGTCTAAATCTTGGTCGCATGCAGTTAATTGACATTGCTTGTGGAAATCGGACATTCCAGCAACACCACGATTGTCTACCAAAACCATGGTGTGTCCCCATTGGACACTGGACAACATTTGTGCACTATATAGGGCAGGGGTATTTAATTCTTACCCTACGAGGTCTGGGGCCTGCTGAGAATTACTTGCACACACCTGGTGTCCCAGGTCTAAGTCGGTCCCTGATTAAAGAAGAACAATTTAAAAAATGCAGCGGAACCGGTTTCGAGGTCCAGAGTTGAGATTGAATGATACGGCATAGGAATTCCATCTTTTGCAGTAAATTAAATTGTTCAACGAATTGCTTATTGGTCTGTCGTCAAAAGACAATTATTGGGTAATCAAACTGATTTAGTTCTATCAGTTGACTGGTGAATAAGACAGAAGAGTGAAAGTATGGGAGGTCTTGCATTGCCCTCCAGTGGTACTAGCTAGGCCCTTCTGTGTGGTGTGTTGAGAAATAAAAACCCTACCTAGGTCTACACTTTCCCTTCAGGCCGACTCCCATCTAGTCTCCAGAGTTGGGCTCAATTCATTTCAATTCAAAAAGCAAACCTTAATTACAATTACAAATGTCACTCATTGACAAACATTGAAGAGAATTGGAATTTGACTTTTCAGTGTACTTCCTGAATTGACTGGAATTTAAATGAATTGATCGCAACCCTGCTAGCCGCATCCTAATCCACCATCCTTACCGCTATGCTCTGGTTAAGTTTCACTTAATCCGTATAGCGAAACAGATTTTTTTTAAATGTAACCTTTATTTAACTAGTCAAGTCAGTTAAGAACAAATTCTTATTTACAATGACAGCCTACCCCAACCAAACCCAGACAACGCTGGGCCAATTGTGCGGCGCCATATGGGACTCCCAATCACGGCCAGTTGTGATACAGCCTGGAATCTAACCAGGGTCTGTAGTGATGACTCTAGCACTGAGATGCAGTGTCTTAGACCGCTGCGCCACTCGGGAGCCGTAATGTTATGTTAGCTGGCAGGATCAGGATGGTGCAACGAGGCTAACTCCCATTCTAAAACCATGTAGTTACGTAGCAATTCCAATGTGACTACAGTGTTGTTACTACAGTTATTATTCATGTTTAGTTGACAGGGGTATAGTAGCAACTGGTGGCAGGTAGCCCAGCGGTTAAGAGCATTGGGCCAGTAACTGAAAGGTTGCTGGTTCGAATCCCCAAGCTGACTATGTGAAAAATCTGTCAATGTGCCCTTGAGCAAGACACTTAACCCCAAATACTCCTGTAAGTCGCTCTGGATCAGAGAGTCTGCTAAATGATCAAAATGTAGAACTTAAGGTAAAGTGTTACCTATTATTATGAACATGACATTACCAATAACTTCACTAACTTATTATTTGACTAAAATGTGCTTTGCAACAAAACAGCAGAAAAACACATAGGTTTACATTGCACATTGATTAAGGGCAGACATTGATTGAATAATAACAGAATAATAACTGAATGACAATCATCAATAATACAAAACAGACATTTATTGATTTCGTATCAAGCGGAAATCAAAACGAGAATACCATTGAATTTCTTCAATTCTGGTATAGTGTTATTTTTGGAATGGAAAAACAAACATTATTTTGTTGGCCTTTCAACTCAAATACAATAAGAGACTAATGGGGAATAAAGACCAAATAAAAGGGGGGAACAAATCAACTTCAATCAATCAGATAATCATTCCCTCCTACACACAGGGGGCTCAGAGGATCAGCAGGCTCATTCGTGTTCAATAGGGCACACAGTAGCAAAACGTTTTGCAATGGAAAATGAAAACAAGTCGTTTCTTATTGGGCAAGTTCAGATGGTACCTCCGCCTGTTCCACTCTTTATTATTTTGTTCCTAATGGTTGAGGGAGAAGATAGATAGACAGAGACCCCAAGTCACCATGGTAGGCCCTATATAATCTCCTCCCCTGATATACAGTACGGTGAGACTCAGAGTACCAAGGGAAGAGAGTGGCATAGTGTATAAACACAGCAGTAGCTCTTCCTCTCCCTCAACCCTTTTGCCATGTTGGTGCAAAAGAACAGGTCACATCCCTGTCCTGACCTGGGAGCCCGCATTGGGCTTCCTGGTCATTTCTTTCAATACAAGGTAGATAATGTTAGTACTGTGAAAATAATGAGTAGTAGTAGTAGTAGATGTAGTAGTAGTAGTGTCACCATAGACGTACAATATCTTTTGTGATTTACGTACATTCATAAAATAACAGTTTCAAAATACAGTACTCCTTTGGGGGTAAAGAGACTATTATACTGTATAATAATAATAATATTATATGCCATTTAGCAGACCATTTTTATCCAATTTACAGTCATGCGAACGTACTCTACTTGCCAAATCAGACAGCGTTAAATACTATGTAGTACAGATACTGCTATAGATGTAACCCTTACTTCAAGGTAACAGCTAGTGGACTTAAAATAATCACTTTTGTGTATTCTCCTATTACATTGTACTGTAGGCCTACTATGTGTAGAGAACCACCTCCTGCCCAGATTTTTTAATACAATCCAAAATCAATGAGTGTTTTTATACATTTAGGGTTGGAATGGAATTGCAATCATAATCACAGAACTTTTTAATTAAATACATGAAGTAAAGGTGATTTAAAAAATACAAATAAATCAACAAAAATGAAAATCAGGAATGAACACAACTCCAAAGTATAAGATATAATAACAACACACATGCAATCATTTTGGCAAGAAAGTATTCTACATCCCAAATGGCATCCTATTCCCTATATAGTGCACTTCTATTGACCAGGACCCATAGCGCACTACCAGGACCCACAGGGCTCAGGTCAAAAGTAGTACACTATATAGGGAATAGGGTGCATAGGTCTCTGGTCAAAAATAGTGCACAATATAGGGAATAGGGCCCATAGGGCTCTGGTCTAAAGTAGTACACTATATAGGTAATAGGGCCCATAGGGCTCTGGTCTAAAGTAGTGCACTATATAGGGAATAGGGTGCCATTTGGGGTACACTCCATTTGTCATACCGTATCTTTAAAAACCTCACAGTGAAAAGTTATGCCCCTTTAAAGAGAACATACAGTTAGTTACCCCCTCTCTCTCTCTCTCACACACACACACACACACACACACACACACACACACACACACACACACACACACACACACACACACACACACACACACACACACACACACACACACACACACACACACACACACACACACACACACACACACACACACAATAGAAAACATCTCATAGCAGTTAAAACTCTCTCCAGTACCATGGCACCAATGCAGCTGTTTGTTTGTCCTTCACTAAAGTTCCTGTTTTGGCTTGTACCAAAAAATACATCTAGAGAGAGAAAGTAACTGATCATACCTAGCAGAGAGAAAACAACCTTCTGTGGGTTTGTTAGCCTGCACACAATAGAGGCCCTGAAAGGAACACAGAAATCCAACCCAAGAATGGTATGTGTGTGTGTGTGTGTGTGTGTGTGTGTGTGTAGGGTTACATGTAATCGGATTACAAACAAAAATAACTGTAATCAGTTACGTTACCAGCAAAAATATTGTAATCAGATTACAGAAACTTTTCAAAAAGGAGATGATTATTTATTGGATTACTTATAAATTCAGAAAGGCTGTTTGACAGAAAATATATTACGACACCTTCCTGTATTTTCAATGACATTCAATTCAGCCTTGAAAAAAGGCTCAAGTTTAAGTTTGTTCCACCTGACCGAGTCTGACCATAAGTCAGAGACCACTATGATGAAACACCAAATAATGACCACTATGATGTCAGAGACCACTATGATGTCAGAGACAACTATGATGTCAAGACCACTATGATGTCAGAGACCACTATGATGTCAGAGACCACTATGATGTCAGAGACCACTATGATGTCAGAGACCACTATGATGTCAGAGACTACTGTGATGACACACCAAATGCTTTTGATGGATCCTTTTAGTCTTCTTCTTCCACATCTTAAGGGGAAGTAATCCAAAAGTAACTGAAAGTAATCAGATTACATTACTGAGTTGGGGTAATCTACATTTTGGACAAGTAACTAGTAACTGTAACCCAACCCAGTTGTTCATTCTGTAGTAAATTCAGTTGTTTGATCTGCAATCATTTCAGTTGTTCATTCTGCATTAATTTCAAACTGAAATTGGTAGATGTGTGTAGAGTCAGTCTCTCATAATCAAACGTGTTCTTTGGTCGTTTTCATCCTTTTCTTCTTATCCTTGCATATTTCATATAATACATATATAGTTTATGTTCCAAGGTCGTCACGACAACAAAAAACTCTATCCATTTCAGTGAAAAATAAATAATGACTCCGGATGTGAACTACTTGTAGTGTAGCTCACAACAAAACAAATATAGCCTTTTGTTCTGTAATTTCCTTCTAAGGCAACAGGTCTTCATTATAATTATTTCTTTATATCTTTCAAGTAGCTTTGTCAAAAAAGCGTTGAAGTAAGAACACAATTGTGGGTGCACTCCATACGGCACCCTATTCCCTATATAGTGCACACATTTTGACCAGGGCCAGGGCCCCTATATAGGGAATAGGGTGGCATTTGAGACGCAACCCTAAAGTTGTGTGCAGAAGAATACAGGGTCACACACAAGCACCTGTCCATCACGGAGTTGAACTGTTTTTTTTCTTTATGTTCCAGTGTCCTTTCTTGCTCTCTCGGTCTCGTCTCACTCTCCCCCTCTCTCTTCCAACTTCTTCCCCCCATTCTCCCTATTTCCTTGACTCATTCACTCCCCCATCTCTCTTCCAACTTCTTCCCCCATTCTCCCTCTTTCCCTAACTCACTCACTCCCCCTCTCTCTCTTCTCACTTCTTCCCTCTTTCCCTAACTCACTCACTCTCCCCCTCTCTCTCTTCTCACTTCTTCCCCCATTCTCCCTCTTTCCCTAACTCACTCACTCCCCCTCTCTCTCTTCTCACTTCTTCCCTCTTTCCCTAACTCACTCACTCCCCCTCTCTCTCTTCTCACTTCTTCCCTCTTTCCCTAACTCACTCACCCCCCCTCTTCCTCTCATCTCTCTCTTCTTCATGTATTAGCAGCCAGTGGTAATCCCATGACCGTCGGTGGTTAACTGCCCTAGGGACCATTGGGACCGCTGGTAAGGAAGTATGTGGTCATCTCTCCCTTCCCCTTCACCTTAACCAGGCCTCTGTGGTCCAGCTGGTAGCCTTTTTTTACCAGGACGTGGTACAGGTCTGTGGTCACCTGGGACAAGACAACACAAGGACACTTGAAGTGTGTGTGTGTGTGTGTGTGTGTGTGTGTGTCATTTCCAATTTACTCTGTTCCATCTGACTGCTCAATCCACTGTCTCATCAGCCCAGCCAGGCAATTTATAAACCTGATCTCCATTATAAAAAGCATCTAGATATTATCTAACATTTCTTTTAGACTAACATTCAGTTTTCAACAGTGGAGATTTGTATAAAACTTGCTGTCTGTCTCTCCGACATTTGCAACATTGTTTCAATATTCAAATTGGATCTCCAGCCGTCCCATAGTAATGAACCTGTCGGGAGTCAGGAGGGGACAGACAGGCAGACAGCTTTTCTCAGACAGTTGAAATCATGAATCAGCTGGCACCATTTTTATTTTTTTACCTTTATTTAACTAGGCAAGTCAGTTTGGAACAAATTCTTATTTTTAATGATGGCCTAGGAACAGTGGGTTAACTGCCTTGTTCAGAGGCAGAACGACAGATTTTTACCTTGTCAGCTCGGGGATTCGATCTTGCAACCTTTCAGTTACTAGTTCAATGCTCTAACCATTAGGCTACCTGCCGCCCCAACATTTTTATGGATATTTACAAAGAAATGTTGATTGAAAAAAGGTCAAACGGAACAAAGTGCAGCTTGTTTGCAGTCTTTCCAGCTTGAAGTGATTGTGTTAGCTGTGTTGTTGGCTAGCTCCTCTGAACAACAGTGTCCTGATGAGAGAGCACATTTTCTATTTTCTGTGAAATCGCGCATCGTTAGCTCATTGGTATATGTGTCTATATAAATGTCACTAGAAAACAGCTTAAACAAAATCAAATGCAGCTACTGTTGTTATTCTGGCTGCACTGTTTGACGTGACTGTAAGTTGGTTGACTAGCTAGAAAGCAAGGGATAAGAACGTTGCCAGCCAGTATGGCAATGGAACATTTACAACAAACGACTGAGTCGCGTCCATAGATACAGAACAAAAAGACTGAACGACTGGGTCACGTCTCTGGCAAACGAACCAAGAGAACAAACGACCAGCCGGCTTGGGTAGCAACAGTAGATTTGTGTCAGGACTATATACGCTGTGGAAGGATGAAATAGTATGAATAAATTCATCAAAATAAATATCAATCATTATTTGAATATGTTGGTAACCTGTTGTATTAAAGTAATAATGTCCTCGAAGCCAGTGTTTGGAGGATATTGGCACGGTCTCGGGCCAAACAACACCCATGCCAATATATCCTCCAAACATTTTGTTTTACCTTTTTACAATTTACATTTCTTTGTATATATCCATAAAAATGATGCCATCTGATTCATGATTTCAACTGTCTGAGAAAAGCTGTCTGCCTGTCTGTCCCCTCCTGACTCCCGACAGGTTCATTACTATGGGACGGCTGGAGATCCAATTTGAATATTGAAACAATGTTGCCAACGTCAGAGAGACAGACAGCTGTGGCTCAGTTGGTAGAGCATGGTGTTTGCAACGCCAGGGTTGTGGGTTCGATTCCCACGGGGGACCAGTACAAAGAAAAAAAAAATGAAATGTATGCATTCACTACTGTAAGTCGCTCTGGATAAGAGCGTCTGCTAAATGACTAAAATGTATACAAATCTCCGCTGTTGAAAACTATATGTTTGTCTAAAAGATATGTGAGATAATGTCTAGATGATTTTTATAATGGAGATCACATTTATAAATTGCCTGGCTGGGCTGATGAGACAGTGGATTGAGCAGTCAGTGTCATAGATTTAGCCGGTGGTAACTTGTGGAATAGACACCGGCTGGAATTCAATTGTGTTCTGTTCTATTCTATAATGTTCAAGACTACACGGTGGAAGGAAGAGTATATGATGGAAAGTGTAGATCTAGTTGAAGAGGAACATGTGGTATCTAGTTACAGCTATTGCTCCTTCCTTGTAAAAGCTCATGTTCACAAAATACTCTTAAGGAAGACGTCAAGCTTGACGTCGAAATGTCAGTCACCTGTTACTCCTCCGGAATAATGGATTAAAGTGAGCAAAAATAGATTCATCTCTGCCTCTTTTGTTAAGTGCTCTACTCCTTTCTGCCTCAAATTAGTCCTTTTGAAAAGTTTTTCTTGGTAAGCCCTTCTCATGAGCTGCAGTAGGGTTTTATGTACAGCAGGTGGCAGCACTGGTCATGGAGACCAGAGGGGACACTGAATCTAATGTATATTGAGTACAAGCTCATCATCTGTTTATCATCCATTCAATTCATTGACTAATTAATATTGCATTTCAATAAATGTTATAAGTGAAAGCTGTAGGACTCAATGACATATCAAAGTAGGTGTATGTACCTGTATGCAGTCTGGGACTCCGGTGCTGTCCATTCGACTGGCTACGTTGACAGTGTTCCCCCAGATATCATACTGGGGCTTCCTGGCCCCAATCACCCCAGCCACCACTGGACCCATGTTGAGACCTGCATGAGGAGACCACAGTCAACCTGCCTGCCTGCATCGCACCACTTCACTCTACCTACCTCTTAGCTAAACCCTAGCCCAATAATGGAGCCTTAACTTACTTCTTGTAGTCCCGAGGACTTTACATGTTTTGTTTTCGAGGTGAATTGTCTCTGGAAGACAAGACAGCCAAATACTCCTTCTAAAGGTGAATGGATTCTCAATTACGGTACGGTTCTAGAAACAGAAATCCTTCTACTTTCATATTACATCAAAATAATTTCACTAATGTAAAATACACACTTACTGTACACTGTTTTAACTTAGCTGCAGCCGACAGTATTTCTCAGTGACAACACTTTTGTTGCGCCTGTCTTTCGTTTACACACAACTGTTCGGAGACGCAGATAGCGAATTAGCACAGGTCTTCCGTCTGTTTCCCATAAAAAAGGCACTGTAACATTGAAATATGGTGTGTATCAATTTCACCTTAATTTTTTTTATCTTGCTGATACGAAAGATAATGTCTTCATGCTTCTAAAACCGTACCTCAAGAAATGCGTGTTAATGTTCAGACCGAGCGCTGTGGCTCTTAACAAAACTCCCCCGTACAGAAGATGCCTTCGTTCAATGACTCTTATGTGTAATATAATCATTATCAAGGGCTAGGAATTCCCAATGTTGTCCTAGTGCGCTGCAACCGCCGCAGGCTTTTGTTCCAGCCCAACACTAATACACCTCAACTAATGGTTGACTACTGTCAAACATTGGATCCAGATTCTCAGTGTGTAGACTTTACAAAGGGACACTTTACAAAGGGACAAGTTATTGAAAGAGTGTTCATTGATGTACTTCATCTGTTCTCTGTCTCATGACGGTTACTACTACTCCTACTACTCCTCCTGCTACTCCTGCTACTCCTCCTGCTACTACTCCTCCTGCTACTACTCCTACTACTCCTCCTGCTAGTACTCCTCCTGCTAGTACTCCTACTACTACTCCTGCTAGTACTCCTCCTGCTACTACTCCTACTACTCCTCCTGCTAGTACTCCTCCTGCTACTACTCCTACTACTCCTCCTGCTAGTACTCCTCCTGCTAGTACTCCTACTACTCCTCCTACTACTACTCCTGCTACTACTCCTGCTACTCCTCCTCCTGCTACTCCTACTACTCCTCCTACTACTCCTCCTACTACTCCTCCTGCTACTCCTACTACTCCTCCTACTCCTCCTCATGCTACTCCTCCTCCTGCTTCTACTCCTAATACTCCACCTGCTACTCGTACTACTCCTCATACTACTCCTCCTGCTACTACTCCTACTACTCCTCCTGCTACTGCTCCTGCTACTCCTCCTGCTATTCATACTACCCCTCCTGCTACTACTCCTCCTACTACTCCTCCTGCCACTCCTACTCCTTCTCCTGCTACTGCTCCTGCTACTCCTCCTGCTCCTCCTACTACTACTCCTACTATAGCTACTCCTGCTACTCCTCCTCCTGCTACTCCTCCTCCTGCTACTCCTCCTCCTCCTACTACTACTACTACTACTCCTCACACTCTTCCTCCTACTCCTCCTGCTACTCCTCCCGCTACTCCTACTACTCCTCCCGCTACTCCTACTACTCCTCCTGCTACTCCTACTCCTCCTCCTGCTACTCCTCCTGCTACTCCTCCTGCTACTCCTACTCCTCCTCCTGCTACTCCTACTACTCCTCCTGCTCCTCCTCCTACTACTCCTGCTACTCCTCCGACTGCTACTCCTACTACTACTCTTCCTACTCCACCTCCTGCTACTCCTACTACTATTACTACTACTCCTCACACTCCTCCTCCTACTCCTCCTGCTACTCCTCCCGCTACTCCTACTACTCCTCCCGCTACTCCTACTCCTCCTCCTGCTACTCCTCCTGCTACTCCTACACCTCCTCCTGCTACTCCTCCTACTCCTCCTCCTGCTACTCCTCCTACTCCTCCTGCTACTCCTCCTCCTGCTACTACACCTCCTCCTCCTACTCCTCCTCCTGCTACTCCTACTACTCCTCCTGCTACTCCTCCTACTGCTACTCCTCCTACTACTCCTCCTGCTACTCCTACCACTCCTCCTACTAATACTCCACCTGCTACTCCTCCTGCTAATACTCAAACTACTTCTCCTGCTACTACTCCTACTACTCCTCCTGCTATTCATACTACTCCTCCTGCTACTACTCCTCCTACTACTCCTCCTGCCACTCCTACTCCTTCTACTCCTCCTGCTGCTCCTCCTACTCCTACTACTCCTCCTCCTGCTACTCCTCCTCCTTCTGCTACTCCTCCTGCTGCTACTCCTCCTGCTGCTACTCCTCCTCCTACTACTCCTCCTACTCCTCTTGCTACTCCTCTTGCTACTCCTCTTGCTACTCCTCCTGCTATTCCTCCTACTACTCCTACTACTCCTCCTGCTACTACTACTCCTACTACTACTCCTGCTCCTCCTCCTACTACTCCTCCTACTCCTCCAACTATTCCCACTACTCCTCCTGCTACTCCTCCTACTCCTCCTGCTACTACTCTTCCTACTCCACCTCCTGCTACTCCTACTACTCCTCCTGCTACTCCTCCTACTCTTTCCGGCAATCCTCCTGCTACTCCTCCTCCTGCTATTCCTCCTACTACTCCTACTACTCCTCCTGCTCCTCCTCCTACTACTCCTACTACTCCTCCTGCTACTACTACTCCTACTACTACTCCTGCTACTCCTCCAACTATTCCCACTTTCCTCCTGCTACTCCTCCTACTCCTCCTGCTACTCCTCCTGCTACTCCTCCTCCTGCTATTCCTCCTACTACTCCTGCTACTCCTCCAACTGCTACTCCTACTACTACTCTTCCTACTCCACCTCCTGCTACTCCTACTACTCCTCCTACTCCTCCTACTCCTCCTGCTACTCCTACTACTACTACTACTACTACTCCTCACACTCCTCCTCCTACTCCTCCTGCTACTCCTCCCGCTACTCCTACTACTCCTCCTGCTACTCCTCCTACTCCTCCTGCTACTCCACCTGCTACTCCTCCTACTACTCCTCCCGCTACTCCTACTACTCCTACTCCTCCTCCTCCTGCTACTCCTTCTGCTACTACTTCTCCTACTGCTCCTCCTGCTACTCCTCCTGCTACTCCTACTACTCCTCCTGCTACTCCTCCTACTCCTCCTGCTCCTACTCTTCCTACTCCACCTCCTGCTACTCCTACTACTCCTCCTGCTACTCCTCCTACTCCTCCTGCTACTCCTCCTACTCCTCCTCCTACTACTACTACTACTCCTCCTCCTGCTACTCCTCCTGCTACTCCTCCCGCTACTCCTACTACTCCTCCTGCTACTCCTATTCCTCCTCCTACTACTCCTCCTCTGGCTACTCCTCCTGCTCCTCCTCCTCCTGCTACTCCCCCTCCTCCTGCTACTCCTCCTGCTACTCCTACTCCTGCTAATCCTGCTCCTGCTCCTGCTACCATACCACCCTACCTTATCTCTACTATAGGTCCAGGAACTCACCTATCTTCATCTGGAAGTTATTGAAGGAGTGTTCATTGATATACTTCATCTGTTCTTTGAGTCTCATCGCGTAGTCTGCCAGAGCCAGGATGTGCGATCGTCCCTCGCGGTCGTAGGTAGAGTCGTTGAGGCCAGAGGCTGCCATGTAAGTGCTACCGATGGTCTTTATCTTTTCCAGCTGGCGGAACTTGTCCTCACTGATGATCTGGGGGGCGAACAGACGTAGGATCTTTATTTGAGACAGTTTGCTACAGCAGGGAAAAAAATCCTGCAGCAACAGGACATTTAAATTATTCTGTGGATTATAATTCATGGACATTTTTGTAGGGGTTAATACATTTTTCAGACTGGGAAAAGCAAGTCGAAAAAAGATAGCCTTTCGTGAACTAACACTCACCCCCCTACTAGCACTGACTTTGCTGATAGCTACTTTATTGAGGAAAAATGTACTTACTATGACTGAGATATGTGGTTGTCCCACCTAGCTGGATAAGAGCATCTGCTAAATGACTAAAATGTCATGTAAAATATATATTTTTTTAATTTCACCTTTATGTAGTCAAAGGATTGTCATCAGCGGAAAGGAAGAGCATTACGAACTACAGTCTTCTTTTTCTTCTTTCGTAGACACAGAACATGTGTCATCATGCACAGACTACTGTTATTGCTCCCTCTATTGCTGATTTGTGGCTTTCATTACAGACTATTCCTATGTAATCTACAATCTCCCTCCATTATACTTCTGAATCTTCCACTCCTCCACCTTCCCTCAGTCCTCCTCATCCTCCTTCCCTCCCCTCCCTCCCCCCTCTTACTTCATGGGCTCTTGGAAGATTAAAAGAAGTACAAACAAAGAAACAAACCTCGTCAAAGTCTGCGATGATCTCGTTGAGCAGCCGGAGACACTCCACTCCCTCGTTGTTGGCCTCCAGCTCCACGTAGAACTCAGAGAAGTTGGAGATGGAGGCGAACATGACGGCCACACACTCACAGGACTGGTAGTAGAGCTCGTCGTTACGCCGCTCCCGCGTCAGGAAGTGGGCAGCCACGTCTTTAGGCAGGATGTTGTGGAGGAGCCGGCGGTTGTAGGCCTGAAGCTCCTCCATCTCCTCTTTCTCCTCTGTGGCCTGGAGGGGACAGACACAGGGGAATGAGGAAATGGTTTGTTAACTTCTCTAGGGTACGGGGTAGTATTTTGACATCCGGATGAAAGGCGTGCCAAAATTAAACTGACTGTTACTCAGGCTCAGAAGGTAGGATATGTATACCATTAGTAGATTTGGATAGAAAACACTCTGAAGTTTCTAAAACTGTTTGAATGATGTCTGTGAGTATAACAGAACTCATATGGCAGGCAAAAACCTGAGTAAAATCCAACCAGGAAGTGTGGAAATCTGAGGTTTGTAGTTTTTCAAGTGATTCCCTATCCAGTATACAGTGACTTAGGGTTAATTTTGCACTTCCCAAGACTTCCACTAGATGTCAACAGTCTTTAGAACGTTGTTTCATGCTTCTACTGTGAATATGGAGCGAACAAGAGGGCCTGGAAGTTGATTGTAACGTCCGTTGTTGGAATGAGACCAAGGCGCAGCGTGGCTTGGGTTCATCATACTTTAATATAAACGGTGAACCAGCAAAAACCAAAACAAGAAGCAACACAACGAACAAACAGTTTCGCAGGCTACTTACAGCAATGCAAAAACATCTTCCCACCACAGACAGGTGGAAAAAGGACTACCTAAGTATGGCTCCCAATCAGCGACAACGAAGTACAGCTGTCCCTGATTGAGAGCCATACCAAGCCAAAACACTGAAATACAAAACATAGATAGGGAACATAGAATGCCCACCCCAACTCACGCTCTGACCAAACCAAAATAGAGACATAAAAAGGAACTCTAAGGTCAGGGCGTGACATTGATGAGTGAGAAAATCACATGAGCTCAGAGGCGCGCGCTCACGTGAGAGTTAGCTGTGTTCCTTTTCTTTTCTGAAGACATTGGAATTGTCCGGTTGGAATATTACTGAAGATTTATGTTAAAAACGTCCTAAAGATTGATGCTATACATCGTTTGACATATTTCTACGAACGTAAATAGAACTTTTTTGACTTTTCGTCATGACATTTGCGCGCGCTTCCTGCATTTGGAGTAGTGGACTGAACGCGCGTACAAAAGGAGGTATTTGGACATAAATGATGGACTTTTTCGAACAAAACAAACATTTATTGTGGACCTGGGATTCCTGGGAGTGCATTCTGATGAAGATCATCAAAGGTAAGTGAATATTTATAATATTATTTCTGAGTTTTGTTGACTCCACAAAATGGCGGGTTTGATTCGTGTCTGAACGCTGTACTCAGATTATTGCAAAATTTGCTTTCGCCGTAAAGCTTTTTTTTTGCTATTTCACTGGCTGTTGAATAGTGTGTCCCGCAGGTGGAACGCTAGCGTCCCACATACCCCAGAGAGGTTAAAAAGCTTGTGGCCTGGAGGGGACAGACACAGGGGATGGGTCAACCACATCACTGTCTGTCTGTCTACAGGTATTGAGAGGAAATCAGAATGCTGATTGGTTTTTGGTACAGTATTCCACTGAAGTTCGACCAGAGGTGAGAGTAACGTCACTCTGCTGCATCCGTTTGATAAATGGAGAAAGGCTGAGCTCTAAAATTTTTGTGGTGTCACCAGATACAATAAACAAGGTGTGCGGTGGACTCCACCTTCTGGACCAGTGTGTGTGAGGCCGGGTCCTACCTGCAGCTTCCACAGGAAGTCGAGGCGTGCGGTGGACTCCACCTGCTGAGCATGCAGGTACAGAGCCAGGACGAACACCGTAAGGATGACAGGAGTCATGACCTTTAGGGACACCTTGGTCACAGTCTCCTGGCTGGATGGGGGAAACAGAACCACAATCAATCAACCAACCAACCAATCACACTCCTGGCTGGATGGGGGAGACAGGACCACAATCAATCAACCAACCAATCACACTCCTGGCTGAGAGGAGACAGGACTACAATCAATCAACCAACCAACCAATCACACTCCTGGCTGAGAGGAGACAGGACTACAATCAATCAACCAACCAATCACACTCCTGGCTGAGAGGAGACAGGACCACAATCAATCAACCAACCAATCACACTCCTGGCCGAGAGGAGACAGGGGAAGAATGGACTCAGTCTAGGAGTAGACATGGTAACAGAACATTGAGCTGAGAGGAGACGGGGGAGGATGGACTCAGTCTAGGCGTAGACATGGTAACAGAACATTGAGCTGAGAGGAGACAGGGGGAGGATGGACTCAG